>NC_135345.1:49712420-50035446 GCF_023851605.1 Tamandua tetradactyla | reverse complement strand
CTGCATCCTCAGAGCTGACAAAGAAAGCCTTCAGTAAATATCTGTTGAATGAATGAACAAGTGAATGGTTGGGTGAATGAATGAATAGCAGTACGGATGGTAAAAGGACATGGCAAAATCAGGCGCGTGCTTCTCAAATGACTAAAGTGCAGAAATATAGACGTAAGGACTATATTTCTCACCTTAACAGAAACGATAAGAAAATACACAAAAAAGGCTAAACCCTTTTTCTCACTTCTTCTTCACCTTCCCTGAACCCAATATTCCCAAAGAGAGTGGCAGGCTGTGAAAAATATTGCCATTCGTTGAATTGAACTGTTCTGGATATTTTCAATAGCTAAATATAGCAGAACTATATTTAATAATCCTATTCTTAGTAGCAGTTTTACATCCCTGTTGAGAAATATCTCCGGGCACAATCACTTTGCAAACAGTATGCTATTTCTTTCTGGCTTGCTAATTCGATTAGATTCATATTTTCTGAGCAGTTCTGAAGTGCACAGCAGGTGGTCAAGTGAAATGGTGCTGGCTGCAGAAGGAGCTAAGTCACTGGCCTCAGGAAGCCTACAGTCTACTTAACAAAGCTGTTCAGTGGGAATGGCAGAGAATCAGAACTCCACATCCTCCAACTTCCCATCCTTCTCATAGAAAGTACCACATTTGTGTTGCTGCTGTCAGTCATTAGCTCTCACCAGCGACTCCAAGCCCTGCTACCTTGGCCTGGAGTACCTGAAAATTTTGGGGGGAGTAGAAGTGGGCAGCTCTGCTGGAATTAATTTCCACATCTCTTTCTGACTAGTCCTGGCAACTAGTTGCAGAAGTGGAAACTTTAAGATCATGTTGAGAAGCAACAGAAGGCTAAATACAAATCTACAGAAATCTAAACATATATACATTGTATAAATCTGATGATAGAGAGGGAAAAAAGATCACGTGATATAATCGTCAATTTTCCTAAACATTTTTCTGTTAGGAATATTTATCTTGGATTCCTCTTTTTTTTCTCATTCTTTGCATTTAGTGCATTAGCAAGGCTAATGACTTAATCTTTAAATATATCTTGATCCTCACCACTCCTTCCCATCATCACCTCTTCCCTATAATTGATCTTCCTCTTTCTATGAATAGAAGCCCTGTTTCTTTTCTCTACACAGCAGCTGGAGTGATCCTTTAAAATGCAAAACAGATCACCTATGTTTAAACTTTCTAAATACTTCCCAAGACATAGAATACTATCCAAACTTTTTCTCTTGATCCACAGAGCTCTGTTTGGTTTGGCTGCTGCCAAAAACTCTGCCTTCATTTCCTCCTACTCTGCCCCTTAGGCTCTCTCTGTCCAGCCATAATGGACTTTTTTTTTTTTCTGTCCCTTGATCCTCTGAAGGCCTCCAGGCATTTTCACCTGCTACTTATTCTTCCTGGAATGAATCTTGCCTAAATTGTTACATGGCTGGTTTCTTAATTATTTTCTTCACAATAATTGCCATCACCCACTATCATATTATGTATTTATTTGCATATTTGTCAGTTGCCTCCTTGGAGCATAAGCTCTGGAGGGTGGGTGCTTTTTTACTGTTATTGACCCTGTATATCCTCCTTAACCCTCTCACATAGCCGCCCCAGAACAGAACCTGAGATACTTCTCAAAAGGAACTGAGTAAATGTCCACAGAATGAATAAACAAATATATACCAAACTCAGGCCTTGAGCCATCTTTCCAAGCTCTGTTTGAGTTTCAATGGCCAAGGGTGGCTGGAATCTCTAGGACAGTATTTTTCAGATATTATTGCACATTGGTATGAATTGGGAAATGTGTTAGAAATAAAGATCTGATTACATTACATTCTAGATTAGGTTCCCTGAAATTTACATTTAATGGAAGCACCCCAAGTGTCCTGTTTGATATTGGTGATGCCGGCCTTCACCTGAGGTCACAGCATATAAAAAGTCCACAGAGCCCTTACCTTATTCCCAGAAAAAGAAGAGTTAATTAGAAATATACACTGTTCAGTCTTGGGAGATACAGTTACATCAGGCCTGGAGAGTAATTTCTCAAGTTGATGTTAATGGTTGAGAATGATGGAGACAAGAAAACAGAAATATTATTTTATACATAGGGGGTTGTATAGACAAAGGTTTCACTAATTGTTTAGGGGGTCCCAAAGTTTGAGATGAATCCTTTTTACAGTTACATCTAAAATGAACTATAACCATCAAATTCATTCAATTCTGAATGATGAAAATGATAGTCACTTTTTTGGATACAGGTTCAGTGACTCTCCTTAAACTGCTCATTCAAAACCCCATCAGTAATCTTTTGCTTTTCAGATATGTAAAAGAGTGATCTCAGCCAAAGTAATAATTGCTTTTCATATAGCTATAAAGGAGGTATTAGAATGTGTAATGTGAATATATGCATGAATGTAGTATAGTACATTTACATGGATAAGCCCTTGTTACTGTATCTCATCAGGCAGAATCTTATACTTAATTGCCATAGGCAGAGTTTCATACAACAAATCAACACAGTATTTCTATACTTTATTTCTCATGAGTGAAAATAACACAGATAAAAATCAATCTATTAATAACATACATATATTGTCACACTGATTGCTCTTAATCAAAATAATGTCCTTTATTAAAGATTAGAGAGAGAGCAAAATATCAAAGTAGTTCCCATTTTGGGGAACAGTAAAAAAAAATTTGTTCCTGTTACAATAGGAATATAATAGGAAAAAAAGTTCCTGACTAGACATTAATTCTAAGAGCATACCTGTTGATTTTGCAATTAATCTATCAGTTCATTTATTTATTTTAAATATTGGTTATTTATTTACATATTTATTGTATGCTATGTGGTGGAGGTCACAATTCATTCTTTTTCCTTGTGAATATCCCATTATTGCAGCACCATTTGTTGAGTTTATTTTAAACTTATTTTTATTTTTTGGTGTACATGGGCCAGGAATTGGACCTGGGTCTCTGCAAGGCAATCGAGAATTCTACCACTGAACAACCCATGCACCCCTTCATTTTATTTTAAAATATACTTTAATGCCTGATTTATACTTGGCCTTGTGGCAGGCACTGGGATCTGAAAAATAGAAGATATAGTCCCTGCATTCCAGACCTACTTTGTTTTTCTTTATAGCATTTATTATTAGTTGGCATTTATGAGTGTGTGTTTGTGTTTGTGATATTCATTGTCTGTCTCTGCCACCTGAGTATCAGCTTCTATTTTATTCATTGTTGATTATATTCATAGTGATTAGAGAAATGAATATAATATACATTCATTATATATTTGTTAAATGACTTTATAAAAAGAGGTGAAATGCTATACGCGGAGCATTGATTCAGCCAGAGGACTGAGAGAAGGTGTCTGTCAAGAGGTTAATTCTGAAGAACAAGCCGAGAAAAGGTTCCAAAGAGTGAAACCATGGTAATTCTTTAAAACTATGAGTTGTTATGTTGGAGTAAATTGTTTGTTGGTGAGTGGGAGTCAGAGAAGAAATAAGGCAGAAGAGAAAAGCAGGGTAATGGGCTTTGGATGCCAAGTTAAAGAGATTGGATACTTTTCAAAAATCATTTGCATATTTTCAAAAAGTATTCTGGAATTAGAAAAGAGTCCCCTGAGATGAGTTGTTGTGGATGTCATGCCTTTTGGCTGGACCTATCTGGCCCTAATTCCACCTTCCTGTGGCGACATTGCCCTGATATTCCTTTGGAGCCTGTGGTTGGAGTGACCTGATGGCACCTTGCAGGCCCGGGGATAGGTGTGTGATCCAGGCCTGAGCAGCGAGGGCTTTTCCTATTCTCAGTCAGAATAGACTTCTACATGAGAGTATGACTCAGGTTGGTCCACAGAGACTCACTGTAGGACTCTTTTTGTTAGAACTATTGGGTTTATGAAGGTACTTCTATGTTGGGGTTGTCGAGCTTTGAACCATGAACCTGGAGTTTATAATCTTGCATGAGGGAAAGATCTGAAAATGCAGCCAATACAAAGGAAAGTGGAATTAAAAGATGAAGAGAGATGTTTTCAGATGGCATTGTGAACACCTGGATATAACCTCACTGAAAACTGGAACTGTGCCTTTCTTCTACACTTATGTGGACCAATAAATTTCCTTTCTTTTTCAATTCTTAAACCAGTTAAGTAAGATATATTTCTTTCTCATTCATCAGAAGAATCCTAGCTGTTTTGGGAGAGAAAAAAATAAAAAACAAACTACAGAGGCCAGAGATAGAAAGACTCCTGGAAAAGAAAATTATATTTCTGTAAATCTGGAGATATAAGGTTAAAGAACAAAAAGTTCTCTCTAGATTTGAGCAGGAGTCTGAGAGGTTGAAAAAATTCCTAAAATTCCATAGCAGTGAACCATCTATATAACTCTCAGTGGAAATCAAAGGTCTCACTTGGATTCCTCCAGAATCCAAAGTGTTAAGTCAGAATGGTTCCAGTTTTAAAAGGTTCCGAGGGAAGTACTCTAGCTGATCTGAGGGCCAAGCAGTGATGTGGGACCAGGGCACAGACTCAAATATTCAATAAAAGCATCAAGTTGTTCTACCTCAGACTTAAGAAAGACCTATTTACCTTTATCATGCCTGCCTTCATATGCATTGTGTATCCTAGAACTAATCACAGTAAAGAGCAAGTTTTTTATTTGGAAAGTGGTCCAAGAGTGCTTGGATGACTCACCACAGAGAACCAGAATGAGAAAGAGGAGGCCGAGTCACAATTCCAATATTTGGACCTGAAAGGGGAAATCCTTATTTCTTAACTACTGGGGTGAAATTGCATATTTGATTTGAAGTCCTCCAGTGCCTTCCAAGGCTTAGAATGGCTTTGAATCCAACTCTGGTCATAGAAAGCCCATGCAACCATTCCATCTAATGTGAATCAATTTGCAAATATGCAAGCACTATGAGTCAGTATATACAACTGAATACGTTCCAGGTAAGTATAAAAGAGGCCCAGAGGAAGATCATTTATGAGCTAGTTGTATGGTGAAATCTTTCTTTCAAAACTCTAAATATCACCTCTAGTTTCAAATGATGCCTGAGAGGCTCATGAATCTACAGTCTTTATCACCTTGGAGGTTGAAACTCTCCTAATGTCTGGATTCAGCATCTGTGCTCATATAAAAAATATGCTTTAGATCATTCAGTGGAAATATAAATCAAGACAAAGCAAGCACTTCTGAAGCTTAAGGACAAAAGCCCCTTGACGTAACTTCTCAGCCAAGGCTATCAAAAGTAATTGGTAGTAAATGAACAATACCAGTACATGCTACAGGGTATCAAGGCAAATTCTGGGAATCTCTCAAATGAAAATTGGCTGGGACCAGAACACATATATTACTTAACTTCAACTGTTTCCAGCATCTAAAAGAAATGGGGAGGATTATTTAATCTAAATATGAAGTTTTATAAAATCTTAGCCACACACTCCTTTGAAAATTCTATCTAACTGACATTATATGACACCATGAATCAGAAAGCTCATCAGAGGCATTGGTATAAAGAATACCTTCTTTTTTAAACTTAAAAATCAAAGTGATAGAAACAGTAAATCAGTCTTGGGCAGAAGCTAAAGTGGACCATAGATTGTCTCTTTTCCTACTTATTATGAATAAATAAAAATTTTATAGAACTTTATGAAGAACATTCAATGTCCTGTGTGGTCTCCAGGAACTCATCTTTAATAGGGAAGGCTTTTCTAAGCATTTATTTCACAAGTACTTATTTGGCAGTGCTGATCTAGCCACTGAAGAAAAAAGCAAAAAACACAATAGACAAAGACCCTAGTACCTATTCTAAGGAAGCTTACAGACTAATAAAAGGATAAACATTAAAAAATCAGTAGACAAATAACCATATACTCACTATTGTAGTAAGTCTGTGATGGAAAAGCATAGGATGCCAGGAAAACATATAACAGAGGCCCCTCATATAAACTGGGAGTGGGATGTTAGTCAAGGCATTCCCCAGGAAGTAACTTCTATAGTAATAACTGGTGTAATGGAGAAATTGTGAGTAGGTTAGTGTAACCTTCAATTTCACTAATTCTTTCTCCTGTCTGTCCAATTTGATGTTAGTTGATCTAATGAATTTTTTCAGTTCCATAATTCCATTTGGTGCTTTTTTATAGTTTCAATTATTTTTTTGAATCTCCCCTTTCTTCAAGCATTTTATTGATCTTTTCTTGTGCATGCATTTCTGGATGCATTATACGAATCTTTAAAATTCTTTTTTATTTTGAAGTATAGATTCACAGGAAGTTGCAAAGATGGCACAGAGACATCTCATGTACTCCTTTGGCTTTTTTTTTTCCACCATTGATTACATCTTATATAACTACTGTAAAATATCAAAACCAGAAAATTAACATTGATATAAAGTATATGTATAGTTCTAAATCATTTTATTGCATTGCAGATTTGTATAACCTCATCACAATCAAGATACAGAACTGTTCCATCACCAGAAAGATTTCTTTCATGCTACCCTTTAGAATCAATCACATCTATCCACTCTCCTTGACCATCCATGACCCGTGGCAACCACTAATCTGTTCATCCTACAATTATTTTATTTTGAGAATATTATAGAAATTGATTCATGGTATATAACCTTCTAAGATTGACTTTTTCCACTCATCATAATTCCCTTTAAATCCATCTAAGTTGTTGCATGCATCTATAGTTTTTTTCCTTTTTATTTGAAAGATGTGGATGTACCACAGTTTGTTTAATCCCTCACCTACCATAGAATGTTTGATTGTTCCCAGGTTCTGTCTATTACCCATGGGCCTTTAAGTATATTATTTATACCTATTTTATTGTCCTCATGAGCCAGCAGCTAAGTCTTTTGAAAAAGTGTTTCTATTGATTAATTGTTTTTTCTTGATTATGGGCCACATTTTCCCATTTCAACTCATATTAGTCAGGGTTCTCTAGGGAAACAGAACCAATAGGAGATACCTGTAAATATGAGATTTTATAAATATGTCTCACGCAACTGTGGTGATGCACAAGTCTAAATTCCTTAGGGCAGGCCACAGGCTGACAGCTCCAGGGAAGGTCCTCAACGAATCCCCCAGGAGAACTGGCTGGTTGAAGTGGAGAGATTCTCTCTTTCGACTTCTTTAAAGCCCACGGCTGATTAGATTAAACATCACTAACTGTGGAAGACACTCCCCTTGGCTGACTGCAGATATAATCAACCATGGATGCAATAAACGTGTTGAGGATTTAATAAACCAGCCTTCTGGTTTGTTAATAAGCCATGAAATGTCCTTGCAGTAATGGTTAGGCCAGTGCTTGCTGGCCTAGACAATTGGGCACTATCACCTTACCAAGTAGACATATGAACCGAACCTTAACACATTTCATTTACAGTAATTTTTATTATACATTAGCTATTTTGGATGATGCTAAGGTGTGGCACTTTGGGGTTTTAATGGAAAGCCTAATGTGTTAAATATTGTGAAATTGGCAGGATTCAAACTCGGAACTCTGACTCCCATATGGTAAACAGCAGCTGAAATCTCTGTTCTTTTTTTTTTCATCCTTTTAGTTGTAATTCTCCTAGGGGCTTCTTAGCATTTCAGCAGGGATCAGCCAAGAATTCAAAGTCAATTTAGATTCAGATTTTGGGTCTCCTCTGTTGGCTCCCTTCTTCTGAAATTTCCCCTATCAATTTCTAGGCACTCTGGAAGCATTAAATTCTATGTTCTGATTCCTTAAGCCAATAAAACGACTTTATTTTTTTTTAATAGAAGTTTTGTTGTCCCATATACCTGAGACTGGGGATTGGCTTTCAAAGGAGAGCTGATATTCATCTAGTGTGATCCTCTTTTTTTGAGATTTCATTCTATTCTAATTTTTCCTATTTTCTGTTATTCTCTAATACTTTAAAAACTTTTTTTTTTTAATTTTGTTCAGGGTTCGCAATTGTTATCTATAAGCAGGTTAGTCTGATACAATACAAAGCATCATTTTATGACTTAACATGATTTGTTTTGAATTTTTTGCATAATTTTGCCCATTTATGTTTCTATGAAAGACAATTATGGAGTTCTTAGTCTAGCTTTTCATGCTTTAAAATGTATTTTTATTTTCTTTACATGTTCTTTACAATAACAATTGTTATCGTTCTGCTAACAATTAAAGGATTTTCTAACCTTTCTACTTGAATTCAAATCAAGAAAGGCAATTCACCTGGAATAAAAAGTTTCCTGATTTTAGATCCTATAATATGTTACCACAAAAACCCAGTGTTACTCAAACAACCTGTTTATAAAATAAAGATCAGTTGGATGGGGACATTCTGCTTATTTATTAGCCAGTTACTAAGTCCCCTTCAGAGCAATATACAGTGTGCATCTAGATATGACATAACATATGACACTTTTTTTCTTGTTTGTGTTAATCCCCTAGCACTCACCCAGTCATCTGCTTGGAAAGGTTCTCTAACTTCCTGGTGTGGCATATAGGCAAAGGTCCAAAGACTTTGGTTAAAGTTTATTTTATAATATCTTCACTTTTTTCTAATAGGTTGATTCCAGTTGGTTTGACCTTTTCATTTAATTACTCTTTCTAGAGAAAATTATTTTCCCAGTTGACTGAAAGGCCCTATTTTCTCCTCTAACCCACCTAAATTTCACCTGTCTTTGAGTGTCCATCCAGTTTACGTTTTCTTATTTTTCCTATCATTTAACCCAAACCTATGCCACTTTCTTTCAGCAGAGCTTTTTCTTCATGATTTATCAATTCAAACATCCCAAAGTGTACAGAATAGTTAGAAGGCAGCTGAGATGGGGTTGGGGACAGAAAACAGGTAGACTTGAAAACTACCACTAAAATATCTTTAAAGTTGATATGGGTACAATCAGACAACAATCAACAAGATCATAAGATTCTCAAGGGCAAGTAACATGCCTACTCCTTCTACAGCATTGAGCACAGTATTTCATATAAGGATCAAAGTTTATCTAGAAGCTTTGCTACGAATCATGACCATTTGGTTGAATCTCTATGATTTCTCATTATAACTTTCTAATTACTAGAAAGTGTCCAAATTTGATATTCTGCTAAAAAGCATGAAGATACATCTTGAAGGTACATATTTTGGCTTCTACCTAATTCTCCAACTTCACCTCATTCTACTCTGTTACTTTCTCTCTCATTCACTATGGTCTTGCTACACTGGTCTTCTTTCAGGACTTTTAACACATCTAGCAACTCCTGCCTCAGGACCTTTGTACTTGCTCTTTCCTTTGCTAGCACAGACCTGGCATGGTTATCATCTTCTCATCATTTAGGTTTCATATAAAATGTTAATTCCTCACAGAGGCTTTCCTGATTTCTTTATTACCTCAGATCTTCCCCAAGTCATTCTCTTACCTATTATACTGTGTAATTTTCTTCATAGGGTTCACAATTACCTGAAATTATCCTCTTAATGTTTGTTGTATTAATGACTATATGTCTCCCAATGATAGAATATAAACTTCATGAGGGCAAGGAACTTGTCTACGTCATTGAGAGCAGCATCCCCAGTGCCCAGTGTCTTAATGAATGAATATTTGAGTTTTTACCTTATGTGCTTTCTTGAAGCCAATTTGTGCTGAATACACTGTTTCAATGTATGTAATTTCAAATTTATTTCAGTGAAAAATGGCACAGAAGTACCAGCTACAGAAATGTTTTTAAAGACTATGAACGTTATTACTTTTAATTTAATCTCACCAAGTGAAAGCAAAGGTCTTAAGACTTAACAGTGAAAAGCAAAGGGGAGATAGGAACAATATCAAACAATATTGGAATTTTTTCTAGCTTCAAAACTATGAGCTAATAAACCCCATTGTTTAACCTAACCCATTGCATGGTATCTGCTTGAGCAGCCAAGGAAATGAAACCAGCAGTAATCTCCATTTTAGGAGGAGGACACTGAGTTAGGTAAGCTGTTACAAAGTTTGAGTTGCGGGAAATCATCAAGCTGTCAAGAGCCATGCTGGGATTCAATACCAGGCAGTCTGATTCCAGTCTGTGGTTGTAACCATTGTGTTATATTGCCTCAATTCCACTCAGAAGGTATATTAACTCTTTATTATCTCAATTATTTACCAAGTAGATCTGACATTATTCTTTTAAGAAATAATTGTTGTTGTTTTTGTATGCTGTATGGTAGGGGTCACATTTCATTCTTTTTCCATGTGACTATCTCGTTACTGTAGCACCATTTGTTGAACTTTTTCATTCAGTTAGATTAGTAGATTTTGAAAGTACTTTTGGAAGTACATGGGCTGGGAATCAAACCCAGGTCTCCTGGATGGCAGGCGAGAATTCTACCACTGAACTATCCTTGCACCCTTTGCATATAGATTTTTTTTTCCTACATAGGCAGGCTTTGAGAAGTGAACATGGGTCTCTGGTATGGCGGGCAAGAGCTCTGCCACTGAGCCACCGTGGCCCGCCTGCTGCTTATAGTTTTAAAAATTATTTAGAATAAAGACTAATGGACATGGGATTGTGTTCCAGATCCTGGGATGTTATTAATCTATGTATCTACTAATCTAACTTTTTAATCTTCAATTCCTGAATCTGTAAAATGAAATGTTATACCATAGTTTATCAGCAGCAATGTGCCCAAAGCTCCATAGCAGAACAGTTAGTTTATCTTTAAGGAGACTCATGGTTGGATTAAAAGCTTTGGAAGCTCAAATATTAACAACAATTTAAATAATTGAAGGGCAATTTAGGTTCTGCCCCGAGGGATTCGGGCAGGATCTAAGAACCTCTATATTTTACAAGCTAAGCTGCTCCCCAGGTGTATCCTCAGGCAGCCAATCTGAGTATTTGAGAACCTGTAGTGATCAGTGATTGACTCTCTATAGAGACCTCAGAATCTGAAGGTGTGAAGCTACCTGTGTCTGGCCCCACATATTAACAGGAATGCAGAATTCATATCTCTCAACTCCTTTACATTTGGGCTCTGAGAGTCCATTACATAAAGCCTTGCAAAATCTCAATCAGAATATCCCCATGCAGGTTTAAGGATTTTGCTTATTAGGGTAGCCACATTCCATTTATTAACATTCACATTAAAATAATAGTGACAGGAGAAAAAAACAATTCTTCATGGTCCACTAAAAGAATCTACCTAGGCTAGATTGCCCAAAAAGCAGCGAATGTATTGGTTTAGAGCATGAGCAAAGAAGGGGCATTAAAAAACTAGAGAAATATTTGAAAATGCTATATTTCATATTTCATAAAATATGTATGACAATAATTATAAAAGGAACCAATCAGAACTTTGTTTGGATGACCTTAGAGTTATTTTATAGTTTAGCATTATTTTTATTTTTGAATTATTCATAGAGGGAAGTAACTTTTTTAAATTTTAAAATTTATTATCATTATTTTAGTGTTTATGCTTCTGATGTTCTTAATCCAGCCATGAGTCTTATAAAAGATAAACTAACGATTCTGTTATGAGAGCGCTGGGCATCATGCTGCTGATAAATTCAGGAAGATACTGTTAGGTGTATTCAACACATTACCTGGACTTTATTCATCTCCAGTTTGTTCTTCTCGTGGGCGGTCTGGTCTTGTTTGCTAGCTCCCTTCTTCTGAGGACCTTTCCCAAAGAAGATGTAGTTTACAAAGGCGTATTCCAGCAGAGCCAGGAACACAAACACGAAGCAACCCATCAGATAAATATCAATTGCTTTGACATAAGGGATCTTTGGCAGGGTCTCCCTGAGGTGAGTGCTGATGGTTGTCATTGTCAGCACCGTAGTGATTCCTGTGAAACAGAAAGATGGGCTTAGCTGAAGGCATCTCTGCTAAGATTGAGAAACCAGATGCCATTCTTTCATGGTGCCCCAGAATCAGGGCAGTCATGTGATAAACCAGTTAGCAATATAGGGCAGACATTTAGAAAGAAATAGCTGCAGGCTGTCTACATAGTCCATTAATGAATCACAAATAAGATGTGCAGATGGTGAAAAGGTGAAAAATATTTTTTTTTATAAATGCACTAAGCCAAAAAGGAAAGCAGATGGGAAGGCAGATCAAAATCCCATTGAAGGTCTATTGCCAAATGATTTTGTTACATGCCACATCTTTCTTTCAGTGTCTTACTCAAGTGCCTTATAGATCTCCCCTTGTGGTACTGTCCTATACAGTGTCCACTTTGAGGAGATTTACTTTGAGGAGATTTGCTGTGAATCTGTAAGTGCACACCAGGTCACAAAGTCAGTATTATATTTTAAACCATAATATCTTATCCACAGTAAGAAAACAATGTAAGAAAATCTTGAAACATTTGGTTTATACATTTGTGTGCTGGTTTGAATGGGCTAGGTAAACCAGAAAAGTCTATGTTCTTTTAATTCAATCTTGTCGGGGCAGACCTATTGTTGGGTGGACCTTTTGATTAGGTTGTTTCCATGGAGATGTGACCCTGCCTATTCAAGGTGAGTCTTAATCCGCCTGCTAAAGTCCTTTAAGAGAGAGATATTTTAGAGCGATCTGAGAGCCGAGGGAAGTTAAGAGAGAAAGAAAATACCCACAGAGACATTTTGGAGAAAAGGACCAGAAGATGTCACCATGTGCCTTCCCTTGTGACAGAGGAACTCCAGATGCCAGCAACCTTCCCTCCAAGAAGGTATCCGCTTCTTGGTGCCTTAATTTGGACATTTTCATGGCCTTAGAATTGTAACTTAATAAATTCCCTTTGTGAAAGCCAATCCATTTCTGGTATATTGCATTCTGGCAGCTTTAGCAAACCAAAACAATATGTTTTTATTTGTTATTTAATAAACAGAATTAATTAACAAACAAAATTAATAAAATTGTTAATAAAACAATTTTGTTTCTCTGGTTTTTCAAATGTTATCTCTAGTTTCTCAATTCCAGAACCTAGATTAGACTAGATACCTGGAGTCAGTTTTCTGACTAAAATAATTCAACTTGGATTCATTAAAGACATTTAAGACTGTAAACTCTTAAAAGGCAGATTCTATTTTATCTATTTCATTAAAAATAGTATTCTTAAAGGTATAGTGTTTATATGGTTGAAAAATAAATGTTTTCTGTTGATGACAGTGATGATGAAATGATAATTGGGAAAAGATAAGAAGTGAAAAAGAAGGTGGAATCTTGTGTTGATAGCTTGTAATATAATGCTGCACATTTATATTTTGTTTTAAATTTCACACATTTTGTAAATTATCTATGTCATTGTCATGACAGCCTGCTCATAGACTACACCTATTACATAACTGGTGTGTTAGTTTGAAACTTATGCACCCCCAGAAAAGCCATTTTCTTTCAATCCTGATCCAAACTTGTGAGGCCAGACCTTTTATTAGATTGTTTCCACGGATAATGAGCTTGGTCTTTTGATTGGATTTCTTTCAAGGAGATGTGACACACCCAATTGAGGGTGTCACCTTTTGCTTATTTGGAGATGTGACTCCACCCATTCAAGGTGGGTCCTGATTAATTTACTGGAGTCCTTTAAAAGGGGAAACATTTTGGAGAAACCTCAGATGCAGATGCAGACACAGATGTTTGGAGATGCAGAAGCCCCAAGAGATGCCAGGAGCTAAGAGAACTGACAGCAGCTAGATAGGAATCAGAGCCAACACAGACACAGACATTTGGAGTGTCAATAGAGAGAGGAGACACCTAAACATGAACGTTTGGACATGCAAAACCCAGCAGACATTGCCATGTGCCTTCCCATGAAATGCTAAGCAAGCCAGAACCCAGAATTTTGCTCTAGAGAAGCTAATGAAGGCCCACAGATGCTTAGAGAGGAAACCCCTGGCACCAGAAGCTGGAAGCAACAAAACCAGGTACAAGGACCAGATGCCAGCCACGTGCCTTCTCAGATCACCGTTCTTTGTGCCAGCTGTCTTTCTCTGGATGCCTTAGTTAGGATATTTTTAAGGCCTTAGAACTTTAAACTTGTAATTTAATAAATCCTCTTTATAAAAGCCCAACCCATTTCCAATATATCGTATTCCGGCAGCATTAGCAAACTAAAACAACTAGGTAAACAGAAATTCTGAGACTGTTTACTTTGGTGTAAGTCATCCAACTGGCAGCAGAAAACAAGAAGGTATTTAAAATTACATTCCAAATAAAAGCAGAGAGATGGGAAGATGAATCCTGAAACTTGATAGAGGGTCTTAAAGTCAGGAAACATAGAAGTGAGTTTAAAGATAAAAGGTGGCTGGCAAAGGGGATAGAGAGTATTTGTGTGTGTGTAATAACTGAAATGGCTCTAGGACCAAATGATGAGGCTGATCCATACAGGCTTAGGATAAGACATTCATCAAACAGACCCTATATATTTTAACCCTCCGAGAAACTCTTTAAGATCTCAAATACAACCATTTAGCTTGCAGCAATTACTCAACCTTAGCAAGATTAATTCTGAATTTTAATCCTCCAAGAAGGAAACCATTCTTTTTCAGTCTTAATAACAGATCATCAATAGAGCTGATGAACTGTCTATTCAAGTATGATGAGTTCCATTTAAAAGGACTCAGATATAATTTAACTCTAGTTAATATCCAAGAGATGGTATTTCCCAACAACTGACATAGGTTAATAGTCAGGAAGTTTAGCTTTCTTCAAATCCATTTCAGAATAGTTCAATATAAATGTTTTCCACTGTAAAAAAGCAGATTATGGAGAAAGTCATCACAAAGTTGGTAAAAATTGGTATCATGTGAATTTTTAAATATACTCCAAGAAACACTTACACAGTACTGAAATTATCTAAAGATAATTTTTTGGTAAAATGCTAAAAAGATATTACATTGTAAAGCATTCACTCTGTATAGTGCCTACAATTAGAAGTTTATAATTAGAACTCTTATGTAATCTAATTATTTGATTTCAAGAGAAACCCTTGTCTATAATTCATAATAATTATTTGTTTTTAGAAGCAAAACCCACTCACTTCTGTAACACTAAGAATATATTACCTAGTGCAACTCTGGCCGCAGATGCATCATAGTTGATCCAAAAAGATACCCAGGACAGAATTGTAATCAGTGTAGAAGGCATGTAGGTTTGCAAAATGAAGTAACCAATGTTTCTCTTTAGACGAAAACTTAACGACAGTCGTGGATATGCCCCTGAGTTGTAAAAGAAAAAAAAAAGCTCATATTATCATTTGATTGGGATGATCATTTTCCTTTCACAGTACTCCTCATTCATTTGGGGTAAAACATCCTCACCTGTGGTGAACTCCACCTTCTTGGAAACCATTTTGTAGTCAACAATTGAAAACTGGGGAAGCTCAATTTTATTAACTCCAGTTACTGCTCCCTCTCCTCCATTCCAGTAAAACTCAATGTCATCAGTGGTATAGCCATCTGAAACCAAGAAATAGTATTATTAAATAGAGTTCAATTGGTCTAGAAATTCATTTCAAAGACAGTCTGGGGCTGGAAGAAAAATACCTAGCAAGTGATTGTAGGGCGACAGTGCCTTAAATCATGATGGCATTAGGTTTCATGTTGAGTGCTGTCTGGCTGTAGTGGACACTAGCTCTATGATCATTTATTTAATAATATCTGTTACCACTGCTGCATATTTATAAACCCATTCTCATTGTGTCTATCTATGGGTATTCTTTGGCTAGATTAAGGAAAATCTGGATTCCAGATGCCTGGACAGAGATCTCAGCTACGCATTATTTAAAAATAACAGTGGAAAGTAATAATAATTGTGCACATAATCAATAAAAGGGAATTTTTATGGTCAAATGATCAAAGCATTTTTAAAAGAAATATATGTTTCTTTTAGAAAATTGGGCTAATTTCTTTATATGTGCTTTGATTATAGCTTAATATATAGTTGCATATTTTAGGACCTATGTGATTATTGATGATACATTTCCATTTCCATCTTTGTGATGTTAGACTTGAGCTAATTGAAGGGGGTTGTGTAGAGAAGCGTAGATTGCAGTATAAAGAGCCACCCTGAAGTCTTCAGCATGGAAAGCCCTACACTAATGGCCTGTTTTCTTTCTTCTTCCACTCTGTTGCCACTTGCCAGTGGTCTGGCTGGATTATGAGCATATACATCAGTAACTTGCATTGAAATAATGTGCAGATATATTTAAAAATCTAAAAAAAAAAATAAGACATTTAAAACTTCATCTCTTTCTACTTGCTTGAGATAAAGAAGGTCTTTCTAAGTTCATTTTATATTTATAACCCTCAAAAAGCATTAAGTATTTTTTTCCATTAGAATTACTAGGGTTTGAGTTTTAAAGGTAGCTATATAAGCTCTTTGAAGTAGACATTATGCTGACCTACTTTTCATTAAAGCCAGTAATATCTTCTCAGGAAATAAAGTAATATATTTAAAATTTAGAAGTTGAATGCCAAGTGTCAAGGGGTCACTATCATTTTATCACTGCAGGACTGACTATAGAATTTTTAAGCTAGTCTCCCTTTGTTTTTTTGAGTGGATACAGAGCTGTCTTAACTTCACTGCTTCAAACATCTTTAACATCTCTTCAAAGGCTCTTTTTTGAATCTTTATTTCTGGACTCATTAAATTCACAACTGTTTTATATTTGTTGCATTTGCCACCCTATAGAGATTATTATTTATTTTAATATGTCCCAATTTATTTATTTTATTTCTCTTTAAAGTCTAAGCACTTTCTCTCTCTCTGATGGATAATCTTCCATATCCAGTAACACATTCTACAATGACTCAAGTGTGGTCATAACAATAGAAGAGATATTTACGTATAGATATGATTCCTGATATCTGAAAAGCTGTGAGTCCCCTCTTTATCTATTGGACTTAGGGGGGACCTACATGAAGTAATTGGTATTTGGGGATTTATATCAAGTTTCGATATGGTACTGTAAAGTTGTGACTCTTAATACTTCTTTGAGAACCTGAGAAAAACTCTGAACAAACTCCAAAAGGAGTAGAAGTGTGGAGGAGAATGTTTTAAACACACAACCCTCCCCCCCACATATACCCTTACCCGTACACACACATGATTTGAAGGCAATTTCAGGGAATCCTGGATCCTTCTGGATACCATTTATGGCCTAGGATAAGGACTTCTTCTCTCAGGTGAAATGGTCAGTGGCAAAATAACAACTCGAACTCAACCCTTATGACCTCCCTTCCAACTCCAATTCAACTACTTCTTTTAAGCCCAGCAGGAAGGCGGGCCTCAGCTATGCCTCCATATAGTGGACAATGATATCCTGGGGATTCTTAGCCTCTGCAAAAACTAGAGAGAATTTGGGGACTAGTGACACGTATGAGAATGTAAGCAGAGATTAGACCACTAAGATTAAGGAAGCAAGGTGGGTACAGGGGCATTTCGAACTACTAAATAAAGGAGGCCACTACCTATGTGACAGTTTGGAAGAATTGCTGTCTTCTTGGTCCCTTAAGGAGTTATAGGATTGCAGAAAAGGGGGCTGAATCACCTGTACTGGTGAGATAGGAAGAGCTGATACCTTTTGCAGTTGGGAAGACCTGAGAGAGAAAGTACTGGTATCTCAACAGGGAATAACAGCTTGCCTGGGGCTTGTCATACTTTGCAACTTAGAGCATTATTTCCACTTAAGGTGCCCAGGCAGCTGGACCAAAATAGCAAGGGATAATCAGAGAAAACAACAATGCATATAAGGGATCCCGAAGCTATAGAGAAGAAAAATGACCAAAGTAGCCAGAATAAGTGGCTTTTGGTGAAAAGAACTGATTGAAGAAGCAGAAGATAGTTTGAACTCTTAGTTCCCCAACTTCTTTAAAAATATAGAACCACTTAAGAATATTTGATTAGAGCACAGAAAATTTTCTATTCTAAAACTCAAATGTTTGTAATTAAAATTGTGGTAGACGAATTAAGGAGAATATGGCTTGAGACAATGGCTTGAAAGACAAGTAGAAAATATTTTTTCAGGAGAGATAAAAATTGTAGGGATTTGGAAACCATGAAGGAAATATAAGGGCTTAGAAGACTCATCTAGCAATTCTAATATTTGAATAATGGGAGTACCTGAAGAAAGAAGAAGGACATATAAGAAGCAGGCATAAAAATAAAAAAGAAAACACAAATTTCCTTGAGGTTAATAAATTATTTTGCAAATTCTAGGACTCGTATCAGGAAATACTGATATAATTCCTGGACCCCAAAAGTAAAAGAATAACTTTACAATACTGCAGACAGAAAGTACAAGGTATTTTCAAAGGAAAAGAATTCAATACTGAACTTCTTATTTGCAACTCTGAAAGAGAAAATACTATGGAATAATATCTGCAGAATATCTAAAATACAGAAAGAAAAGGACTGCAACTCTGCTACCCCAAAATTCCATTCCCTGCAAAAATATCACTTCTTTCAGGGAAGATTTATAAAGATTCAGAGAGCATTGAGGTACCTCTTTGAGGAAATTATTCTACAAAAGATTCTAATTAAACAAATGAATCAGGACAAATAAATTAGATACGATAAGAGGAACCTAATTTACAAACAGAAGAGCTTAAAGAATCATAAGGCTACTTTGCTCAGCTCTATACAAATAAATTTGAAAATTTGGATGAATTAAATAATTTTCTAGGAAAAAAAACATTTGCTAAAGCTCAAATTGGGAGAGATAGAACATTAAAACAGCTTGATTTCACCCCTAGAAACAAACAAAACCAAATGAAAACCTACTAGGCCCAAACATTTAACAACTGATAATTCTATTGCTACTGAAACAGTTTCAAAGTATAACCTAAAAAAGGAAAATTTCAGATTATCTTCATAAAATAAATAGAATATATTAGCAAATCAATTCCAGCAGCAGTGCATTAAAAACAAAACATAAAAAGAGGGGTTTATTCTCATTGAAAATGGTTCAATATTAGAAAATCTAGTAATGTATTTCATTAAATTATCAGATTTAAGGAGAATAAAGCATATGATTATTCACACAGATGCTAAAAAGGCATTGGCATATTCAAATTCTTGTTCTCATAAAAGCAAATAATGTCACTCAATAAGTATGCACAGATACTTCCTTGACATGTTAAGATACATCTATTTCAGTGATTAAGCCAACATCCTGCTTATTGTGAAAACACTAGAACAATCCCATAAAAGTTAGTGTCCACTCTTATTTAACAATGTTCTGGAAATACTAACCAATGCATTAGACATGAAAAAGAAAACAGGAGTATAAATTGGAGAATTGTGGTTAAATTATTAGGTTTTGAAAATTATACATGAAAACCTCAAGTAATTAACTGAATAACTATTACAAACAATAACAATGTGGCAGGGTAATGGAGTACAAAATTAATATACAGAAATCAATAGCCTTCACACACATTTGTATAAATAACTTACAATATATAATGTAAGAAAGGCCTCTTTCTTACAGAAAGAGATAAATATCTAGTAATAAATTTAGGAATAGTCAAGACTTACATGAATCAATCCTTAAAACACTTCAGAAGCACAAAAGGAGCCCTGAACAAATAAAAAGGCATACCGTGGTTTTGAATAGGAAACCTCAACATCATAAGTTAATTTACGATTTAATGCCATGTTTAATAATGCCATTAGAATTTTTGCTCTTGGCACTAGACAAAATAAATCTAAAGCTCAAATGAAGAAATAAACAAATCTGAAAATCCAAGTGTGGTAGTTAGGTTCAGGTGTCAACTTGGCCAGGTGAAGGTGCCTAGTTCTATTGCTGTGGACATGAGCCAATGGCATGTGAAGCTCAACTGTCACTGATTACACCTGCAGTCGGCTGGAGGGAGTGCCTGCTGCAATGAATGATGTTTGATTTAATTGGTTGGTGCTTAAATGAGAGAGCTCAATGCTGCACAGCCCAAGTAGCTCAGCATACCTCATCTCAGCACTCACAACTCAGCCCAGGCCTTTGGAGATGCAGAAAGGAATCACCCCAGGAAAAGTTGTGGAACCCAGAAGCCTGGAGAGAAGGCCAGCAGAGATCGCCCTGTGCCTTCTCGTGTAAGAGAGAACCTCAGATGAAAGTTAGCAGCTTTCCCTCTAAAGAATTATTCATTTTTAACTAAATAAATCCCCTTTTATTAAAAGCCAGTCCATCTCTGGTGTGTTGCATTCTGGCAGCTTTGGCAGACTCAAACACCAAGAAAATTACACAATAAGAGAAATGTAGGGCAACTACCCCTAACAGGTAATAAAAGATGTTATAAAGGCTTTGTACTTACAGCGTGATACTCTGCATGAACCAACAGAGAGACCAATGAGCTAGAAAATTTGGAACTAAGCATGTAAATTTAGGATATGAAAAAAGTAATATCTCAAATCATTGGGCAAAAGATGACTACTTTAATAAATTATGTTGGGAAAACTCAGGAGCTATTGGAAATAATTAGTTTGTACTTGTCTTTCTTGGCATATACTAGGATAAACATCAAATGGATTGTATATATATATAAAATATATACATATATATGTACTAGAAAGAAACATGGGAGAATTTTTTTAAACTGTCATGGGCAAGGCCTTTATAACTATGACAAAATCCAGTCATAAAAAATTGACACATTGATCACATTATAAAAATAGTGTGGTGAAAAAATCCATAAATGAAGTAAAAAGAAAATTAGAAATTGGGAAAAAAAATAGCAGTGCATATTGCAGATAAGGGCTAATTTTCTTAATATATAAAAAGCTTCTATAAGTAAAAAAAGAAAAAGTCCAAAACCCAGTGAAAAAATGAAAAAGTGATATGAACAGAAAGCTCATAGAAAGAGAAGAAATACTCAATTTCAATTTAATAAGAGAAATGCAAATTAAAATTACATTAAAATATCTCTTTTGATTCAAAACTTGGCAAACAGTCCGCAAACTGATAACACATTGTGCTGTTGAGCAAGTGGGGAAACAAAACTCTCAGAGATTGCTGGTGAGAGTGTGATTTGTGTAATCCATATGGAATGCAATTTGACTTTATCAGAATTATTAATGTGTATATATTTTGATCCAGCAATTCCTATTCTAGAAATTTGTCCTGTATATTTAATTACACAATAGTGCAGAACCTATGTACAAGATTATTCATTATATTACTGTTTCTTGTAGCAGACTATTTGAAATAACATCAAATCTCCCTCAACAGAGAAGTGGCTAAACTGAATTATTGCATGTTCATGGAATATTATAAAGCTATAAAAAAGGAAGTTCTTACATAAAATCTAGAAAATACTTCAAAACTTATTTTTAATGAAAAAAAACCCCAAAAAGTTCAGAATGATGATATTTATAATATATTAACATTTGTTTGAAAAATTTGGGAAAAGTTTTATTTTCATAGATATGTATATGTATAAAAAAGTCTGGAGAGACAGATAAAAACTAATAACAATTATTTCCTTTAGGGGGTACTAGGTGGATGGGTGACAGGGTAGGAGGGAAAATTTACACTATATTTACACTTTTTTTTATTTCTGAACCATGTGACTATATTAACAAATCAAAATATTAAATAAAAAAGAAATCACAGTAATATATTTTATACATATGAACTTGTTACACAATGAGGTTATAAATACACATCACATTGTTATGTGGAGAAGATATAGAATGTAGTTTATTTGGGAAACAAGTATGAGGAGACAAGTAGTGGAGCACAAATTATTTCCCAAACTCTCATTGCCCCACAGTTTAGGCTCATCAGAGACGTACCATGTGCCTCACAGCCAGTGTTCCAGTTAAGTGGAGTCTGGTCTTGGGTGGGCATTTATGTGACTAAGTGACACATGGACATGTGACAGTGGAGGGTCCAGCTTGAGGTGACCTTGGGGGCTCAGCCACAGGGACCAGCCTTTAACTCAGATCTGCTGGGTCAGCTTGCAGCCAGGGAGGAGAAAATGCGCTTTCCAGACCATGCAGGCCTGCATCTCCCCAGAGCCATAAAACTGAGTTTCTAGCAGGTCATACAAAACCGAATCAGTTAAAAAAATTCAGAGTGCCCATCAGATAAAAACAAAACAATTACCTTGGAAAAGGGAGGGCTGAGAGAAGTCTCTCCCATCACCCTTTCTTATGTGATGAAAAATGACCTCAGCAACATCCATTCAGTAGAATGGCATGAAAAGTGATCTTTTTCATGATAGAAGGAATCATAAGTTCAATTTAGTTAAAAAAAATCCTTAGAATCAGAAAATACGGTCCAAGTTTAAAGCTCTCTTCTTGTCTGACTTGATCCAGGAGTAAATTTTAAATCAGCATTTCTTATTCGCTTTACTTACCTCTATATTCTTTCATCCAGGCAGATTACTTTTAGATTCCCAATGTTTCAGAAGCAAATTATCCATTTTACCTCAAGCTAGGTTGCAAATGATTTTGCTTTTAGCTGGCAATGTAGAATATTTGCATTGTAAGTATTGTCAGGGAGGGATGCCTTAAACCAAGTATTTACACACTCTCTGTGGAGAGAAGAACTATTTTTTAGATCAAAGACTGAGTATAAATCTTTGCTCTTGTCACAGTTTGGGGCAGGTTTTACAGCTTCTGACCTCATTACGGCTCTGTCATTAGCCTGGTGGATCAGGGTGGCTATTTCTTGTATGCAGTGAAAACGGTGCTGATAGATTAAAGTTTTCTTCAGAACCACTGGTCAGCAGCATCTGCCTGCTCACTTCCCCTTTCAAAGCACTCTAACCTGGGTGTTTGCCAGTATTCCTCTGCTATGGACACCTTCCCTGGATTCAACCTCTCATCTTTCTAGACAGGTTCTCCTACTGAAGCACAGAAGAAATACCACATCTGAATTGTCAATTCAAACCCATAGAAAATGTACCAACATTGTATGACCCGAGGCATGGGGATAGGCAGCAGGACAGAGTGGGTCCTGCTTTTCAAGATCTCACAGTCTTAACAACATGCTGAGCAAACTGTCTAGCCAAGGGGGGCTAGGAATGGCTTTGGAGAGGATGCCAATCAGACTGGTCTTAGATGACATGTAGGATTTGGGTATAATGGGCAAGCTGGGTAGAGAGAAAAACATGTAGTGTGAATAACACGTAGAGGAAATAGCCAAAAGGCAGGGTGATATCAATAGGAAATTGATTTGCTTAATAAAATTTACTCAATAAGCAACTCATTTTTAGCAAGAGAACTGGGCAAAGTCCAATATATCTATAAAACCTTTAAAGATTTCAGTATGCACAGTGTGACTGGATCTATAAGAGTAAAGTAATTGGGTAACCATGATTCTATGTTGGTGGAGGTGTATGGCAACTTTGTAAGCCCAATAGTCAGTCTTTCCCTGCTTCTTATTGACTTCTTTCAACTTGGCTGTGCGCTTCCCTTGAAAAAAACATTGAACCGCATTGACTTTTACTTGGGTTATCTGTCTTTCTGCCACTAGCCTCTGAGCGCCTTGAGATTTCATTCATTTTTGTAACTCAGTTCTTGGAAAGTTCTTAACTTAGAGTGTTCAATAAAATTTTATAGAATATTCGACTCTGGCTGCTCCTTAGCAGGACTCCTGGTTTTATGCTTCTGACCTCAGCCTGACAAAGTCACAGTCTTATGTATGTGTGATGACTCGTTCAATGAGCAGGTATTATTGAGTGCTGATGATGTGACAGGTGATGAAAAATGTACTAGGGGCACAGTGGTGAATAAAACTATCATGGGCCCTGCCCCTCTTGGAGGTTGCAAATTTCAACTAAAATGCTACACATTTTGATCCCAAATTCCTTTCTGCATATTTCTGTCACAGGTGCTGTGTGGATTGACTTCCTTTAGCATATATTCTAAACTTCAGGAAGCCAACAAACCACATTTCTCAGATTCCCTTGTATCTAAGGTTGTAGATATGATTTAGGATTCCTGAAGCAGATGAAGTTCAGTATTGTCAGAGGTGACGTCTGATGCCTGCATTTTGCTGGTGTAGTTCATACAGGGCAGACCTCTCCAGAACCAAGAATTCTAGGTTTAGCTTTCTATGGTCCTGGATCCAACATGGTGGTCAGAACTATGTGATTACCCAGCTTCCTGAGTGTGGTGGAGCTCTCAGGTCCCTTGGATGGCCAGTATGCAATGTGGTTCTAGGAGCCATTTTTAGCTGCCCAGCCTAGAGCCTGCTATTCCAGCCCACTGACTTTGTAAGTACTTCTTCCCTATATTAAACACTTTCTGCTTAGACTGGGCATAGTGATGGTTTCTCTCATTGGTAATTGAAACTGGATTGATATATTCCCTTTCTCCTCTAAAGAATCATTTGTGCCAGTTTCAGGGTTACCAGAGTTTTTCATTAAAACCTTGGTTGCAGCGTGCGCCAACTGTTCACTCGGTTTTTCTGTGCACTGTATTATTCTTTTCGTATTCTATTCTGCTGGTTCTGTCATGAACCCTGCCTCTCTGGGTTCATGATAGATTCAGTCACTAGGAGAAACTGTTGGAGGTCAGAAGATGGAAGGAAAGGGGAAGGCTCTTTCTTCTGGCACTGGCAGTGTGGGTGATTCCAGACTCTCACAGTTGAAGAAGAGGCAGGACTTGTTTTGGAAATTCCAAAAGCTAGGGCAGTATCTCAAATATGATAATAGCAGATTCAGAAGGCTCTAGCACAAGATGTTACCAGCTTCGTGCTTTTTGCTCCATTAGTATACCTTCATCTTCTTTTCTTTGCTTTTCTAGCCCTTACAACCCTTGTAACCAATTCTCTGTATTAAAATCCTTTTTGAAAGACCTTAAATGATTTCTGCTTTTCTAACTAGATCTGGTTAGATACAGAGAACCTACTACAATGCAAATATTTTGTCTGTTTACATAGTTTGCTGTTTTTGTTTACCTTTTGTCTCTTCCATTCTTCATGACATTATAAATTCTTTGAAGGCAATGGTCTTCTATTCATTTTTTAAATTCCTGATGCTTGGAAAAGATTCTGCCTATAGTATGTATTCAAAACACATTTCTGAAGAAATGAATTAGTGAAAGTTGTTTGTGGCTTAGAGTTCTTGGTTTGCTATCTGTAATGGTTGGGTTTAGAAGTCAACTCGGCCATGTGATGATGGCCAGTTGTCTAGTTAGGCAAGCACTGGTATAATCATTACTGCAAGGATATTTTGTGACTGGTTTACTAAATCATCAGCACATTTATTGCATCCATGGCTTATTACATCTGTGATCAACTAAGGGTATGTCTTCTGCAAAAAAAGAGAATCCAATTAGTTGAGGACTTTCAAGGGAGAAGAGAGAATTTTCACTTCCCCTTCAGTCAACCAGCCTCTCCTGTAGAGTTTGGCGAGGAACGTCATCAGAGTTGCCAGACTTGAGGTCTGCCCTATGGATTTTAAACTCTTGCATGCCCACAGTTGTGTGAGACACTTTTATAAATCTCATATTTATAGATATCTTCTATTGGTTCTGTTTCTCTAGAAAACCCTGACTAATACACCACTCCAAAATGGTCACCTGATACAGGTAACTTGGTTGGTAGCTTTCTTTGTCCTGAATTTCTCTCTGATTAAGATGATTCTGCTTACAGGGGCTCACGGGTGGGCTTATAATTTCCTGGTCTATAGTGGGGTGCCTACCAAGGAAGGACAAAAAGCTGCTCACTTATCTTAAGTTTACTGAGTAAGTAGGTGATAAGTTACAACCTCAAGCTGGTCTCTGGATTGTAGGATCCTAGAGGAGAAACATGTAAGCAACAGTTAAGAGTTGAAAGTTGAAGACAGCTCGTGGTTTGGGGTTGTGAGGGGAGAAAGAAGTGGGTGAGCTCAAACAGCACCTCTCATTGTCTCACTTCTGAAAAATAGCAGAAAAAAACACTTCAACACCCCACACAATAGAAGAGCTGAAATATGGCCACCAATCAATGCAGATCTTCAAAGTATCAACACTTCATACAGTAAGTGTTCTGGGTCTTTATTTCTAAGCTCACTTGCACTTTGTTTAAGTAAAACCCATTAGATGTACTGTTCAGGGCACTGAGATAATTATGGATGGTTTGGGAAAAAAGAATGCTCACTCCATTTCAGATAGAAGCATGGGTTCTCCTGGGAGCGTTAATGGCAGCTGGAGCCTAAAGAAAGAATAGAGGGCTTGAAATACACTATTATTCAAAGGTTACACAAGAACATTTTGCCACAGAGGGTGAACATCAATTTACTTACACCTAAACAACCTATTTACCAAAGGTTTTCCTTTATGAGGCAGTGACTTCACACAGCGTCTCAAAGCCTGAACACTTGGATACCAGGGATGTTGTTTCCTAGCAACAATAACTACACAGAAGCCCTCAAAATTTCCTCTTAGTCTCCGGGGACTTTTTAATGGTACAGAACGTACAGATAAAATTAAGTTGATGTCAATGGATAAAGATGTATGGAGGTAGTACAAATGTAGAAGTATCTGGATGTTGTTGTTTGTATTTGGTATTTGAAACACTCTATTTTGGATGCATTTTCTTATTTAGGAATAAAACTTAATCCTCCTCTGCTTAATAGAGCTAGGAGCAGTGTCTAAAATTGCACTTAAATGTGTTTTAGCTAATGTAGAGGTTTAAGTTTCTAAGGCGTTTTAGTGAGAATAAGTAAATATACATTTCCTTTTGTGGAACAGCCATAACCCCATCTCAAATTTCAAGGAGTGGGTCTTGATTGACTTATGCTAATCATTATAATACTATCCTCTTTGCCTTAGTGATCTGCTCAGCAGTAGCCAGTAACCAGGTTTAAGACAATTAGCTCACAGCAGTTCCCTGGCCAAAGTACTTGTTTGGGAGTGGGCATGCAACCCAAGTTGTCTAGGACTTTTGTTCAATAGTTGAAAGAGGCAAAGAATTGAACTGCAGCTAATTTGTTGACATGTTATATTCATTTTAAACTGTAGCTTCCTTTATGGATTTCTTTATGTTTTCTTTTTGTATATTATCTATGTATTTTGGAGCCAGTAATTTGCTTAAGACCCTTGAGAATCTTGTAGTATTTAGACTTTTTGCTTATAGTTCCTGATGGCTCAAATGGCCTGGCTAGGACCTAGTCGTGAATGGGGCTCTAATGCACTGCCCAAGACCTCCTACAAAGCTCTCCTTCTTCGGAATATATCCAGCAACAGTTAAATTTCCCACTGGGAAAGACAAGGGAGAGTACATTTTATATATTAAAAACAAAAAACAAAAAACCCTCTTACCCATTTATTCTATTCTCAATTTATATGAACAATCAAGGGATTGATTTTTTTCTGGGAGACCTATGGTCAAATTCTTTTATAGCCCTGACATACTTTTATACTGTATACATTTAATGAACATTCCCACCCCCCTCACCCTCCTTCCTTAAAAAAAATAACTTCGGAAAAAGATGGAAACAAATTGTGACTAATTCTTATTAAGTTCTGCCAAGATCTGGGTACAACCTTCTCAAAATGATGAGTTTTATAGCCCTGCAACCAATTAAAACATGTAATCCTTGCAAGTTCTGTGAGAAATCGCTGTTCCAAAATTGAGACAACCTTTTGTTTGGTATTGTTATTATGGAACAGAGAGGATCTTGCCTATTCATCCCACCTGAAAAAAATGAAGTCATGAGTTATTCTGATAGCTTGTTATTTCTGCCAGTAATTTCTGCTCTGGTTAAAAGAAAGAGCAAAATTGCTCTCTATACTGTCTGTGGGTAAAGTCCTTTGTGTTTGTGTCCTCAAAAAAGTGAACTGTCCATGTGAACGTGGACATATGAAAAAAAAAACCTATAATACAGACTCTAGTGCATCAATATCGGAGTGCTGTTTAAGATTGTTTTAAAAAAATAAAGAGTTCCTGATCCATTCAGCATCCTTAAAGGTGTGTGTCATTGCTTTATTTAAGATAATATAAAACAGTATCATGCCTAGCCTAGAAAAGGGAATCACCTTT
Organism: Tamandua tetradactyla; assembly: GCF_023851605.1. Lineage (NCBI taxonomy): Eukaryota > Metazoa > Chordata > Mammalia > Pilosa > Myrmecophagidae > Tamandua > Tamandua tetradactyla. The sequence goes on along the minus strand of NC_135345.1, from coordinate 50,007,522 downwards.
GATTTTGTCAAGTACCTAATAATGCATATACCTTTATTTTCTAAAGTGTATACTACCTTTGGGGATAATTAAGACTAGGAACAAGTAAAGTAGAAACCAAGGCAATTATCCAGCCAATTCAAATGTATTTCTACTTTGACCCAACTGATCTGGAAGTGTTATTGTTGTCCCATAACTGTAGATTAATGGTTTGGAATATAGCCTTACTTATCTAAATTTTATGTCCACATTATATGCTAAAAGTGGAAAATTATTTGGAATATCTGTATGATATTTTTATTTTGAAGAGTCGTCTGCATCCTTGTTTTATTGCTTGTGAACCCACACCTGAGTGGTCATTTACTTTTTCTGTTTTATTTAAGTTCTTCTTTCCATATTTTTAGCCTCACTTTTCACTGAGAAATTCTGATGATAAGAAATAATGATTAGTCAATAAAATACATTTTTGGAGAGCCTACTAAAAACTAAAACTAAACCAAACCAAACCAAAATCCCCAAACCCAAAACCCATAATTGTAAAATTAAGAAAAACAGATACTATAAACGTACTTCTATGTGTATATGAAGTACATAACCAACAGTATACGCAGAAATAGTTAACAGTGGTTATCTTCAGGTGTTAGGATTATGGGTGATTTCCTTAACTTCAAACATTTCATGTAATGAACATGTAACGCTTTAAAAATAAAACCTCAATAAATTATTTTTTATGTTATAGAAAATGCCTAAATGTATTTTAGGAAAGTAAGCATAAAATCTGAGAAAATTATTTAAATAACCTGTAGAGGGCACTCAAGACCTTCCAAATTTGAAAGGACTGTCACAAGTTTTATATTTTTCTTGATTTTAGGTTTGAATCGCTGATTCACACAAGGCTTTATTTTAAAATGCGTTTATGTTAAATGACGATAGAACAACTGTGATGAATACACTTTATCATAAATTCAGATATTCAGCTAGAAATATGCTTTTATTTTAAAAATGTGACAATCATTGATTATTAAAATAACTATAACAAATAACCTGTTTTGATATATTTAACGCTTAAGTGATAATGTTTTCACCAACTTCTTGAAAAAGACAGTCTATGCTATTTTAACTTTGCATATGAATTAAAAATCTATGTACCACATATGCTATGGACCACTTCTTCAAACCCTCAGTTTTTATGATTATATAGTTAGTAGCAATAGTGCATTAAATTAAAGAAAATATCAACCTATCATCAGGTCAGAGTATATTTTCCATTCTTATTAACTTATTTGCCTAATCCCTTATTTCCTTTAGGTGTAATTTATATTTTTAGTCTCATATCCCTCATTCACTCATATGCAGACAGCTTTTATTGTGACCCATTCAAGATTTCTTAATCTGATGCCTTTGCCTTCTGTGAATACAAAGTACATGGCCCCTGCTCTGCATTTTCACAGATGGATTTCACACAGCCTCCAAAAATTACAGATGACCAAGGTCTACTAACAAGGGTAGATTTTGTTTCCCAAGAAGGTAGCTGACCTTTGGCAATTCTCAGCTATCTTCAAATGGCCCATTTTTTTTTTTTTTGAACTCCCTCTGGGATCAGATTGGCTAGCTTTAGCAACGATGAGGCCATGCACTTTTGTGGCTCATAAACCATCATGTGTTCCTGTGCAGTTTTTTGTCTTTTGAAATTCATGGGACTAGAATGTTATAGAGCTGACAGTTCACAGTTGTTTTTTATCAATAGCTTATCTGCACTCATTCCCAGGTGCTAAATTGGTGCCACAGAGGTTATTGGGGCAGGCATGGTGGGCACATTAATATCTGTGTTTCAAAAGATTGCACCGTGTCTGAGCATGACGGAGTGAAAAAAGAATACTATATGTTTATTCCTGGTTTTGGTGGAATTGATTTTCCACTCCGCGTAATTTGGTAGTTACATTGATAAAACACATGGCTTGCTGCCATTTTATTTATATTGAGGGCTTTACTTCTGATGTCTGTGAAATAGAAGACAGGCAAACAAATTTATCTTTAGAGTTGCCTTGTGTAGAATACTTTAGAAATGGACATTAGGAAAGCTATTGCTCTGTAGCTGCTGCTCAGTCTCAGGCTGGGGAAGAAGAGCAGGGATTATAATTTTCATTTTTCAAATGGGTAACATGAAAGTGCAGAGTTACCTGACCTGATTGGAAAGGCTGGATGCTTCCAAGTTTCTATCTGTGGAAATGGGGCCAATAATCTGTGCTACCTGACACAAAGGGAAAATAGAAAAAGGCATTTTACAAAGTTACAGTTGCAGAATGCTTCTTAGAAGCAATCTATCATCGAAATACTTAGAAGCATTGCACAAACATCATGTGTTGCTCTAGGATTTGGGTCTCTATTAGTTCTTGACTGTGGTAATTTTGCTTCCCAGTGGGAGTTTAGCAATGTGTGAAGACATTTTCGACTGTCACAACCAGGGGAAGTATGTAGGCTGCTACTGGTAACCAATGCATAGAGGTCAGGGATGATGCTGACTATCCTACAATGAACAACAGGACAATCTCCTACAGGAGATTATCTGGCTCAACACATCAATAGTGTGAATGGTGAGAGAAGTCCTAGCCCGTGGCTTTAGAATGCTGTGATTCATATTAAAACCATTTCTGTTAATGTGCAAGTTTGAGAGGATTTATGTACTCTAGAAAAGGCATATTTTAATCCTAATCAATCTTGTGAGAGCAACTGTTTCTTCTAATCCCTATTCAGTACCATAGATTAGAAACTTGATTAGGTTATCTCCACGGAGATGTGACTCAATCAATTGTGGGTATTAAACTTGATTAGATGAAGACACATCTCCACCCATTCTATGTGGGTCTTGATTAGTTTACTGGAATTCTATACAAGAGGAAATTCTGAGAGAGCAGAGAATGATGACAGAGCCACAAGAAAGCCATAGCAGAGCTGAGCAGAGCCACAAGGCCGAGAGTACCAGAGTCTGCCAGCCAGGGGCCTTTGGAGATAAAGAAGGAGCACGCTCCCCAGGGAGCTCCATGAAGCAGGAAGCCGGGAGAGAAAGCCAGCAGAACATTGTCATGTTTACTATGTGCCTTTCCAGTTCAGAGAGAAATGATGAACATCATCGGCCCTCTTGAACCAAGGTATCTTTCCCTTAGATTGGACATTTCTATAGACTTGTTTTAATTGGGACATTTTCTCAGCCTTAGAACTGTAAACCTTGCAACTTAGTAAATTTCCCCTTTTAAAAGCCATTTCATTTCGGGTATATTGGATTCCAGCAGCTAGCAAACTAGAACAGTTGATGATGTGACAAGTGGTGTATAATGTTACCTAGATCTCATTATAAGCAGATATGACCTTTGGGAAAGGATGCAGAATTGTTCAGTAATCACATGTGTCTAGACTTGACCTAATTTTGAGATATTAACTGTTTTATTATTTCCTTCTTCTCTATAAACAACCTACTATATTCAACAATGGGACCTGAGCCCTTCAATTATTCTATTGACGAAATAGATCCAGAAAACAAGGTGGCAAACAGAAAGATTTAGGAAGATGTGGGATTGGCATGTCTAATTTTCTCCAATGTTACTTCTCATCCACATCAAATAAAAATACCATCACTTGGGTAGAGAGAGAATTGGAAGGGGAATGAGATAAGTTAGATATTGGTATGTGTCTGTGTTCTGCTTTGGGGCTCATTCCCAGGGTAAGACAAGATGGTGATAGACTTTCCACTAGATCCAGGTGGGTGTAATATTTCCCAGAGGAGCTTTCAAGCTCTGGAGAGGGAAGCCTTGCACCCAATATGGATGCAAAATGGAAGAGCCGCAAGGTTGTATGTATGGATCCAGTTGGATAAGCCTGCAAACTAGTTCACTAAGTAAAGCTTATATAACACATTCCAGTGTAGAGAGAGCAGTTAATTTTTCTGGATTTTGAAAAGGGCAAGGCAGAGAAGGGAAGATGGCCATAAAAATCTGTGTGCCTCTCCCATAGTGTAGAGCAATGACTGCCCAGCTGGGACTGCACTTCCACTACTCCCACCCCTTTCAGTTAAGTGTGAGTGGATGTGATCTGCTTTATTTCTGGACTGGCCCATGAAAAGCTCTCAGATTATATTCACCCAGGCTCTTTCCGATCTTCTGACTGAATGCAGAGAACTTTGAGACCTGAGTTATTGGGTATTCTCCAAAGAAGCCTCTGGAAGTACATGCAGAGTGACCTGGAACTCTCTCATTGGACTTGTATGTAATTGAAAAATAAACTTTTACTGGTTAAGATACTGACATTTTGGAATTTGTTTCTTATAGAACCTAGAGCTGGCCAAATGTAGAAATGCATGTTGCAATATACAGATGGCATGTCTACAGGGAATTAGGGCATCCGCAGCAGAAAGAACAAGGAGATCAGGCTCAGAGCACAGAGCCCAGGTGGATGGGAGGATATGTAATGACTGAATTTCAGCAGGCTATAGCAGAGGAGGACATGCCTGAGATTTAGATAAGATGAGTCCTCTGCAAAAGATGTTAGCATGGGCAGAGATGTATTAAAACCAAGAAGTGGACACTGCTACCTCAAATGGACATGTTGGTGGACTTTGCCTAAGTCCTTCATACCTTAGAGGGAGCAGAAAGAATGAGGGACAATCTTGAACATGACCCTGAAATGAATTTTATAATTCAACTGAGTTCATCTAGAAGTGACTGGATTAATATTTTTGTGCCAGGTAAAGTGGCAGGATTAACAGTTGAAATTAAACTGGATTATTGAAAATAAAGAAACTAAAGTATTTGCCCACTCCAGGAGATATCTTTTGAAATTCTTACCCAGCACATGAGAGGGACTGTTCGGGATTTCTAAAACTTCTCAGGGAATTTATCTTATTACAATGGGTTGATTACCAACCCTGAGCTAGATCATCTTGATGCCATGCACATGAGAAAACTAGGGTATGGAGATGATGCAAATTTTCAGAAGTCAAGACTGGGTTTGGGCCAACTGGATGAAGATACAACTGAAGGTCTGAAGGTCTTACTTAGAGTGCATAACCTATTAGCTTGTGAATCAAATTAATTTCAGACTGAGTTTAAGAAAAAACTGTACCTGTGTGGTAAACACAGCTATTCAAGTCACATCCTCAAGTCAGAAGGAGGAAAGACCCCATTACCTATCTGGTCAAACAGGTATCCCAGTCAATTTACCCATAGTGTTTTAGATTAGAGATGCTAGTTTGAAGTGTCAGCCTATATAATCTGACTCCCTTTAGCAAATCTAGTTGCTTACTTTCTGATTTTATAGTTATACAATTCTCATCTGAAACTCATTGGGGTGAGTTCATGAGTTCCGAGAGCTTGGGCAAGGAGTCTCCCTCTTGGGGGAAGTAATAGTGACCCTTAATGGAAGGAGGCAAGAACTTCTTCCAGTACATAGAAATAGGAAGCCAAACAAAGACAGCATGCTGCTGGGGTGGTAGTGGGGGATGTGCAGCCGACAGGGTAATCTGTAAGCATAGATTTTGATAGAGAATTAGTTTATACATTTTTAAAGCTTGTGTGAGGCATCAAGTGATGGTGCATCCAGTAATTGCCCTTTGTGGGATGCAGAGTTTACTAAGGGGAGACTTTGGTGGAAAAATACTTTGAAATAAAATTGATTCGATTTTCAATGATTCTTCTACTTAAATAGAATTTCTTCACTTAAAATCTGAGGGTATCCTCCCCATTCCTGGCCTAGCAATGAGATTGTGGTCACATACGACTTGGGAAGGGGTAGGGGAAAGAGTGATTGGTAAACCTGAATAACAAATATGGCTATTTCTTGGCTCTTAGGTTCAGACAATTATATTTCTACCCTCAAAGTGTGATAGAAGTATGTCCACACATGCAAACTTGCTGAAGAAGTCTCTACATCTTGGCCTCCACCAACACATATGCAAGTCAAGGACACATCAAGTCCCAGAAGTCGGGGAAGAGAAGTAGAGAGGAAACAGGAGAGTCAGGTGTGAATTTGGGTGACCCTGTGCCTGATTCTGCCCCTTTAAGTTGTGTTTTGTGATGGGATGATAGGCAGTCTCTTTAAAGTTCTCAGGTATGAGAAGAACTTGTACCTTGTAGGAAAAACTCTTTTATCCCACCATGTGGGAGAACTGGCAGCATGCTCTGTTGAGGCCAAGGGATGCCAGCAACAACTGCTTTGAGTTTCCTGTGGGTTGATAAAAGTGAGGGAAGATTTCACTGCAATAAATGTTCCTATTGCAGAAAAACATTGGGAAAGAATCTGCATGCCTATAAGAAATCTCAGGGTCACTACATAGGAAGAATGTTGCATAGACAGTTCCTCCCAGAAATGAAAGATCTACTTAAGTCCTGGGCACCTCACTAATACCAGCGAGTTGAGCAGACACTGAGTCAGCACCCACAAACTATCCAGTGAACATCAGAAGGAGAACCTGACCTTGCCTGGGCTGGGCTCCAGAGAGGACAAGTTGCATCTGAAGTTAGAGGCAGCACAAGAACACACAGACTGAGTATGAGTGGTGGACACCCTTTCCCCATAGAATTCTAGTATTCAAAGAAGAGATAGTTAAATTCCTATTCTACAATGAAACAACATAACTAGATCTTTAAGAATAGATAGAACTGCTTTTTACTCATAATGAATCTCCATTTTGCTCCTTTTAGTTATTTAGATGGCTGCTTAATGTCCAAAGGTTCATGTTACTAAAACAAATTTTTAAAGAAAAGTGATCTAAAAGTGTCCTTTTTCACAGTCTTTTTATGCTATATTCTCAGATTTTTAAGAGAAAATTTATTTAATCCCTGTAACTGCTAATCAGAGGACACTGAAAGTGAAGATAACCCTTGTCTCTTATCTAGATTGCTTTTGAGGTAGCCACTAATAATTAATTTTCATTTTGAGGGGGAGTTTTCAGCTAGGATACTTTTCTAGAGCTTAGCAGTCAGTCCATATAAATGTTTATCCTTGGAACACCCCTGCTTGGCTATTCTTCACTATTGGAGGTTTCCTTTTATGAAAGGCTATCACTTGGCAGGCAACCGTCCACTGACACTTGGATAGGTGCTCCATTCAGTGTACCATTTAATTTCAAAGTAAATAATGTGCACTATTGTCAGTAATCCCAAAGAAGTTACTAAATGAAGACTTTATATAGAAAATTAGAAATCCTTCTGTAAAATAAACTCTGGAAATAAACATTAGTGATTAAACAGAAATTCTACATGGAAAGCATCCATGCTATTTTATAGTCATAATTATACCTGCCATTGATTTAGTGCCTTTTATGGGTCAGATATAGAACCAGATATCATTCAATCATTACAGGACCAAACCTTTCAATCAGTACAACAGTCATTTGGGGAGAAATTATATCCATTGTAAAGATTAGACATTTAGGCTTAGAAAATTTAAGTAAGATGATCACAAACCTTTTTGGGCATAGTTGGTTTGTTTCCAATATCTGTCTTCTTCACTGTACTGCCTAATTGCAGACTAATTCATTCATACTTTTGGTTTCACACCATAGGGAGAACTATCAAACATCCTAGTAAATTGAACAATATAAAAATGCTAGGTGTTTTTTCACCTGCTTTTGAACTTAAGACAGCAATTTCCTATGCTTAAATTTGGTATAGTATGGTTTGCAGTGACCCAGTTCAGTCAAGATTATAGGTTCAGGAACTATTAGAGTCTGCCATTTCGTTTTAATCTATTGTTCTAGTCTAGATCTCAGGTTGCTAATCTATAGTCTTGAATACAATGAGCCATTTGAAAAGAAATGCATAAGTCATTTTGAATCATCACCCCAGGAGGAAAAGATGGCAAAGCAGTTCTGGTGTGATGGACATAAACAGACAGAATTGAAGGGCTGGTTCTGGTCTCAGCTCTGCCATTTGCCATTTATGACCTTAGGCAAGTTGTGGCCACTCTGAGTCTCAGCTCCCTCCTCTCTGAAATTGGGTCAATCATAAAGACCTCATGGAGCTTTTGGGAGGAGGAAATAATCTAATTTAGAAAACCATTTATTGCATGCCGACTACAGAGCAGGGCACTGAGATGGGCTTTTGGAATAAACAGATCAGTAAGATCTTCACCATGAAAGAGCTCATTGCCTGATGAGGGAGATGGAGAAATGAGTAAGTACAATGCTGTATGGAAACTGCTAAAATAAAAGATGGTACAAAATATTACAGCAATGCAGAAGACTCGTCCACTTTTCCAGAGCAGGAAGCTTTTCTGTCTTGTTCACGCTGTGAACTCACCATTCGTTGGCTGAATGAGTTCTGTGTGTTGAGGAAGGGGATAGGGATACAAATCCTCTGTATTCGACTTCCCCATTCCCGCATCTCCTGCTCATTGCTCACATCAGGTCAGCCTGTGTATGTCTTCACTCCTCCCATGAATCTCTTTCTGTTGAGAGGATCAGTGGCTTCCTAATTGCCAGATCAACTCGGCCCCCTTTCCCTAGTTTGCTGCTGATGATCATTTCCTCTCAGAAAGTCTCACCTTTCACTTTTTTGAAATGACAGTTCTGGGTTCTGTCCCTGTCTATAATTGACAGTTTCCTGTCCTCAATGTGGGGTCTTCTCCCAAATCAAAATTCTGTGGGGAATATCTCACTCTTCTCAGACGCCTGATGATAACTCCCCAATTTATCTCCCAGATGTCGCTCCTTTGTGCTTTAGACCTAAAAATTTCCAACAATTTACCTGCTATCTTCAAGTGAAAATTCCATTATCATGTAAAATTTAAAAAGTTCAAAATGGGACTCATCATCTCATCTCCCAGACACTTGCTCCCGATTTTGGAACTCTCAGTCCCACTCTATGTCACTGTCATTCACCTCCTCACTCATTCCGTTCACCCATGGGAGACAACCTGGAGTATTTCTCCTTCCTCACCTACTGTGAGAGGTATTACCAGTATTGGCTTCTGCTTCCCGGACACACAGAAGACTACTTTTCCCAGCCTCCTTGCAATTAGGTAGGGCCACGTAACTAATTCTGGCCAGTAACAGAATTTGGAAGTAAGTTTTGTTCACTCCTTAGGCGAATGCCTGAGACTTCCTTCCCACCCACTAATTATGATCCCCTTATGAAAAGCTTGATGGTATCCTTGGGAAGTCAATCCCCCCAATTTAGAGGCAACTTCTTGCTTCTAATAGAAAGTAGACCCTGGAAACACAACTAGCTGAGCAATGTCTTGTCTTTAATGTTTCAGATGTTTATCTAAATTGGAGCATGAAATGCACCTGCATGTCACAGCAATCTACCAGGAATCTGACAGTCATAAATACTTAAGACTTCTTTTATAATAAACTCTAATTTTAGCCAGTTGAAACTCCATTTGATCATTATTCTGAGTGTAGACTAAAGCCTCACATACTTTATCCTTAAACTAAAGGTGAATTGCTGGGGTGAATAAAGATTTACTTACCAAATTCCAAAGAATATTTAAGAGCAATTTAAGAGAATTTAAGAAGCTTAAGGACTAAAATAATTTTTTTAATAATGTGTCAGGTTTGGGAGAGTTACTCAGGGATTTGAAGAGAAATAACTATATAATATGTCTATACATAAATTTGCTTTTCTCTTTGTTTCTTGAATTTATAAAATAGAATACAAAGTGGAAAGCAAAGATTGTAAAGATAAAAAACAAAAAATAACCAGCTTTTCTTGTTCATGCTCAGTCACTATTCTTGAAATTATGAAAGATAAGCATTTTCCCCACTGCCATTTTGTGGAATGCTAATGTATTCCCTCAGTGAGTGTTATTATATTTCCATGGCAACAATTATCACAGGTTTAGGAGGGTGCAAGGTTAGGCCTGATGAGTCTCTGGTTAGACAAAGATATCAGAACTGGAAGGAAATTTAGAAATTAACTCTCTCATTTTGCCAAGTGGAAACTAAGGCATAGAAAGATGAAAAGACTTGGCTAAGTTCACACAATTAAGTTGATGGATGGCAACTTTGAAATTAGAAGAAAGGATTAGATGAAGATATGGATAGATTTACCTGTTGACTTAATAACTGTTGATGCAAACTGCTATAAAGTTAAGTCTAGCAAGTATAAACTTAACTAAGGAAACTATCTATTTTGTGGAAATAGGGGAATATGTATGTCTGTGTGTGTGTTGTGTGTGTAGGTGTGTAAACAGAAAAGAAAGAAAAAGGAAGAGGTAATTGTGGTAACTGGAGACTAGACTCCAATAAGAATAATTTAGTAACTAAAGGAGTCTGATCTCCTCGTTTTACTGAAAGCTCAGAAGATCCCTGATTTGCTCAAAATCATGCAGCTAGTTCATGGCAGAATAAGGTCGAGAACTCAGTCCCCAGTACCACAACCTTCCCACTGAGATAATTGCCTTAATTCTTTCTTTGTTAGTATAGAGAACAATGTTGATATTCCCTCAAAGATAACAACATTTTACTTTACCTAAAAAGACAATTTGAAGAATGTCAGTATTCATAGATTACTATTATTAGCTTTTCTATGAACCTAGGCTAAGGGTTTGAAGCAACAAGCAGTTAGGAGAAGCAGGTCACAGCGTGGGAGATCCTTTTCAAAGCCTTTGGGTAAAAGATCTGATGCCAACCATAAGAACCTCTGGTGCTTGGTGCCTGGTTCTGGCTCTTTGTAAGACTTCAGGGAGGAATCGAATTAGCTTCTAGCAGAGTTCCTCAATGTTGGCACAATTACATTTTGGTCCAGATAATTCTTTGTTGTGAGGGGCTGTCCTGTGCATTGTAGGCTAAAAATGTTTATCCTCCCAGGTCAGTTACGCCCTGGAATTGCAGTTTCATTGGCTTTTCCATCCCTTCTCTGGCTGTTCCTTGGAGTAGGTGTGAACTTGACCTATCCTACTCTGTTCTCTTCCCGGAACTCTTCAAGTTATTTCCTTTTAAGGTAATTGTTCACAATTCATGAGGAATAACTTTATCATAAAAAGTTATGACAACTTTTTCACATTTCATGAGTAATAACTATCTGTTCACATTACATATTCACATTTCATGAGTAATAACTTTATCATATGATCACACATAGCTGCAAGGTAGTCTAAGAATTATAGTCTAAGAATTATAAATAACTTTAAAGTAATAACTTTATCATATGATCACACATAGCTGCAAGGTAGCTAGCTGGGCAGCTAGCTATGACCTGTGAATACCTGGGAAGCATCTGTTCCTCAAAAGAAAAAAGGAGATAATGAATTCTGGAGTAAGGAGAGAAATTATTAGTCTCTGCCACACCAGGTAAATGTCTTTTCATAACTAGGGCATTATGGAACCCTAAGGTTGTCAGTCATGATTATGTATGGGCCCTACGGAGGTCGGCTCTGTGTTCCCGGAATGGGTATTCCAAGTCCAGTAACTACTCAGTTACTGGGAGGGTCTTCTACACCACATAGGGAACCCTTAGTTGCAAAGGCTGAGGAACTGAGAAGCAGAGAACTGGAGACCCTCCATCTAGTGCAAACAGGCTAACATGGAAGCCTGGAGCCCTTAGGAGTGCACAGACAGGGAAACAGGGACTAGGAAGTAAGCAAGCTGTGTTCCAAGCGTAGGCGCAGCCCTGTGACTCACCCCAAATCCCATGCACCTGAACCCCTTCAATGCCATTTCCCTCCCACCAACCCCCCCACTCCAAGTGCCCCCCTGGCCCACCACACATCCTCCCCATGCATACCCACCCCACACCCCTACCCCAAGCACATGCCTGCCTACCCAGCCCAACCCACCTCTCCCTTGCAAGCGCAGTTTAGCCCCACCCCTCCTGAGACCTCCCTCCCCCTCCCTGCCCCCTGCAGGCCATTGCCAGTGCATGCAAAGGCTACACCCACTCCCAGCCCATACAGTCGTGCAACCCTCCCCCCCCCACCTACTCTATGCACATATACATCAGTTTACGGCCCTCCCAGATCGGTGCAGCTGTACAGCCCCCAATCATGTGCCCCAGCTCTGGGTAGTTGCTAATCTTCGCAGCTGGGCCGCACTTACCTCCAACCCACAAAGAAGCAACTCTGGCTTGCTGTCCCTAAGCTCTGCACAGGCGCACGTAAGGGCCCCACCCCCTGGGCCAGTGCACACAATGGCCCCATCCCCCAGACCTGCACACCTGCACAGCCATATCTTCACTGCCTCTGGGTGCCCGTACATTCATGCACTGACTTGACCTCTGCACCCCACTCCCCTGCCCTATAAACTTGCACACTTGCCCCATCCCACTGGCACAAGCACCCTACTCCTATGCTTGGCAGATCCTCACAGGCAAATCTGTGTTACATAGGACCCTTCCTACACATGAGGGCACATCTGCTCCAACTTGCTCCATACCAGCACACCTGCACTGGGCACTGCCCACCCAATGCCACCCTCTATCCCACAATCCCACTAACCTGTGCCGCCCCACTCCCACATCCACATCCAGGGCCCTCTGGACCCCTCCCCCTGTGCAAGGACACACCCTCACCTTGCACCCCCCATGCCCCGACTTCTGTGCCACCTACCCTATACCCTGAGCTCTGCCTCTGTGTCCCCCTGCTGTACCCTGCTCCTGTAGTTCAAGGACTGCCTGAGCTGCACCCCATACCCTCGGCTCCTGTACCATCCCTCCAAAACCCGGCAACATGCACCCCATGCTCACAGGCACCAGCGTAGCATCCCCAACCTGTGCCTATATCTGCATTGCAATGCATCACCACACTGTTGTGCCCTGCCCCATGTCCTGCATTATGCTCCATATCTATCCCATAAATACAAGGCTTTTAGACTACTGAAGGAAATTAACCTATGAAGATACTTACATACCTCGAAGAAACAGAAAATCACTAAGCATATCTTGATGCAGACAGATATAGCCCAACCTAATGACCAAATTAAAATGCCAGAGGATAAACAGACTTTGGAACCAATAATCAAAGACATTCATATAACTCTACTAAATAAAATCAGTGGGATGGCTAATGACATAAAGGAGATCAAGAAGACACTAAAAGAGACTAAAGGGGAATTTGAAAGAATGAACAGAAAAATACCAGATATCACAGAGATTAAAGCTGCTGTAGACCAAATCAAAAATATACCAGAGACACACAACAGCATATTTGAAGAGGCAGAAAAAAGAATAAGTGAACTAGAGGACAGGACAACTGATTTGGAACACTCAAAACAGAAAATGGCAAAAAAGATGAAAAAATTTTAATTGGATCTCAGGGAAATGAGGGACAAAGCAAAGCACACAAATATAAGAATCACTGGTGTACCAAAAGGAGAATAGAAGAGTAAAGGGCTAGGAAGATTAGTTGAGGATATAATGGGGGAAAACTTTCCCACCCTTATAAAGCACATAAATATGCAAATCAAAGAGGCCCAGTGAACTCCAAATAGAATAAATCCAAATAGGCCTTTCCCAAAGCACATCCTAATCAGTCTGTAAAATGTTGAAGAGAGCAGAAAATACTGAAAGTAGCAAGAGATAAACAATCTACTACATACAAGGGAAATTACATAAGACTGAGTTCAGACTACTCAACTGGCACTAGGGAGGTGAGAAGGCAGTGGCATAATATATTTAAGATCCTGAAAGAGAAAGACTTCCAGCAAAGAATTCTGTAACCAGCCAGATTATCCTTAAAAACTGACGGAAAGATTAAAATTTCACAGACAAACAAATCCTGAAAGAATCTATTAACAAGAAACTGACCCTGCAAGAAATACTAAAAGGAGTTCTACCAGTTGAAAAAAAAAGACAGGAGAGTGAGGTCTGGAGGAGAGCACAGAATTGAAGAGTACCAGCAAGGGTAACTTAAAAGATAAAAAGAAAAAGAGAGAAAAGAATATATAGCTCTGACAAATAAAATTCAAAGGATAAGATAGTGGATTCAAGAAACACATTTTCAGTAATAACTTTGAATGTTAACAGACTAAATGTACCAATTAAAAGATACAGATTGGCAGAATGGATTAAGAAATATAATCCAGCTATATACTGCTTACAAGAGACTCATCTTAGATACAAGGAAACAAATTGATCGAAAGTAAAAGGATGGAAAAAGATGTTCCATGCAAGTTGTAACCAAAAGAAAGCGGGACTAGCTATACTAATATCAGATAAAATAGACTTTAAATGTAAAGACATCATAAGAGACTGAGAAGGACACTATATATTAGTAAAAAGGACAATTCATCAAGAAGAATTAACAATTATAAATGTTTTTGCTTCTAGTTAAGGAGCTCCAAAGTACATGAGGCAGATATTGGCAAAACTGAAGGAGGCGATAGATGTTTCAACAATAATAGTAAGAGATTTCAATACACAACTCTCCTCTATAGCTAGAACAACCAGACAGAGGATCAATAAGGAAATAGAGAAGTTCAACAACTTGATGAATGAATAAGATGTAACAGATCTTATTCAGATTAATATAGGTCATTACACCCCAAAATACTAGGGTATATATAGTCTTCTCTAGTGCTCATGGACCAATCTCCAGAATAGATCATATGCTGGGGCACAAAACAGGTCTTTATAAATTTAAAAACATTGAAATTATTCAAAGCACTTTCTCTGATCACTATGGAATGAGGTTGGATATCAATAACCACCAAAGAATGAGAAATTATAGAAATATATAGAAATTAAATTACACAGTCTTAGGGCGGGCCGCGGTGGCTCAGCGGGCAAAGTGCTTGCCTGCTATGCCGGAGGACCTCGGTTCGATTCCCGGCCCCAGCCCATGTAACAAAAATGGAGAAACAGAATACAATAAAACAAGAAAATGCTTAAAAATGTTTCCCTTTCTTCCTTCCTTCCTTCCTTCTATCCTTCCTTCCTTCTCTCTGTCTTTCCTTTAAAAAAAAAAAAAAAAAAAAAAAATTACACAGTCTTAAACAATCAGTGGGTCAGAGAAGAAATTGCTAGAGATATCAGTAGCTATCTGGAGATGAATAAAAACAAGAATAAAACATATCACAATTTATGGAATGTGGCAAAGGCTGTGCTGATAGGGAAATGTATTGCCTTAAAATGCCTATATTAAAAAAGAAGAAAGAGCAAACATTGAGGATGTAACTGCTCACCTGGAGGAACTTGGAAAGAAGAGCAAACTAACTCAAAAGCAAATAGAAGAAGAGAAATAACAAAGATTAAAGCAGAGTTAAGTGACTGGGAGAACAGAAGAAGAATAGGAAGAATCAATAAAACCAAAAGTGGTTCTTCGAGCAAATCAATAAATTGAGGGCCATTAGCAAGGCTGACAAGGAAAAAAGAGAGAGAATGCAAACAGAAAAATCAGAAATGAGAAAGAGTGCATTACCAAAGATGCTGAAGAATCAAAGAAATCATAAGACGATACTATGAACAACTATATGCCAACAAACTAGACAACTTAGATGAAATAGGCAAATTTCTGGAAGCACATAAACAAGCTACACTGACTCAAGAAGAAATAGAAGATCTCAACAAACCAATCACAAGCAAAGAGATTCAATCAGTTATCAAAAATCTACCTATGAAGAAAAGCCCAGGGCCAGATGGCTTCACAGGGAAATTTTATCAAACACTTGAAAAAGAACTAATACCAGTCCTGCTCAAACTTTTCCAAAAAACTGAGGAAAAAGGAATACTACCTAACTCATTTTATGAAGCTTTAATACAAAAACTGGATAAAGATGCTATAAGAAAGGAAAACTATAGGCCAATATCCCTAATGAACATAGATGCAAAAATTCTCAACAAAATACTAGCAAATTGATTCCAACAACACATTGAAAGAATTATACACCATGACTAAGTGGGGTTTATACCAGCAGTGCAAGATGGTTCAACATAAAAAAATCAATTAACATAATACAGCACATTAACAAATTGAAAGGGAAAAATCCCATGATCATCTCGATTGATGCTGAAAAAAACATTTGACAAAATTCAACATCCTTTTCTGATAAAAACCCTTCAAAAGATAGGAATCAAAGGTAACTTCCTTAATATGACAAAGGGCACACATGAAAAACCAATAGCCAGCATCATACTCAATAGAGAGAGGCTGAAACTTTCCCCCTAAGATTGGGAATGAAACAAGGATGCCCTCTGTCACCACTTTTATTCAACATTGTACTAGAAGTTCTAGCTAGAGTAATCAGACAGGAAAAAGAAATAAAAGGCATCCAAATTGTAAAGGAGGAAGTAAAACTTTCATTATTTGCAGACAACATGATACAATACTTGGAAAATCCTGAGATGTCTACAACAAAGTTACCTGAACTAATAAACAAATTCAGTAAGGTGGCAGGATATAAAATTAATGTGCAAAAATCAGCAATGTTTCTATACACAAGCAATGACCTAACTTAGGAGTCAGTTAAGGAAAAAATTCCATTCAAAATAGCAACTAGAAGAATCAAGAACTTAGGAATGAACTTAGCTAAGGACATAAAGGACTTGTATACAGAAAACTACATAACAATGATAAAAAAAATCAAAGATGCTCTAAATAGGTGGAAAGACATTCCCTGCTCATGGATAGGAAGGTTTAAAATAGTTAAGATGTCAATTCTCCCCAAACTGCTCTACAGATTCAATGAAGTACTTTGAGGACTTGGAAAAGCTAGCTGCCAAATTCATCTGGTAGGAAAAGAGATCCCAAATAGCTAAAAGCATCCTAAAAAAAGAAGAATGAAGTGGGAGGACTAACACTTCCTGATTTTAAAACTTATTGTAAAGCCACAGTGGTCAAAACAGCATGTACTGGCACAAAGATAGAAGTATTTACCAATGGAATTGAATTGAGAGTACAGAAAGAGACTACCAAATCTATGGTCAACTTTTTTTTTTAACAGGGCCCCCAAATCTACTGAACTGGGACAAAACAATCTTTTCAATAAGTGGGCATGGAGAACTGGATATCAATAGCTAAAAGAATGAAAGAGGACCCCTACCTCACACCCTATAGAAAAATTCAAAGTGGATCAAATACCTAAATATAAGAACTAGTACCATAAAGCTTCTTGAAGAAAATGCAGGGAAACATCTTAAAGACTTAGTAATAGGTGGTAGCTTCCTAAACTTTACTCTGAAAGCACAAGCAACAAAAGAAAAAATAAACAAATGGGAACTCATTAAAATCAAATGCTTCTGCACCTCAAAAAAGTCTTTGTCCAAAAGGTGAAGAGGCAGTCAACTCAATGGGAGAAAATATGTGGAAATCACATGTCAGACAAAAGTTTGATATCCTGTTACATAAAGAAATCATACAACTCAACAGCCAAAGAACAAACACCCCAATTATAAAATGGGCTAAAGATAGGAATAGGCATTTTTTTCTGAAGAGGAAATACAGATGGCTCAAAAGCACATGAAGTGATGCTCATTTTCATTAGCTCTAAGGGAAATGCAGATCAAGACTACAATGAGACACCACCTCACACCTATAAGAATGGCTGCTATTAAACAAACAGGAAACTATAAATGTTGGACAGGATGTGAGGAAATTGGGACACTTATGCACTGCTGGTGGGAATGTTTAATGGTACAGCCACTATGGAAGACATTTGGCGATCCTTTAGAAAACTAAATATCGAGTTGCCCTATGACCTGGCACTAACACTACTTGGTATATATCCAGAAAAGCTGAAAGTAGTGGCACAAACTGACATTTGCACACCAATGTACATAGCAGAATTATTCACAGTCCCCAACAGATGGATACAATCCAAATATCCATCAACACATGAGTGCATTATCAAAATGTATATACATATGATGGAATATTATGCAGCAGTACAACGAAAATACATCCAGAAGCACATGACAAGATGGATGAACCTTGAGGACATAGAGCTGTAAAATAAGCCAGACACAAAAGGACAGTTACTGCATGGCTTCACTTTTATGATCATGGTAAATGTAAAATCGTAGGCTTATATTACAGAATATAGGGGACTCAGAGATACATAGAAGCTAGAGATGGGTGAATGGTTAGCTAATGGGGTTGAACCCAAATGTAAGGGAATAGACAGAAGTGAAGGTGGGACACTAGTGGGTCTATAAGTAATATTACCATATTGATGTGAACATCACTGAAAGGGGTTGTATGGACCTATGTGTCCCATTGATTAACACTACAATTATAAATAAGTTCTTGCATGAACAACTTCAAAGGTGTGATTCTTGTACAAGAGTGTGTAAGTTCAGAGTACAGGGGAAAAACTGCTGTTGCATGCTATAGGTATGTTTAACAGGAAAACAGCAGTACCACAGCAATACCAGGGGTAAATAATGGGTGGAGGGACAAGAGTTTAAGGGGAGGTTTAGATTTCCTATTTTGGTGAGAATGTATTTATTGCTTATCTTTCTCTTTGGAACAATTAAATTATCTAAAATAGAGAGTGTTGATGGACTGGAGACTTTGGGCATTATACATGATGTCTATGTATGCAGGTGGCTGAAGGATGCATTGACTGAGAAGTAGATTGGTGAATGATAGTGTATACATATGATTGAACATTGTACTTCTACAAAAAGTAATGAACTTGCAAGGCATGCAACCTTGTAATGAACCTGTGGGAGATTTGGTAAGGCAAAATAAGCCAGAAACAAGAGAGCAATTACTGTATGGTCTCCTTTAGAAAATGCTTATAAGAAAACAGGGGACTAGATTGTAAGCTCTTATAGCAGTAACATTTAGTCTGGAGTGGTGATTACTATTTCTGGATTTTGAGAGGCTGTTTTATATATGTATAACCTGGTATTTAGAGAAAAGAATGAAGCTGATCAAGTCGGGATTAAGATAATTCAGAACACAGGGGTAAGGAAGACATTTTATATATTTTAGAACTTCACCTACTCTTTGAGACCAAAAGAAGAAAGATATATTTTGTCTGGAACCTAAATTTTTTGTAGCACATAATCTAACTCAACCTGTCTGGATAGCTAATTTGAACAATCAAAAATAGTGAGCCTAGAACAAGAATGGGACATTTAATCCTATAGCTTAATGTAATACCTGGATACATCCTAGAATATATTAAGCAGACTATGAAAAAGTATTTGTGAAGTCCCTTGAGGGATGGGAGAAAAAATGTGGAACTATTTAACTTTACCACCAGAGAAACCCCTGATATTGGTTCAAACATTAGGGACACCCAAACCAATAGGCCAAGCCCTTGGTCTTGAGGCTTGCTCTTGTGAGACTTATGTATGCAGGGGAGAAGATTAGCCTACCTATAGGTATGCCTAAGAATTACTTCTAGAGGACCTCTTTTGTTGCTCATAGGTGGCCTCTCTCTAAGCCCAACTCTGCAAGTGAAATCATTGCCCTCCCAACTATGTGGGACATGACACCCAGGGATGAAAGTCTCTCTGGTGACAGGGGAGATAACTCCCAGGGATGAGTCTGGTCCTGGTACCATGAGATCAACAATTCCATCCTGACCAAAAGGGGAAAAATAAGTGTAACAATTAAGGTATCAGTGGCTGAGAGAGTACAAATAGAGTCAAGAGGCTACTCTGGAGGTCACTTTTACCCAAGTTTTAGCTAGACATTGTTACACATCATAACTTGCCAAACCCCAACTAAAGCCATTCCAGTCAGTCCTAAAGAACATCTAGGGTAATATATAAGATTCTACAAAGGTTTAATGTACTAGGGTAACTTTTCAGAAACCTGCAACTTCCAGATGGGTCCCTGGATCAGATACATCTTGAAATGCAGAGAGGCCAGCCTCTTCAGAACATCAGGTAGTTCCATCCATCTCCTTACCTCATATTATTGATGGTCCCTTCCAACATGAAAAATTTAGAATTGCCATAGCCCAAATACCCCTAAGGAGTGGGAGAAAGATTAAAGATAATGGTGAAGTTATACAGAGAAGGTAAGGTTTGACACACAAGTATGATTAGTGAATCATTATACTAATATTTCTTTTAGTCTCCAATATCTTAGAGCAGCTGGAAGTAAAAACCTAAAATTGTGGAATTGTAACATATCAAACTCTGAAATCTGATCTATACCGAATTGTTGCGCTGTCCTTTGAAATTTATAGCTTTTTGTGTATATGTTATTTTTCACAAAAAAGAAAAAAAAAAGTCCATTGTGATGATAAAAGATATTTATTCCTTCTAGCCTACAATCTTCTGGAGCAGGAAAAATCTTAGATTATGGTACGGTAGCCCATGACGAAGTCTGGAATTTGTCCTGGAACCACTTGTTGAAGAGTGCTTTGAAAACTATCAATTTTTTCTTTCTTTGATTTGTATATGCTACACAATAAAAAAATAAATTAAAAAGTAAAAGTATTGGCAAAATCCCTTGAAGGATGGGAGAAAAAATATGGAACTATTAAAATTTACCAGTAGGGAAACTCCAGATACTGTGCCAAATATTAGGGACACCCAAATCAGTAGGTCAAGTCCCTGATCTTGAGGCTTGCTCTTGTGATGCTTATGTATGTAGCAGAGAAGCTTAGCCTACCTATAGGTATGTGTAAGAGTCACCTCCAGAGGACCTCAGATGTGCCTCTTTCTCTCTAAGCTGAATCCTGCAAATGAAACCATTGCTCTCCCCCATATGTGGGACATGACATCCAGGGATGAAAGTCTCCC
The DNA here is from genome assembly GCF_023851605.1 of Tamandua tetradactyla. Taxonomy (NCBI): domain Eukaryota; kingdom Metazoa; phylum Chordata; class Mammalia; order Pilosa; family Myrmecophagidae; genus Tamandua; species Tamandua tetradactyla. The sequence goes on along the minus strand of NC_135345.1, from coordinate 49,986,910 downwards.
TGGCAGCATGGGAGATGATCCCCAGAGATGCGCCTGGCCTTGGCAACCGTGAGATCAACCATGCCATCATGACCAATAGGGGGAAAATAAGTGTAGCAATTAAGGTATCTGTGGCTGAGACAGTTCAAATAGAGTTGAGAGGCTACTCTGGAGGTCACTTTTAAATAAACTTCAGTTAGACATTGCTACCTATCATAACTTGCCAAACCACAATCAAATGAGAGGTCTTCCCAATCCTAAAGAATACTTAGGGCATTATATAAGATTCTACAAAGGTTCCAGGCACTAGGTAACTTTCCAGAAACCTACAACTTTCAGATAGGTCCCTAGACCAGATAAGTCTTGAAATGCAGAGGGGCCAGTCTTTTCAGGACATTAACTAGTTCCATCCCCCATCCCATATTACTGACAGCCCCTTCCAAAGAGAAATTTAGAATTGCCATAGTCCAAATACCCCTAAAGAGTGGGAGAAAATTCACAGTTGATGATGGAGTTATACAGAGAATATTGGGTTGAACAAGTGGGTATGACTGCTGAATCATTACACTGATATTTCTTTTACTCTCCAGTACCTTAGAGCAGCTAGAAATAAAAACCTAAAATTGTGGAATTGCAACCCATACCAAACTCTGATATTTTTCCTACAACTAATTGTTGCTATGTACTTTGAAATTTATTGCTTTTATGCATATACGTTATTTAAAGAGGAGGAGGCATATAACCGAGAGGGTAGGATTTGACAAATGACTGTGACTGTTGAATCTTTTATTGATATTTCTGTTGGTCTCCAGTGTCTTGCAGCAGCTAGAAAACAAAATGAAAAATTGTGGAACTATAACCCATACTAAACTTTAAAATCTGTTCCAAACTACTTACTAAAATGTACTTTGAAATTTATTGCTTTTTTGTATATATGTAACATTTCACAATTTTAAACAAAATGTTAGAAAAAAAAAAGAAACAACTTGCCCTCCACTTCCTCATCTCTGACTCCCTATGAGCTAGAATGTTCATATGGTCAGCCAGCTTTGACCATGTAGACAAAAACAACTGCCTAGGCATGGTATGGTGCAAAGATAGAAGGAATCTGGGTCTCTGGATATCCTTGTGGAACAGAGCCACTTACCCTGAACCACTACCACCTCTGGAGTATTTTTCAAGAGAGAACCAACTTTCTTGTTTCAGCCAATGAATTGTGGGGCTTAGCTATTTTAACAATCTAATTTTGCCTTAACTAATATACAATACACAGCCACAAGGCAAAATGAATACTGTAGATATTAAGGCTGAAGACAGGGTGGGATCTCAAACAGTCATCATGTAGGACAGCAAAGAGATAATTTGGAAAGAAAAATCCATGAAGAGGGTTTTAGGGAAAGCATTGTGCGCCAGTTTGAAAGTATTATGTGCCCCAGAAAAATCATGTTTTAATCCTGATCCAATCTTGTAGGAGCAACCATTTATTTTAATCCTAATCCAATACTGTAGGTTGGAGACTTTTGATTAGATTATCTTCACAGAGATGTGACACACCTAATTGTAGGTGTGACCTCTAATTAGATGGACATGTGACTCCACCCATTCCATCTGGGTCTGGATTTAATGGAATTCTTTAATAGTGGACACATTTTGGAGAGAGTCAGAAAGGAAAGAAGCCTCAGAGCCAATAGAAATGACAGAAACCTTAGAGTCAGCAGAGAGAGCAGGTATAGATTCTTGGAGAACAGTTGCTTCAGAGAACAGAGACATGGATGTTTGGAAATGCTTGGAGCCCAGCAGACATTGTCATGAGATGTTAAGCAAGCCAGAACCTGAGAGAGACAAGAGAAGCCAAGAGATGTAAGCCTGCCCTGGAGAAGCAAAATGAGGAACCCTAACAGGAACAGAGATTGAAAGCAACAGAGCCCATGAGCAAGGGACCAGCAGATGCCAGCCATGTGACTACCAAACTGAAAGAAGTTTTCCTGGTCCATTGACTTTCCCTGAATCAAGTTATCTACCTCTGGATGTCTTAGTTTGGACATTTTTAAAGGTTTAGAACTGTAAACTTGTAACTTATTAAATTCCCCTTTTTAAACGCCGTTCCAGTTCTGGTATATGGCATTCAGGCAGTTTTCCAACTAACACAAATGCATTAACTTGATTAGCTTTTTTGCATTCATTTACTCTGTTCATGTAGATGATCAATGTCAACATTTCCCAGGAATACTTCCTTCTTTGGGGTACTTCAAGGACTCTATAGAGAGATAACATCATACAGTGAAGGTATCCTTTTTCTGCTGGATCTGATTCTTTACAGCTGCCTTTGGTAGGTAGACTGAAATGTTGACTTTATCTATAAATTATTTATTGAGCTTATGTTCTCTGCTAAGTCCTGGGGCAGTATTCCAATAGTGATGCAAAGAGGCATTTAGACATCGTAGATTGCTAAAGAAGCTTACAGTATTGGCAGAGAAACCTGACACATTAAGAGACACATACTATAAAGTAGTCTACGATAAATGCTTTTGATGAATAGTAAGTTCTTCAGTGAGGGTAGTACTTGAAATGAGTTCTGAATAGTGGGTGATAATAATGGGATGTCTCCTTATTATTTAGCATAAAATATGTGCCAGTAGTATTCAGATAAGCAGAGAGGAGGATAAAAGATATTTCAGGAAATGGGATATTGAAAAGAGAGGCTGGACAGTAGGAGTGCCACATGGTGGGATAGTGAGGTTTGGATGAAGCAGGAATTTGTACAGCATTGACTTTGAGTGACATCACACAAACTTGGTACCCAAGGGTATGACCTGCTTAGAAGCAGGAATTTGTACAGCGTTGACTTTGAGTGACATCACACAAACTTGGTATCCAAGGGTATGACCTGCTTAGAATGCCGTGACCTAACATCACAAACTGCATTTTAATAGATTTAATAGAAAGCATTTTAATAGACAAAAAGCAATAAAAAGTGAAGCTTGAAAGTGCTTGCAATCAGCTAGGAAAATTGTGAAGCCTAAGTCACAGTTCTGATTGGCCCACGAACAGTATAAACATTACAACTTTTCATCACGAGAGAAATTAAAGTCAAAGTAAAACTATGAATGCCGTCTCAAGGAGGAGTCTACCTCTGCCTTGTGAGGTTATTCTGTTGTCATTGAAGAATATTAGGAAAAAACATTTTTGTAAGTTAGGAGTAATATATCCTTACTTCTTCCCACCCAATGATGGTAAGCTTCTCTGTAGTGGTAGGTAAGGTGGGAACTCAGTTCGGAGGCAGACTGTGGAACTTAAATGGTTGGATTTATTAAATGGACAATGAAAAACTATTGAGGCTTTAAAGCTCAGTGGGCAACATAATGAAAATGTCTTTAAAGAGAACGTAATCTGGGTGCACTGCTTAGAATAGATTGGTGGAGGGCACAGTTAGAGGAAAGGATGCCAGTTAAGAATTTTTGTTTGCAATAATTCAGGGCTATGTTGTAATTTGAGGGCTATTGGGTGACATTCTGCTACCTGGGTGAGAGATAAAATATTTTCTGGCAGAGATCAATGTTTGGAAACTCATCTGTGTACAACTTGAAGATATCTGGGTCTTGGAAAAATGGCTCCATGTATAGAAATGTTTGGATGGGAGATGAAGTCAGACACATTCGAGATAATGTGATGGCATGATGAGCCTTGGAGGCATGCCAAAACAGGGACCTGGGGGGGAGTAGGGTGGGGAGCGAGCAGATGCCTCAGTCCCCTTCCCCTCCGCTGGCTGCCCTCTCCCCAAAGCCTGACCAGAACTGTGTGATCCTGAAAGTTCCGGTGCCATTGCTGTGTGGGATAAACAGTTACACCAAAGGCACCAGCTCCCAGAACAACAGCCACACTGTCAGAACAGGAGCGGCCTCCCTCATCTCCATCCCCACAGTCACCTCCCCACCCCTGACGGTAGGAGGAGGGGGAGGTAGCAGGATGGCAGTAGCAGCAGCTGGACTAAACAGATCACCTGCAGGTATTTTATGCATAAGGTCTGTAAGGAAGGAGAGAACTGTCACTACTCACTTGACCTCTCTGACAGTCCATATGGTGTAGTGTGCAAGTATTTTCTGTGAGAGTACTGCATTTTTATGGAGACCACTGCAGATATGAACATAGCAAGTCATTGAAACAGGAAGAAGAAATTGCGGCAGATCTAACTGTAAAATTGGCCCTTGTTGCTTCCTCAAGCATCTCATCAGTAGTTGGACCATTTGTTGAAATGAGTGGGGGTGAAACTGAGTCAAGAAATTCAAACTTTGCAACCACAGGAACAGAAACAGAAGACTGGGTGAATGTCCTTGAGTGTGTTCCTGGACAACCCTCCTGTGGCTGTACTGCCCCTTCCTGCAGTGAAGCACCCCGGCAGGGCTCAGTGACCAAGGAAGAATCACAGAAAGAACAAACCACTGTGGAAACAAAGAAGCAGCTTTTCCCCTATGTTGCAGTGGGAGAGGGTTGATATGGGAAAAATTGTGTGTATCTCCATGGAGATTCATGTGATATGTGCGGGCTGCAGGTCCAGATCCAATGGATGCTACCCAGAGATCACAACATACAAAATCTTGCCATTGAGGCCCATATGAAGGACATGGAGCTCTCATTTGCTGTCCAGTACAGCCAGGATATGGTTTGTGGGATCTGTGTGGAGGTTGTCTATGAGAAGGCCAACCCCAGTGAGCGCTGCTTGGGAATTCTCCCCAACTGCAACCACACCTACTGTCTCAAGTGTATTCGCAAGTGGAGGAGTGCTAAGCAATTTGAGAGCAAGATCCTAAAGTGAGACTCCTCCCAAATCTTCATTTGTGTTTTCTATTTTGGGGAAGAAGGGAAGAATTTAGTATCTTGTGTCAACTTTCAACCAGATGGACTCCATTTAAATGCATGCATTTTATCTTGAAACTGGGATATTCTAGTTGGAATTTCTTCTTTGTATTTCAAAGCTAGCTTTTAGGATAGTTAGTATATGGACATTTATTTGAATGAGGAAACCCTATGGATCAGTTATAGAATCTTCATGCTTTTTCTGAGGAGATTGTGTTTAATGGATTAGCCAGTTTAGGCTTAGTGAACAAATTTACCTAGCTCTGAATGTGTTTCCTGACGTTTTACATTTTTCACTTTCCTATTCCATCCATTAAGCTAGCCAATGATCCACCAACTTTGAAGGATTGTTCTCATAACTGAACAAAACTGCATAATCTAAACAGAGCAAAGTTACAAGAAATACATTTATTTAAAAGAAAAAAAATGGGGACCTGTAAAGAGGCAGCCGTACTACTGTGGGTAGTATGAGGGCATTGAAGACCAAAGTTAGGTTTGCCCGTGACATAGTCTACTTCTGCATCAGCAGGGTCCCAGCAAGAAATAGGTGGCATGCACCTATTGAGGAAAGTTAATAAAAGGATGATTTATGGCCCTGAGGACAGGGTGAAGGGAGACTAACTACGGATAGTGAAGTATCCCAGGGGCAGCAGTAGCCTGGAGTCAGGTGCCAACCACCCCTGGGCTTAATGGGGCAAGGGGAGGAGGCAGATTGCCTGGACTCAGAATCCAGAGGGGAATAGTTGCAGGGAAAAGACTGTCAGGTTCGAACTGTGGTCAGTGGAGAGGGATGGAGTCAACCTGTGCCTGTGAGGGTACCTCAGTTTCACACTCCTCTCATTCTTCAATCTCCTGCCCTGGCCTCTCATTGGGAGAATCAACCAGAAGGATAAGGGCAGTAAGCCCATATGTCCATGCAGGTGGCCTCCCAGGAGTAGATTGGAGAAGGGTGGGAAAGAGATGGGGGTGGAGGGAACAAAGGGAATGTATCTAATGGTGACTCTTCCAGGTGTTTCTCATCATAAACCAAGGATCAGCAGAAACCATTTCTATCCCAAATTTCTAGTGTTGATTAACTAAAAGATGAATGAATGATTTAAAGGTGGGAGATGTTGAAAAGGAAAATAAAACAAAAACAGAAAACGGAGTGCGTATTTTGGAATACTGCTTAGGGCTCGCCATACCTAAACTGCCTAGACTTCTGTCTGTGTTCTTTTTGAAAGCAGTTATGGAGGCTGAGCTGAGGATTAGAGAAAAACAATATTTCCCTCCCCCCTAAATTTGAGTTGGAGGGTCCTCCAGTAAGAGACAAGGTAGATAGAAAGATGGATGGATCAAAGGACACATTTTCTTGGCTTACTAGGAGATCATATTTTTCTTTTCCTTGGCCTGTTGCTTTTGCTTCCTTATTACATCAAGAACATATTCTGTGGTACAAATCAGCATCCCAATATTATTTTAGAATTTCTTGTTGCCATGGTGTATGCTTGTTACTTATTTTTTTTTCTATTTCTATTTTAGTGTCTTCTGTTTTTATTCTTCAGGATTCCTATTTTACCCTTGTCTTCACTTTCTACCTTAAATTCATTTTCCACTCAATTTTAAGGAGAACATTTTATGCTCAACTTCTTTACAAGAATTTTATGCTCAACTTCTAAGTATTGCTTCTAGGATTTTCTTGTTTTAGCTTTTCTCTTTCATCCCTCTAACTTTCATGTTCTCAGCTTTTTAATCTCACTGGTTCTAGACCTTTTATTTCCTTTATTTATGAAGGCTTATCTTTAATCTTTTATCCCTCACCTGCATGTTTTGATTTTATTAATATCACTGGTTTTAGCTTTTCTGTCCTTCTATTCCTTAGCTTTAAATCTTTAAGGAAGTTTATTTAATTTTTTTAGTTTAATTTTTTGTTTGATTTATGTACTAGGTAATTTTCTTACCTTTAGTCTTAATTTTATATTTTGATTTTTTCCCTTACTTTCTTCTCTGTCTTTATTCTCTCTCTCCTCTTCTCTCTCTTTCTTCTTCCCTTCTTACTTCTCCTCATCTTTCTCTTCCTCCCCTCCCCTTTCCCTCCCTCCCTCCTCCTCCTCCACCTCTTCTTCTCCTCCTTCTCTTCTTCCTCCTCCCCCTCCTTCTCTTCCTTCTTTGACTCTGTTTTCTTAATTTTGTTATTTGCTTTTGCAGTAGTAGTCAAGAAGCTTAGTAACAGAATGAAACACATAAACTAAATCCGTTTGGAGGCCTTTTTTCATGACCCTGTCCTTGTGGCCACTTGCCATTAGAAACTTTAGATTCATTTAAGATAATCTCCCCCAAATACTCCAGAAATCTTAGAAAATCCATGGCAATAATCTCTTCTTTTGGTCTTTCCTCTGTTGGTTGAGGTCAGAGGTAAGATTTCTGCGTGTTCTTTTGTATTGTGTGGTTTTGAACCTGCCACTGTCTAAGGAAATACTGTTTCCCTTTTATGGTCTCTTAACATTTATTTATTCTTTATACTCTCAGTGGTGTTAATCGGCTCTGGAGCCCTACCACTGCCACCGCTGCTGGGGGATCTGATGAAGCTGAACTTGGAGTCATGTGGAAAGACTAGGATTGCTTCCTTGTGAGCTGTTTTCTTCAAGATGGACTTATTATCAGACATAGAAAAATATCCTCCAGTTCATCCTTACCAAACCTTCCTTTTAAATGGGCAGAACACATTAATTAGACCCATATTTCTAAGCTATGGATCAGAATCATGTATTATATCTTAATAAGCCCCTCTCTGCCTACTGGTATCTTCAAAATGACTATTTTGGCCCTCATAGAAAATGGCCATGCTTCCCTCTTTCTAATTCTGGGGGAGCTATTTCATTATCCTGCAATCAAAGTGTGATTAGGAAATAGAGAAGAATAAGAAACACTGATTTTCAGGCTTAGACTATCTATCACCTGCAATACCTTTACCCCAAACATACCATGCCTGGGTAATCTCTATGTGTTATGGTACCTGTGGTGGTTTAGAGCAATGTATCCCAGAAAACATGTTCTTAAAATTGATCCATTCTCGTGGGTGTGAACTCATTGTAAATAGGACCTTTTGATGAGTTACTTCAGTCAAGGTGTGGCCCAGGTGAATCAGGCTGGGTCTTAATCCTATTCCTGGAGTCCTTTATAAACAGAATTAAACTCACACAGGAAGAGAGAGAAAGTCACAGAGGGAGCAGCCAGAAGCTGAAATCAACAGAACTTAGAAGAGAAGGGAGAGGCCAGAGACGTGCCATGTGCCTTGCCACATGATAAGCTAAAGACCAAGGGTCACCAGCAGGCAGCCCCAGAAAACCAATCTTCAGAAAGGAAACATTGCCTTGATGACACCTTGATGTGAACCTTCTTTTAGTATCAAAACCATGAGCTAATAAATTCCTATTGTTTAGTCTGACCCATTTTATGGCATTTGCTTGAGCTTCCAAGGAAACTAAATCCATGTCATAGCATTGTGATTCAGAGAAACTGTCTGAATTTGAATCCCAACTGTCACTCACTAGATTGTACCACTATGAGAAAGATGTAAACTCTTTCTGCCTCCATTTCTTTATCTCTAAAAGGGGTAGAATACATTGGTTAGGATGTAAAATGATTACCACTTGTATTAGTTAGGGTTCTCTAGAGAAACAGAATCAACAGGGAACACTTGCAAATATAAAATTTATGAAAGTGTCTCACGTGACCGTAGGAATGCAGAGTCCAAAATGCACAGGGCAGGCTGCGAAGCCGATGACTCCAATGATGGCCTGGATGAACTCCACAGGAGAGGCTCACCAGCCAAAGCAGGAATGCAACTTGTCTCCTCTGAGTCCTCCTTAAAAGGCTTCCCATGATTGGATTTAGCATCACTAATTGCAGAAGACACTCCCATTTGGCTGATTACAAATGGAATCAGCTGTGGATGTAGCTGACGGGATCATGACCTAATCCTATGAAATGTCCTCATTGCAACAGACAGGCCAGCGCTTGCCCAATCAGATGAACAGGCACCACAACTTGGCCAAGTTGACACCTGTCCCTAACCATGACAGTCCACCCCTTGTCAACTTGGCACACACATATATATATATATATCACCTTAGACCATACTTAATTTCCAAATGAAAACAAATAAGCACACATTTTTCCTTTTACCTGACAATACTCAACTGTCCAGCATATAACTGGAAACACATTAAATCTCCCCAGAATAGGGTGCAAATCCTTGGGCAACATTCATTCTTAAACTTGATATCTTACAACTTAAATAGTATAACACAAACAAAACAGCATTACAGTCCTCGTTTCTGTAACTGATCACGTGGTCGAAGTTCATATTTATCACTACCTTCTTCCACTACCCATTCCATGTTCCTTTCCCCTCAGCAAGCACTTCAGCTGGCCGTGGTTCTTTGCCTGGTGGGGTGACCCAAACCTTCATTCCTGAAGTCTCAGAGCCATTAGTGGTCCTGCCTGGATTGTGTTGTTGCAGTTTTCCATTGATTTTAATCACAGGGCATGGTAGTACTAATAGACGCCCCAGGGGATCTCCTATATTCCAAGAAAACTCTTCTTTACCTCCATTATGTAGTTGCAGTCCTACTTCCTTCTGATAGTCAGGGTCAATTACCCCAGACAATAATGTAATCCCCTTCTTGGTGTGTTGATCCAGAGGCATAAGTAGCCCAAAGTGGCCAGGTGGCAATCTTAACTTCCAGTTCAGTGGTATCACTGTTGTTTCTCCTGGAGAAAGCACACCCCGTTTTGGAACTAAAACCTGTAGACCAGCAGAACTCAGGGTAGCAGGGACAGGAAGCAAAAATTTTCCTAGTGGATCACTAGGAGTAATAGTGAGTGGCACCACACCCATTTCCACCCCTTGGTTCCTGGACCCATGGATCCTGGCTATGGGAGAAACAGCACCATACAGCGGATGCTGATTCAGAGCATACACAGCTTCCTGGAGAACATTACCCCAGCCTTTCAAGTTTCTGCCACCTAGTTGGCACCGTAATTGAGTTTTCAAAAGGCCATTCCACCGTTCTATCAATCCAGCAGCTTCTGGATGATGGGGAACATGGTAAGACCAGAGAATTCCATGAGCATGTGCCCATTCCCGCACTTCATTTGCTGTGAAGTGTGTTCCTTGATCCGAAGCAATGCTATGTGGAATACCATGAAGATGGATAAGGCATTCTGTAAGCCCACGGATAGTAGTTTTGGCAGAAGCATTGTGTGCAGGGAAAGCAAACCCATATCCAGAGTATGTGTCTATTCCAGTTAGAACAAATCGCTGCCCCTTCCATGAAGGGAGTGGTCCAATGTAATCAACCTGCCACCATGTAGCTGGCTGGTCACCTCGGGGAATGGTGCCATATCGGGGGCTGAGTGTGGGTCTCTGCTGCTGGCAGATTGGGCACTCAGCAGTGGCTGTAGCCAGGTCAGCCTTGGTGAGTGGAAGTCCATGTTGCTGAGCCCATGCATAACCTCCATCCCTACCACCATGACCACTTTGTTCATGAGCCCATTGGGCAATGACAGGAGTTGCTGGGGAAAGAGGCTGACTATATCCACAGAACGGGTCATCTTATCCACTTGATTATTAAAATCTTCCTCTGCTGAAGTCACCCTCTGGTGTGCATTCACATGGGACACAAATATCTTCATGTTTTTAGCCCACTCAGAAAGGTCTATCCACATACTTCTTCCCCAGACCTCTTTGTCACCAATTTTCCAATTATGGTCTTTCCAAGTCCCTGACCATCCAGCCAAACCATTAGCAACAGCCCATGAGTCAGTATACAAATGCACCTCTGGCCAGTTTTCCTTCCAAGCAGAATGAACAACCAGGTGCACTGCTCGAAGTTCTGCCCACTGGGAGGATTTCCCCTCACCACTGTCCTTCAAGGACACCCCAGAAAGGGGTTGTAATGCTGCAGCTGTCCACTTTCGGGTGGTACCTGCATATCGTGCTGAACCATCTGTAAACCAGGCCCGAGTTTTCTCTTCCTCAGTCAATTCACTGTAAGGAACTCCCCAAAAGGCCATAGCTCTGGTCTGGGAAAGAGAAGGTAATGTGGCAGCAGGAGTGGAAACCATGGGCATTTGTGCCACTTCTTCATGTAACTTACTTGTGCCTTCAGGACCTGCTCTGGCTCTATCTCGTATATACCATTTCCACTTTACAATAGAGTGCTGCTGTGCACGCCCAACTTTATGGCTTGGTGGGTCAGACAACACCCAACTCATGATAGGCAACTCAGGTCTCATGGTAACTTGGTGGCCCATGGTTAAGCGTTCAGTCTCTACTAAGGCCCAGTAGCAGGCCAAAAGCTGTTTCTCAAAAGGAGAGTAGTTATCTGCAGCAGATGGTAAGGCTTTGCTCCAAAATCCTAAGGGTCTGCGTTGTGATTCTCCTATAGGGGCCTGCCAAAGGCTCCAGACAGCATCTCTATTTGCCACTGACACTTCCAGCACCATTGGATCTGCTGGATCATATGGCCCAAGTGGCAGAGCAGCTTGCACAGCAGCCTGGACCTGTCGCAGAGCCTCCTCTTGTTCAGGTCCCCACTCAAAATTAGCAGCTTTTCTGGTCACTCGATAAATGGGCTGGAGTAGCACACCCAAATGAGGAATATGTTGTCGCCAAAATCCAAAAAGACCCACTAGGCGTTGTGCCTCTCTTTTGGTTGTGGGAGGGGCCAGATGCAGCAATTTATCCTTCACCTTAGAAGGGATATCTCGACATGCCCCACACCACTGGACACCTAGAAATTTTACTGAGGTGGAAGGCCCCTGTATTTTTGTTGGATTTATCTCCCATCCTCTGACATGCAAATGCCTTACCAGTAAATCTAGAGTAGTTGCTACTTCTTGCTCACTAGGTCCAATCAACATGATATCATCAATATAATGGACCAGTGTGATGTCTTGTGGGAGGGAGAAACGATCAAGGTCTCTGCGAACAAGATTATGACATAGGGCTGGAGAGTTGATATACCCCTGAGGTAGGACAGTGAAAGTATATTGCTGACCTTGCCAGCTGAAAGCAAACTGTTTCTGGTGGACCTTACTAATAGCTATTGAGAAAAAAGCATTTGCCAGATCAATAGCTGCATACCAGGTACCAGGGGATGTATTGATTTGCTCAAGCAATGATACTACATCTGGAACAGCAGCTGCAATTGGAGTTACCACCTGGTTGAGTTTACGATAATCCACTGTCATTCTCCAAGACCCATCTGTTTTCTGCACAGGCCAAATAGGAGAGTTGAAAGGGGATGTGGTGGGAATCACCACCCCTGCATCTTTCAAGTCCTTAAGAGTGGCAGTAATCTCTGCAATCCCTCCAGGAATACGGTATTGCTTTTGATTTACTATTTTGCTTGGTAGGGGCAGTTCTAGTGGCTTCCACTTGGCCTTTCCCACCATAATAGCCCTCACTGCACGAGTTAGAGAACCAACGTGGGGATTCTGCCAGTTGCTCAGTATGTCTATGCCAATTATACATTCTGGAACTGGGGAAATAACTACAGGATGGGTCTGGGGGCCCACTGGACCCACTGTGAGACGGACCTGAGCTAAAACTCCATTGATCACCTGGCCTCCATAAGCCCCCACTCTGACTGGTGGTCCAGAGTGACGTTTTGGGTCCCCTGGAATTAATGTCACTTCTGAACCAGTGTCTAATAATCCCCGAAATATCTGATCATTTCCTTTTCCCCAATGCACAGTTACCCTGGTAAAAGGCCGTCGGTCTCCTTGGGGAAGACTTAGAGGAAGGTTAACAGTATAAATTTGTGGCAGTGTAACAGGTTTCTTCCCCATAGGGACCTGGCCTCCCCTTCATTCAAGGGGCTCAGGGTCTGTAAACTGTTTCAAGTCTGGAAATTGGTTAAGGGGCCGTGATTCTGTGTTTTTGTAATTCAGGTTAGACTTCTGTTCCCTTGACCTAGAACTCTTTTGTTTATACAGCTCCAACAAGAATTTAGTAGGCTGCCCTTCTATTGTATTTCTAGGCACCCCATGATTTACTAGCCAATGCCACAAATCTCTGCGTGTCATATAATTTTGATGCCTCCTTTGAGTTTGTTGTCTATTATAATACCCATGTCTACCCTGTCTTTGGCGATTAAGTGCTGCCACCTGGCTTCTGCCAACTCGGGATCCTGTCATCCCCATTGTGTTTAAGGATTCCAGCTCAGTGACAGCAGTTCCTACAGTAATATCTGACCTACAGAAAAGTGTAACCACAGAGCTCTTGAGGGATGATGGTGCTAGTCTCACAAACTTATTTCTCACTGTTCTGGTAAAAGGTGCATCCTCTGGACATTCCTGGGGTGTAAGAGCAGGCTTTGCATGATAAATCCACTCTAACATCCCAATCTCTCTAAGCCTCTGAATCCCCTCATCTACATTATACCAGGGCAGTTCTGGCATTTCAACCTCAGGTAATGTTGGCCACCTTTTGATCCATGTTTCAACCAACCACCCAAACAAGCTGTTAACACCTTTTCTAACCACTCGAGCTATAACATTGAATGCAGAATCTCTGCTTAGTGGGCCCATATCAATAAATTCAGCCTGATCCAGGCTTATATTCCTCCCACCATTATCCCACACTCTTAAAATCCATTGCCACACATATTCCCCTGATTTCTGTCTATATAAATTGGAAAACTCACACAGTTCTTTTGGAGTATAACATACCTCCTCATGTGTGATACTTTGTACCTCATCTTTAGGGGCCTGTTGGGACTTTAGTCTAGTTATAGGTCTAGAAGAAATGAGGGGTGGTGGGGGTGGGTCATGAAAAGAATTAGAAATATCTTCCAAGCCATTTGCTTCAGGGCTTTCATTTGCAGTTTCATCTGGTGAAACAGGATTAATAACTCTAGGGCTAATCCCTTCAGGAGGAGGTTGGGTGGCCAATTCCTCAAGGCAGGCTGGAGGTGGGGCGGCTATGTCCTCAGGGCAGACTATTACAGGGTTATCTAAAGAAGGCTCAGCATGGTCTAGGGTTTCAACCTCACCCCCAACATCATTATCAATCCATATGTCACCATCCCATTTTTCAGGGTCCCACTCCTTTCCAATCAATGCCCTCACTTTAACGGCAGACACCATGCAAGACTGAGATTTCAGTTTACGTTGTAAAGTTGCTACTCTAACAATAAGATTCTGAGTCTGATTTTCAGAGATCTCAAGTCTACGGCTACAGGAAATAAAATTTTCCTTCAAGATACTCATAGAAACCTCTACATCTTTCAGACGGCACTTAAGCTTCTTGTTTGAAGCCTTAAGCCCATCCCTTTCACCCTTTAATGTAGACAGTGTATCTAACAACAACCAACCAACATCTCTATAACTCTTATTCCTACAAAACTCTGTAAAGGTGTCAAAAACATTATCCCCCAGAGTCTGGCTTCGTACAAGCGAAGCATTAGGAGAATTGAATGATGATATTTTGACTATCTCCTTTGCCAACTCAGTCCATGGATTGGGATGTCATTCTGATTACGGGAATCAGAGTCCTTAGTGTCTCTGAGCCCAGTCAGAGTAGAAAACCATTCATAAAAACCCATTTTTAGGATTCTGTTCCTTAAGAACCACTCCCGGTACCAAGATGTATTAGTTAGGGTTCTCTAGAGAAACAGAATCAACAGGGAACACTTGCAAATATAAAATTTATGAAAGTGTCTCACGTGACCGTAGGAATGCAGAGTTCAAAATGCACAGGGCAGGCTGCGAAGCCGATGACTCCAATGATGGCCTGGATGAACTCCACAGGAGAGGCTCACCAGCCAAAGCAGGAATTCAACCTGTCTCCTCTGAGTCCTCCTTAAAAGGCTTCCCATGATTGGATTTAGCATCACTAATTGCAGAAGACACTCCCCTTTGGCTGATTACAAATGGAATCAGCTGTGGATGTAGCTGACGTGATCATGACCTAATCCTATGAAATGTCCTCATTGCAACAGACAGGCCAGCGCTTGCCCAATCAGACGAACGGGCACCACAACTTGGCCAAGTTGACACCTGTCCCTAACCATGACACCACTCTACCTGGCACATCATAATCTCTCAATAAATGTAAACTATTAATAGTAATTAAGACTCAGTTTGGGGGTTTCTATCTCCATGAAGAATTTATTTCAGGATTGAGGCCTGTGACATCAAACACACACATCCTCTCTCTGTCTCTGACACACTTCTTCTTTCATTCTGGTGCTTCAGGTATGTCTTCTGCACGTCTCTTCATGGCATTTTCACAACATACAAGAGGCATCTGTTTGCATGTATTCTTTTCCTGTTATTCTATGAGCATTTTGAGATCAGGGACTGTATCTTATTCATTTTTGCATTTTTAAAATCTAACACAATGGCTGGGACCCAGTGTTGGCTCAGTAAATAATGTTTCATAAAATGATGATGATAAAAAGAGAGGTTAAAGAGACAATAACAACTAAAGGTAATACATGATCCCAGACTGAACCTAATAACAGGGAAGAAAATTCCTGTAAGGATAATATTTATGACATATCAAAAATTAGATTACTTTGAGCTTTATAGCAATGTTAAAGCTCTCGAAATTGATAACTGTACTTAGGGTGGTTACATAAGTGTGCTGGTTTGGAGCTGTTATGTACTCCAGCAAAGGCCATGATCTTTTAATCCATTCTCATGGGTACAGACCTATTGTGGGTGGGACCTTTGGTTAGGTTGCTTCAATTGAGATGTGATCCACCCAATCCAAGGTGGGTCTTAATCCTTTACTGGAGTTCTTTGAGAGGATAAAAGGCAGAAACATTGAGAGAGAGAATTTAGGGAGAGAAACACCCCAGGAGAGAGAGATCAGCTGCCACCTGCAGAGGAACCCTGGATGCCATTAGCCTCTCTTCAAAGAAGGTATTGTCCTACTGATACTTTAATTGGGACATTTTCATGGCCTTAGAACTGTAAATTTGTAAGCTAATAAATTCCTGTTGTAAAAGCCAATCCATTTCTGGTATATTGCATTCTGGCAGATTTAGCAAACTGAAGCAATAAGGGTAAGTGAATATCCTGTTCTTAGGAAATGTACATGGAAGTATTCAATGTTCAAGGAGCAGAATATATACAACCTACTTTCAAATGTTTAGAACATAGATAAATAGAAATATAGGTAGAAAATAGATAGGTGAATAGATAGAATGATATAACAAATGTGGCCAAACACTAAAAGTTGGTGGATCTGGGTATCTGGGTGGGGGTATGTTGGAGTCCCCTATGGGTTAGTATTATTGTTTCAGCTGTCCTGTAAGTCTGAAATCATTTCAAAATAAAATAAAAAAAGAAATGATGATGGACTGCTGATGTCTTAGGATTTTTAATTAAATAACTATGTATTTTGTGCCTTAAGGAAGAAGTGTGTCCTTTTACTTCCTAAGCAGCAGATGGACAATAACAAACTTCTGTATACAGCCTGTTCTGTCTGCTAAGTATCTGGATGGATAGGGATTCTCTGCAGTCAAAATCGTGACCAGGTTAATGGATAACTACACAAAAGAAGTCTCTAGGGACCTCATAAAAATTTAGTCTATTATAGTGACTAATTCCATTGAAAATTATCAAATATTACAATTCCACGTGAGGAGTACATCAGTAGTCCAGAAATGCTACTCTAGATTCTGTGTTGTACATTTGTTACCTACTGGGACTCAAGTCAGATGAAGTAGGTTTGCATCCTGGCTCCAGAATTTCCTAGCTGTTTGACCTTTGTGATATTATTTAACCTTTCTCAAACTTTATTTTCTCATTTATAATATGGAAATACTAATCATCAAAGGGTGTTGTGTAAAATAAATGAATTAAAGTACACCAAGCACTTAGAATAGAGTATGGTTCATTCCAAGTATTCAATAAAAACTGGTATAATTATTATTTCATATCTCATCACAGTTTGAATTGCCAGGGTGTTTCACGTGAAGTGACTTTTGGTCTTAATTATCTGCATTCTTGACTCAATGTAATAAAATGTAGGATCTGAAGAACAGTTTTTAGTATCTAAATTCATATTTTAAAGAATACAGTATAATTCCCATTGTAATGAAAGAATTCCACATTAAAAAAGGAGAGATACTATTCGTAGAACTAACTGTAAAGGCACTGTGATTTGTTCCATAGAGCTGTATAATCAAATCCATAGCAGAAAGAGTCTTTGAAACAAGGTTGTATTTGCACTCCTACCTCAACAGATAAATCACTGCTCACTAAAAATTAGAACCCAGGATTAGAGGCATGTCAATATTATAAACATAGGTAGTCCCTTCCATATTCACTATGAAATTAGTTGTTTCCTTATATGTATATGAGGAGATTGGATTCCACTTTATTTTCTGACACTATATAAATGGAAAAAAAAATCAACTCTGAGTTGCAGTATTTCTGCAATCAATACTTAAAAAAATATATTGGCAAAGAATAAGATTATTTCTTAGGTTTTAACTCCAAAAATTATCTTTCTATTCTGTATTTCAGAAAAAAATTTCCTTACCCCACATCACAGATGTCTCTGTAATGACAGACTCCACCGGCAGAATAACAAGCAGATTCTCAAGATTATGCTGTCTATTCATTTTTTTAAAAAGCTTTCCTGCAGAGAGTAGAAACAGCCAATGCCTTTGTTGTACATAGTGTAATTATATTTGGACAAATTAGGTGATTTTCTGCCTTAATGCTGGTCAATGTAATAGGCTCCCAGAGCGAAACAAAATAGAAATTCGTTTTTTTCCTCATATTTGATGTAGAGGCAGAAACACAGATTGCTATATTGTTTAAAAAAGAAATCACCATCTGCTTTGTGTAGCAAGAAATAGTCAGGCCCCATCTAATTGTAGCAAGCATTTTCAGTTTAGGATCTTTTGACCACAGATCACTCTTAGTTTTTAAAAAGGAAATATGCTGTTCAAATATTAACAGAGAAGCAGAAGGGGAAGAAAGGAACTCAGTCAATTAATAGGAATTTTGGGGGGGGGGAGTCTGAAATTTTTAACAAGATGAAATTGGACTTGATATCTAGCCCTACCTACCAAGAATGGAGTTAAAAAACAAAGTACAGTAAGGGATTAAAAATATTTGTATAATCCTCAGAACTCCCATAAGGATTTAATGCAGTAGCTTCATTTTTTATGAATTTGTATAAGAATGGTGCTATGATTTTGTAGAATGCTTTTAGAGCAATTTCCTCAGCTTGGGTCATGTTTTTGCCACTCACATAGTGCTTTCTAAGATGCTGGGAAGACGATTCACTTTTAGGCCAATCAAGGACCATTTAGGTTAAATAAACTAATACAAGTACAAGCGTTTCCAAAAGTACAAAACACTGTAAATGCAAGGTGATTTCTTTACTATTTAATAAATGATGGAAGAGTTAGGTGGCTTTTCTAAGTGTCCACCTCAGTTATGACAACTTAATAACAGATTTCCAGATGAAAAATGACAAATGTTCCCATCATGACTTTTATTGCTGAGGGGTATACAGCAGACATCACGATGCTATCAAGGTTCCTTGAGTTTTGAATCCCTTGCAAAAGCTGTGAGGTTATAACAAAACGCCATCAGGTCCTTTATGAGAAGAACATTTTGAGTAACCGTTTCACTTGCCGTGCTGTAACACATTTCATTTCATTTGAACTCCCAATGGGTTTAAGTATCAGGAAATTGTAGTAAAATGTGTTCTTGTCCTACTGCTTGTGTGAGCACAACCTAAAATTCCATGTAGTTGGGTATCATTTTCCCTAAGCTATTTTAATTAGGATACAGAAGAGGTTGGTTACTAATGTTATTATGGTTATCATTTTGAGAGTGGTTACAGGCAGGGATGGATGTCAGCAAAACCCACAAATCACTTGTATTACATTTACATTATGGTACCTTCGCAAAGATTGCTTTTAGTGCCTCAATTTCTTTCTCTGTAAAGTGGGAGTAACTGGGATTTGTTGAGGATAAAGGAGTAAAGTTTTTAAAAAAATATTTAGCATAATGACTTGTCACATTGCAAGCTCTCAAGATATGATAGTTATGATCATTATTGTTATTACTTACATATTATTTTAGTCAGGATTCTTAGTTGTGAACAGTAGGAACTGACTCTAAATTAAGTAGAAAGGGATTTTATTAAAAACATTTTAAGGAGTGTGATGGGGGAGTTCATGCATCAGTTGGATAGGTTATGATGTCCGGTTATTTGGTCAAGCAAGCACTGGCCTAATTGATACTGGGAGGGTATTTTGTAGATGGATTTGCAACTATATTTGTAAATTGATTGCATCTATGGCTGATTACATCTGCAATCAACAAAAGAGGTTGTACTCAGCAATGCCAGAAGTCTCCTCATTTAATTAATTGTAAGTCTTAAAAAACAGAACTAAGAATTTTAGAAATTAGAAAGAACAATTTCTGATTCTACTTCAACCATTCAACTTCTCCTGGGGAATTCAACTTCACTTTCATCAGAGTTTCCAGCTTGTGGCTTGCTCTATGGAATTCAGACTTTCCAATCCTCATAGTTTATAAGCAAATTCCTATAATAAATCTCTCTATATGTCTATGTCTGTATCTATGTTAATGTCTATATCTATATATCTGTATTTATGTGTATATGTATCTACACCTGTCTTTCTCCTGTTGGTTTTGTTTCTCTGGAGAATCTTAACTCTGACCCTGGAGGGTTAAAGAACCAGGCTCTGAGACCACAAAACAAGGAACTATAAAAACATGGATGCCACAGGACTGGTCCTAAGCAGACCCCACTTGCCACTCTGAAGGCATCACTTGCACCATTGCTATAACTGAGGCTGGAAACTGGACAGGGCCACTAAACCACATCAAATGCTATGCCTTGGGCTGCTCTTGTCATGGTGGCCCTCTGTGTGCCTTCCTTCTTTACAGCAATACTTTCTGATCGAAGTCTGGAGAAGGTGTGTATGATTGGTATTCACGGAGTTTATAGACCAGTTGAGGAACCGGACCTTAATCAAACTGAGCGTCTTTCTTAAGAGGAAGTATTCATTTATCCATTCATTAATTAATATTTGAATAATTATTCAACAATTATTTACTGAATGCCTACTAAGTACCAAACAGTATTTATTTATTTATTTATCTATTTTGCATGGGCAGGCTCTGGGAAATGTTTAACCTGAATTTTTTGTTTGTTTGCTTTGGCATGGGCAGGCTTCAGGATTCGAACCCGGGTCTCTGGCATGGCAAGCGAGAATTCTGCCACTGAGCCACCGTTGCACCGCCCCAGGTAGTGTTTTATGTGCTGGATAATGGTCACATTCATCACACACTTGTTATGCTAGGTCCTGTACCTAGGTGCTTTTCATGCATTTAAATCTGAAAAGAAAACTATGAGGTACATATTATTTTATACATGAAGAAACAGGTTTAAAGAAAGGTTAAATAACCTGCTTAAGTTACCATAACTATATCTGTGGGGTGTGTCTGACTCCAGGGCCTACACTTAACCACCGTTCTACAGCTTCCAGAAGAAGTCCATTTGGTGACTCACACAGTTGATGAACCAAATGGCTAAATCAATTTAAGTGTACAGCAGGAAAATTACTGCTCCCTAGGGCCCTTGCTCTATCTACACTAATGGTGCTAACAATTTCTATAAATTAGGAAAACAGTAATTAGATCTACTGAGTTGAATCCAGGGACAGAAATGGTACTGTAACAGTTATAGCCATAGAGAGAGAGGCAAATGCCACAGAAAGCAATTTATTGACTTGCTGAATGACCCCAGGAAGTCTTTGGACCTAACTCTTTATCTGTTTTAACCTCTGCAGAATTAAACAATTCTGTTCCCCACCTTCTCATTCTTCCTAAGATTATTTTCACTTATGAAAACTGAGTCTCTCTTCTGAAAGGATCTGATCAAAGTCTGGAAAGTTTCAATGGAAGCATATAAATTGAGCCATGAACTTATTCACAGACATCTAAACACTTAAGGAAGTATTCCTTGAGTTTGAAGATGATACAGTTATATTAATAAGTGCTGAAGAAAAGAAACTCTGGAAGTTGGAAAGCAGATGGACAAGTGGAAACTCTTAGCACATTGAAGTAAATCAAGACCAAAGCTGACAGTGGAGGAAAGCTAAGAAGCACTGGCATTTTCATTGTACAGCCACAGAAATTCTCAGCAATTGGGAGCACCATGTACCTTTAAAAGTGAGGTGACAAGTATCAGCAACAGGGGATTGCTCAACAAAACAGTGGTACATCCATATAATGGAACCTCATGCAGCTATACAAAAGTGGTTATATGGTATTAATTGGAGAAATGCCCAAGAGAAATTGTTTAGTGAAAAAGCAAAGTGTAGAACAATATATGTGGAATGCCAGTTTTGTTAAGAAACAGTGAAAATAAAAAAGTTTTTTTGAAATTGCTTATATTTGTATAGAGATGATGTAAGGATAAGCAGGAACTAATAAAAAATGGTTTCCTTTAGGGTAAGAGAAAACAGATTGAAGTTGCATGGGGGTGGGAAGTGAAATTTCTCAGTGTTTACATTTATATTCTTGAACTATATAAATGAATTACTCTTAAAATAATTTAGAAATAAAGAGGACTGGAACAGGGGCCAGAACTCAGGAAAACTGGATGAATGTTAATGCCCTTGTCGGTTTTATGTGTTAACTTGGTTAGGCTACAGTTCCTATTTCTTTAATCACATGCTAATTTAGGTGTCACACAAAAAAGTAGATGGGATTAAAAGTCAAATTAGATGACTATACGTAAAGGAGATTGTTATAGATAATCTGGGTATGTCTGATTCTACCAAAGTCACATTTGAAATAAGTTAGCAATAGTCAAGCTTTGTCCTTACTTGTGAAAGAAATATCAGGGGAGTTACCTACTATGAACTCCTCCAAAATTGTGCCTTGGTCTCACTGTCAGAGAAGATACTGAGGTGGCAGAATCTTTGATGGAATTATATTTCTTTAAAGTGTTTTCTCAACCAAAAAACTGGCAAGAAACTGGATAAAGCAGTAGGTCTGGAGAGGCCTTTGAGCCTCCTACACTGTCTCCTCATTAAACCCTCTCTACTATGAAGAAATAAACAAAATACCCCAAATAAGCATGTCCAAATAATCAAGCCAAAAATTGTAACTGTCAAAATGTCAGTCAGAAAACAGGAAAATCATCACATTCTCATTTCTCAGAATTTAGAATAAAACAGTATCCTAAAGAAAATTTAAAAATTATATGATGAGATCGAAAGAAACAGAATCAACAATTTGTCATGGCTGGATTGGATAGTTTGGTGGGGAAAACATAGACACATTTGGCCTAAAATGGAAGGATTAGAAGTGGATTAAATGAGGGAGATTTCATTATCTAACTAGCTTGCCAATTTTTTGATGGTTTAGTTTACAATTTTCCACTATGATGCCAGAGCAGAAGATTATAGATGTGATTCATCTTTTGACCTTCATAGCACCTAATATAGTAGCTATGTGACAGGACCCCATATCTTTAAGTCCTAAATGAATGTCTGCAAAGAGAATAACACTGATTTTCCACAGAACTGTGCAGTTTTGTAAAATCAGCATAAACTCTAACTTCTACACATTTCCTATAACATGGAAAGGAACTTTTATCTCATCCCACTATTTTTATTCATTCACTCAATAAACCTTTATTGAGGGCCTCCTCTGTGAAAGCTCTCGGTTAGGCCTCTTTTACCAAAAGCTAGCAAGGGAGAGGCAGTCACTTTCTTCTTTCAAATCATATGGAAGTTGACTGTCCACACTGACTAGCATGAAATGCGTTAGTTCAAAGGCTATGAAATTACCGATAACCTATAGTAAATTTGTTATCAACATGTCATCAAAGTTTATAGCATTTGGAAAATACTAAAAATATTATTTTACTGGGTGAATGGTTTACAACAGAGTCATAGTTTGCTACTAGTTTATGTGGCAGTTTTTGCTGTTTCTGGAGGCAGCTACCTTGGCATCATAATACTATAGTGATGTCAAAAATGCATTAACATTTATTGAGTATTTATATGTTATAGAGCTTTCAACACAGCAACCTAATAAGGTAAATATCATTGTCCCTATTTCACAGATGGAGCAATGGAGGTACAATATTTTTTGTCCAAGTCACAAAGGTGGAATCAAATCCAGAGATATGTAATTCTTACACCATGCCCCTTCTACCACACTGCAGTAGACTTGGCTAGCAGCACTTGTTATCTTTGTAATAGTAATGGCATTATATATTAAAATTATACACATACATTTAAAGTACCTGAAGAAACATATTTTGAAGATCCAAAGTCTTTAATAGATTCAGATATATACTTACTAATGAATACCTTAGAACCTCAATATATATATATCTATAATCTGTATCTATAATTTTCAGAAGAAAATACTTTAAATAATGAGAAAATAAGAAATGAAGTTAAGTAATACATGAAATTTTTTTCGAGCATTAATTTAGCTGAGACTGATAAAGCATATATTGCAATCATTTTGCACATTTTAAAAATATTTTGAAAAGTATGGCTAATTAAATTCATTCCTAGCTATTTCATGGAAGAAAAGTTAAAAAGCATTTCTAAAGTTGTTAAAAACTAACAGAACAAAAGACTACTATATGTGAGAGGGCTATAAGGGATGCTTGTGTGTATAAATATACTCTGGTATTATTTTCATAATTTCAATGAGAGAAGTATATCACAAAGGCTGACTTGCCTAAGGTCCTGGAATTACTTAGTATCAGAACTGGGATTCAAAACCCATGCCCTTTCCTCTACCCCATTTTGAATTTGGCTATTATGTTGCATAATCTTACTGATGAGTTAAAGACACACATATTTTTGTCTGTGGCTCCCAAGATTCACTCTACTCTATTTAGCTTCTGTGACTCAGCACACCACGGTTTCTTTCTTTTTCTAGGGCTGTTCCTCCTTGTCTACTTTTCATGCTCATCTTCCTCTACCCAGTCATTAAACAATGGTCTTCTTTGGGCCTCCTTACTCCTCCCCATTCTTTACTCAGTATCATCTTCTTTGGGAAATTCATGCATGCCCCCAGTGACCATAGCTATAATTATCATCAACACACACAGATGATTCACCATTTAAATCTTCAGGGAAGACCTCTCGGTGTGCTGCAGACTTGTATCTAAATGTCTAGATATTTCTTCTTTGAGATATATCAAAGATACTTCTAACTCACTTCACAATCTGAGACACTTTCAGTCTTCCATTTCTTCGTGAAAGGCATCTCCTTTGCTTCCATTAATACAAATAGAAAACTGGGAATCATGGAAATTTTTTTTTAACTTTTTTTTATTGTATTGTATAACACATATACAAAGCAAAGAAATAAAAACGCAATAGTCTGCAAAGCACTCTTCAACAAGTGGTTACAGGGCAGATCCCAGAGTTTGTCATGGGCTACCATACGATCCTCTCATATTTTTCCTTCTAGCTGCTCCAGAATATAGGGGGCTGGAGGGCTTAGATACTTTTTTATCATCACAATCAACTTCTTCTTCCTTTTTTTTTGTGAATATTTACTTATATACGAAAAAAGCTATAAATTTCAAGCACAGCACCACAATTAGTTGTAGAACATATTTCAGACTTTGACATGGGTTATAATTTCACAATTTTAAGTTTTTACTCCTAGTTGCTCTAAAATACTGGAGGCTAAAAGAGATATCAATTTAATGATTTAACATTCATATTCATTTGTTAAGTCCTATCTTATGAATAATTTCACCATCACCTTTGATCTTTCCATATCTCATTTTGGGGTTGTTTGTGCTATGCTAATTCTAAATTTTTGATATTGGAAGCATCTGTCACTAATGTGGGGTAGGGACATGGAACTATCTATTGTTCCGGAGAGGCTGGGTTAGGTTTCAGGACTTAACTGGACTAGGGACACATCTGGAGGTTGTAGGTTTCTGGAAAGTTATTCTAATGCCTGGAACCCTTGTGGAATCTTATATATTACCCTAGGATTGTCTGGAATGGTCCTGGTTGGGGGTTGGCATGTTATGATAGGTAGAAAGGTCTACCTGAAGCTTGCATAAGAGCAACCTCCTGAGTAAATTCGACTCTATTTGAGCTCTCTGCCACTGATACCTTATTAATTATGTTTCTTTTCACCCTTTTGGTCAGGATATAACTGTTGATCCCACGGTGCCAGGTCCGGATTCATCCCTGGGAGTCAAGTCCCATGTCGCCAGGGAGATTTTCACCCCTGGATGTCATGTCCCACTTAGGGGAGAGCATGGAAGTCTTTTTATTTCTCCCTCTTTCTCATTTATATTAAGTCCTTCACCGGTCCTATCTGTTTGACCTTTTAACTCTCTCTTGGATCCATTTTCTTTTCACTTCCAGCCTGATCCAAGATAATATCATCTCTCCATGATTCATTTGAAACAGCTTAAAAATGGTTTACTGGTGTTCACTCTGGATCTGCTTCAATCCATTCTCCATACCACAACTGGCGTGATTTTTCAAAATGCAAATCTTATTATGTTATCCCTCCTTCCTCCAGATCAAAAACCCTTCAGTGGCTTCCCACTGGTCTTAGGATAATGACAAAAGTACAAAATCCTACCTGGTAAGTCCTCTATCTACCCTCCCAGTTTCAGTTCACACAGCAATCCTTTTCTCTTTCTGATATAGCCACATTGGATTTATTTCTGTGATTCATGTTTGCCAAGATCCTTCCTGTTACAGTATCTTGAACTTGCTACTATCTGTCTGTGGGATGTGCTTTCTTCTCTTCTTTCCCTGTTTACTCCTTATTCATCCTTTAGATTTCTAAGAAATAGAAACATTCTCAGAGAAGCTCATGACCACTCTAAGTTCAATCCTCCTACTTTTTCCTTCTTATAAAAGTGTCATTATTTCGTAGCAATGTTTACCTTTGTTGGTGGTTGACCTAAAAGAGATTCAGTAAGTTTGATTTTAACCTAGTTATATGACCTAATATTTTATGAAGTTTTTTCCTCCAAAGTATAAACAATCATCGTTTAATATTCTCTGGGTCCTCAGGATGTTTTCATTAAAATTCTAATACCCCCATTTTGACCATCTAGTACCATGGTGGCACCTGATCATTGCACTCAAGTACAGTTCTTTTTCATACGCCTAATGGAAATTGGTGACCTGCTGCAGAGAATACAGCAGGGGGCAGTGTTGAGAAGTACTGAATTATGAATGTGATAGTCTCATTCTCCATTTAACCAGCTGTCAAAATCTGTACTGCTCACATTTGGCATCATCCTTTGGTTTTTCATGTCCAGAATTAGGATGTTGGGTTAATGATCTCTCTAGTCTTCAGCTAGCCCTAAAATCCCATGTTCTATGATTCGTCTCTTAGAAATTACTTTTCCTTATCAGGTTTTATATTTTCAACCAAATTATTTTAGCATTATATCAAATTCAACAGCCCCTATAAGGCAGAGAATCTAAATTATGTAGAGGTTAAAAACATCAGCTTTTGTGTCAGAAAGACTTGGGTTCATGTCTCAGCTTTGGCATTTTCTTTCTGTCTGATTTGGATCAAGTTAAAATTTTTGATCTTCCTTTACCTTATCTAGAGACAAGTGATACTTCTTCATAGAGAGGTTGTGAAGATAATATTAAATATATAATGCATGTGAATCACACTACCTGTCTTAGAGTTAGTCTACAATTAAGTTTTAATGCAATTACAATTTTTATTAATAGTTAGACATGGTCATCTCCTTACTACTCCCTCTGACCCTTAGAATGTTGCCTAATCACCAAAGGCATTGTTTTCCTGGTCTATATGAGATGCCAAGTTTCAAATTTCTGAGCTTTATTTTGGAATCAGAATTGGTCAGTCATTCTCAGCCATCCTCTGAATCACAACAGCTGATGGAATCCTTAGTGAGGTCATTATTTTTAGCTTTGGAACTGTTAGAAAGTCCACAGGGGATTTTCATGGCATTCAACAAATTAGCAAAGATCATCAGAACAAATCCACTTACTGAATTTATTGGCTTGAAATCCTATCAAACAAGTGCTGTCATATTAAATTAAAGAAACTTCTACTGGCAATAATTCCATAAAAAGGATCAAACTTAATTGTGCTTACATTTGATCTATTATTATGGCAATTTAATGCTGTAAACACTGACCCCAAACCAACTGTCCCCTATCTACATCCACCTCCATGTAGTCATGTGATTTACCTCTAGTCAAAAATTTCCTCTCTTCTCTCATTTTTCCAATTCAAGGACCATCTCCTCCAGGAAGCTGTTCCTAAATTCTCTTATCTTTAATCTCCGAACTGTCTTCCGTTAGACCCAGAACAAGGTTTTTTTTTTAAAAGGTAGGGAAGATTTTGGCCCCACTATGCAGCCCTGTGCAAAGGAGTTCTTACATTACTTTATAGGCTCCTATACCCTTAAGGACGCTCACGTCTCTTGGTTGATTATCAAAACTTGTGGAGCGGCCATCAACAAGCATTACAGACTATCTAAATCATAGGTGCTTGTCAAATATCACAATATTGAGCTCCTTCAAATCCAATCTTTATCAAAAGCCTGCTGCCATAAATAATGCTTTGGAAGGAATACTTGAAAATCAGGCAATTAATCCATTTCTCTACAAACCCTAAATGATGCCTTTGAACTATGCCAGAGCACAAAATTGTTAAATCCTTCAATGATATCATTTTGGATCTATTAGAATTGTTTTATTGAATTGCATTTTGGTGTTATGCCAATGAACCTCACTGATGGATTATGTAAGGAAAAACAGGATGGAACTCAGGGCCATCTTGCTTAATGGAGAAATCTCTCCATATTTCATCAGGAAAAACTGCATGTCTTCTGGATAGTAAATTAGGTTTTAATTTTATGGAAAATCTGAATGTTATAAATTGGTTCTGTTTATTTTAGTCATTAGAAAACTTAGTGGTAAATATGGGGTCCTTTCCTCTAAAACATATGGCCAGCTTTAATAATGGGTCTGAATTTATTGTTTTTCTACCCACAGATTTCTTTTGTTTTGGAACAAAACAACCCCACAATCACTTAAATTTTTTGTTAAGTTCCTCACATCTTTTGTACAATGAGGTGGTTAGTAGAGATAAATTCTTAGGACCAAGATGGTGGTGTAACACATTCTAATGCACCATTCCCCCACTGAATCTTTGAACTAGCAAAAACTGCCAGAGTCATCTTCCTCAAAACTCTGGGAAATAGGGTTCCAGTAACTGGGAAGTGCCAAATTAAGAAAATGCAGTTTAAAAAAACTGTTGGAGAAGCTCATACAAACTTGCTGGCCCCTTTCACCCATCCCAAGCTTGCCGTGGAACCAGCTCGGGCTCCCATTCTGGATCCTTAGCCCTGTCCTGGAGGGAGCAGAGTAACCTTCTGTGCATACTGGGGTGTTTGTATGTTGGTGCCAGTCTATTGTGTGCAGCCTGAAAGAATAAATTAGGAAACTCATTTTGAGTTTGCCCTTACAGAAATTGCCCTGCAAGAGGCAGCAGTTTGGAGGCAGTTAATGTATTTTCAGAAACAATTAAGTCAAAACAGCCTGGACAAAGGATTACCTGCTTTAAGTAAAACAATAGAGTACTAAGAGGGAGAGAAAGTAAAGGGGACATTTGGATTCTTGTAAATGGGGAAATTCCTAAGGTCACAAGCAAAGTATAAGCCTTGGAAAGATATACACTCAGAAAGGACCGAGAGGAACCTGCAATAGCACATTTGCTTTGGATTTTCTTCATAGGAGGTCTAAACTCTATAGGGGAACATTAGACAATGCAGAGCCAATTTGTACATACTGTGAGAGGTATTTTTTGAGTTGGTTTTCTTGGTTGTTTTTGTTTGCTCCTAGCACTCAAGGAAATTTCTGTCATAGCACTAGTTGTATACAAACTTGAGGAACAGACAGTCCAGGTACTAAATCCCAGAGTTAACACTCTGTGAGTTTGCTTATTTTAATTGTTTCAAATCAGTGAGTTTGTTCAATATTTGTCCTTTTGTGTCTGGCTTATTTCGCTTGACATTAAGTCTTCAAGTTTCATCCATCTTGCTGCATATAATGGGACTTCATTCCTTTTTATGACTGAAAAATATTCCACTGTATCTCTACCACATTTTGTTTATCCATTCATCCATTGATGGAGACTTGTGTTGCTTCCATATTTTGGCAATTGTGAATATTGCCACTATGAACGTCAGTATGCAAATGACTGTTTGAGTCTCTGCTTTCATTTCTTTGGGGGTATATGCATAGTAATGGGATTGCCAGGTCAAATCGTAGTTCTATACTTAGCTTTCTGAGAAACTTGCAAACTGTCTTCCACAGCAGCTGCACCATTGTACATTCTCACCAGCAATGAATGAGTGTCCCTATTTTGTCCTCATCCTCTTCAATACTTCTTATTGTCCTTTTTTAAAAGATTGTTGCCATTCTAATTGCTGTAAAATGTTATCTTATTGTGGTTTGATCTTCCTTTTTCTGATAGATAATGAGCAACTTTTCATGTGCATTTTGCCCATTCATATATCTTCTTTGAAGTGATATTTGTTCAAATCTTTTGCCAATTTTTAAATTGGGTTGTTTGTCTTTTTGTTATTAAGTTGAAGAATTTCTTTATATACACTAGGTATTAGCCCTTTATCAGCCATGGGGTTTCCAAATATTTCCCCCATTGTGTAGGTTTTCATTTAACTTACATAATAAAATCCTTTGAGGACCAAAAGTTTTAAAATTTCATGAGATCCCAATTATCTAATTTTTCTTTTGTGCCTTGTGGTTTGGATGTAAAGTCTAAGAAACCATAATCTAACTTAAGGTCCTGAAGATGCTTCCCTATGCTTTCTTCCAGGAGAAACATTTTGATCCTTTTTGAGCTGATTTTTTAATATGGTGTGAGGGATGGATTTCTTCTTCTTCTCCTTTTTTTTTCTGCAAATGGAAATTCATTTTTACAGCACCAATTGTTGAAAGGACTATACTTCTCCAACTGAGTGGGCTTTGCCACCTTGTCAAAAATTGATTGGTCATTGTTCTAGTTTGCTAGCTGCCGAAATGCAATATACCAGAAATAGAATGACTTTAAAAAAGGGGAATTTAATAAGTTGCTAGTTTACAGTTCTAAGGCTGAGAAAATGTCCCAATTAAAACAAGTCTATAGACATGACCAATCAAAGGCATCCAGGGAAAGATACCTTGGTTCAGGAAGGACGATGAAGTTCAAAGTTTCTCTTTCAAGTGGGAAGGCGCATGGCGAACACAGTCAGGGTTTCTCTCTCTGCTGGAAGGGCACATGGCAAACATGGCATCATCGGCTAGCTTTCTCTCCTGGCTTCCTGTTTCATGATGCTCCCCAGGAGGCGTTTTCCTTCATTTCCAAAGCCCTGGTTGGTGGACTCTCTGCTTTGTGGTGCTGCAGCATTCTCTGCTCTCTCTTTGAATATCCCAATTTCTCCAAAATGTTTCCTCTTTTATAGGATTCCAGTAAACTAATCAAGACCCACCTGAATGGGTGGAGATATGTCTCTACCTAATCCAATTTAACAATAACTCTTGAATGAGTCACATCTCCAAGGAGATGAGCTAATTAGATTCAAAAATACAATGCTGAATAGGGATTAGAATAAATAGCTGGATTTATAAAATGGAATTAGGATTAAAACATGGCTCAAGGTACATATACCCTTTCAAACCAGCAGAGTCATACGTGTGAGGGTTGCTTTCTGAGCTCTTAAATCTATTCCATTCGTCTATATGTCTGTCCTTGTGCCAATGCCATGTTGTTTTGATTACTGTGTCTTTGTAATAAGTTTTAAGATTAGAAGTATGATTTCTCTGACTTAATTTTTCTTTTTCAAGGTGGCTTTAGCCATTGGAGCCCTTTATATTTCCAACCAAACTTGATGATTGGCAGTTCCTTTTCTGCAAAAAGCATGTTGGGATTTTTATGAGGATTGCATTGAATCTATAAAATGCTTTGGGTGATATTGATATTGCAATGATACTTAGTCTTCCAATTCATGAAGATGGACTACCCTTCCATTTATTTAGGTCTTCTTTTATTTCTTTTAGCAATTTTTGTAGTTTTCTGTGTACAAGTTCTTTACACCCTTGATTAGATTTATTCCTAGATATTTGATTCTGCTACTTGCTATTGTAAATGGATTTTTTCTTGATTCTTCCTTCTGATTGTTCATTGCTTATGTATAGAAAAAATACTGATTTGGGATGTGGATCTTATACTCTGCTACTTTTCTGAAATAATTTATTACTTCCAGGAGCATGGTTGTGTATTTTCCAGGATTTTCTGTATATAGGATAATTTCTTATACAAATAGGGAAAGTTTCGCTTCTTCCTTTCCAATCTGATGGCTTTTATTTCTTTTTCTTTTGTCTAAGTGCTTTGGCAACTTCCAGTACAATGTTGAATAACAGTGGGTACAGTGGGTATCCTTGATCCTTGTCTTTCTCCTGATCTTAGAGGAATCTTTGAGGTCAATCTTTCAGTATTAGGTAGGATGTTAGCTGTGGGCCTTTCATATCAGCCATTTATCATCTGGAGAAGTTTCCTTCTATTCCTAGTACTATATGTGTTTTTATCAAGAAAATGTGCTGTTTTTTTTGTCAAATTAATTTTCTGCATCAATTGAGATGGTCATGTGGATTTTTTACTTTATTCTCTTAATTAGGTATATTACGTTAACTAATTTTCTTATCTTCAATCAACCTTGCATAACAGGGACAAATCCCAGTTGATCACGGTGCTAATTATTTTAATATGCTGTTGGATTCATTGTGCTAGTTATTTTGTTGAAGATTTGTACATTTGTATTCATAAGAGATATTTGGTCTGTAGTTTTCTTTTCTTGTGGTATATTTATCCAGCTTTGGTTTGAGGGTGATGTTGGCTTCAAAAAATGAGTTAGGGAGTGTTCTCTTCCTTCAATTTTTTGGAAGAGTTTGAGCAGAACTGGAGTTAAGTCTTCTTGCAATGTTTGGTGGAATTCCCTTATGAAGTCTCCTGCTTCAGCAAATAAAAACTTCTGGGCTTCTATTTGTTGGGAAGGTTTTAATATTTTATTCACTGTCTACTAGTAATTGACTGTTGCTCTCCTGTTTCTTCTTGAGGCAATATAGGTAGTTTGTGTGTTTCTAAGATCTAGGTTATTTAATTTATTGGCATACAGTTATTCATAGTATTCTTGCATAGTCCTTTTTGTTTCTTATATAGTCAGTAATAATGTTCCCCTTTTCATTTCTCATTTTTGTTATTTGTATCCTCTTTCTTTCTTTGTCAGCTTAGCTAAAGTTTTGTTGATTTTATTGATCTTTTCAAAGAACCAACTATTGTTTTTTTTATCTCTCTATTGTGTGTTTGTTTTCTATTTTGTTTATTTCTATTCTAATCTTTGTTATTTACTTCCTTCTGCTCACTTTGGGTTTTCTTTTTCCAGTTGTTCCAGTTTTGAGGTTAGATCTCTGATCTTTCTTCTTTATTGATATAAGCATTTAGAACTATATATTTCCCTCTCAGTACTGTTTTTACTGCATCCCATAAGTTTTGGTATGTTGTATTTCATTTTCCTTTGCCTCAAAATGTTTCCTAATTTTGCTTCTGATTACTTCTTTAATCCGTTGTTTGTTTAAAAGTATGTTAATTTCCATGTTGTTTTAGTTTGTAAAAGCTGCTGGAATGTGATATACCAGAAATGGAATGGCTTTTAAAAAGGGAATTTAATAGGTTAAAAGTTTACAATTCTAAGCCTATAAAAATGTCCAAACTAATGTATCCATGGAGAAATACCTTAATTCAAGAAAGGCCAATGCATCTGAAACACCTCTGTCATCTGGGAATGCATGCTGGTTCCTTGCTCCTGGGCTCCATTGCTTTCAGCCTCTCTTCCTATGGGGGTCCCTCATTTCCTTCTCTGGGGCTGGCTTTCATCTCTTGGCTTCCCTTAGCTCTCTCCAAGTTCTGGCTAGCTTATATCTCATAGCAATGTGTGCTGGGCATCAAGCATCCGTGTCTCTGATCTCCAAGTGTTGGCATCTGTGTCAGCTCTGCTCTGAAGTCTCTGTCAGCTGTGCCATTTCTGGCTCCAGAATGTTTCCTCTTATGAAGGACTCCAGTAAACTAATCAATTCCCACCTGAAATGGGTGGAATTACATATCCATCTAATCAAAAGGTCACATCCACAACTGAGCATGTCATTTCTAATGTGATAATCTAATCAAAGTTTCCCCACCTATTGTATTGAATCAGGATTGAAAGAAATGGCTGCTGCCACAAGACTGAATCACAATAAAAACAAGCCCTTTCTGGTGATGTGTATGTAATACATTCAAACTGCACACACATATTTATGAATTTTCCATTTCTCCTCTGTTATTCAATACTAGCTTTATTCAATTATGGTTGGATGATAAACATTTTATGATGTCAATATTTTAAAATTGAGACTTGTTTGTTTTGTGACCCAACATATGGTCTAGCCTGGAGAATGATCCACATGCACTCTAGGAGAATTTGAATTCTGTTTTTTTTTTGGTGCACTATCATATGTATGTCTGTTGGGTCTAGTTGATATAATGTATCATTCAAGTCCTCTATTTCCTTATTGATCTTCTGACTAGATACTCCATCCATTATTGAGAGCTTTATGTTAAAATTTCCTACTATTAATGTAGAACCATCAATTTCTACCTTCAAATCTGTTAGCATTTGCTTTATATATTTTTGGGCTTTACTGTTAGGTGCATATATATTTATCATTTTTACTAAATACTGTTTTAGTTAAATTATGGAGCAAATTGCCCAAAGAGAAGAGATTTACTAAAATGAATCCCCAAATAGCCAAAGGGGAAGATAAACTAGGACACCCCCCCCTTCCAAAGCACCCCTAGATGAGGTTTTTTTCCATCCCAGAGGGAAGGGATCAAGATCTCTGGGTATAAGCAATAACTGGGGACCCTGAATATTGGAGGCCACATGTAGAATTAAATACTTATTGAACTCCCCCTAACAAACAGAATGTATTAGCTCTAGTAGATACTATAGCTGAATGTCCTTTGATTTATGGAAATGTAGTCCAATTTAATGGATCCATGCTGGCCAAAGACAGCTATAGGGGAAAGATAATCAGAGCCAAACAGCATAATTTGACTTTAAAAATTGGGAGACTGCTCCCCACCCCCACTCCTTAGGAATACACTGTATATATTTTTCCTATACCTGAATATATATTAGGAATTGCTCATCTCTTAAATTCCACATTACAAACTACAATAGGAGATTCTGCCTCTGGTGTAGAGTAGTAAAGCAACTTTAAAGGAGTAGGTGAAATGGCCCCCTTTAAAATTATAACAACCTTGTAGGATTAACACTGTAACCTCCTGGGGGTGCATCAAACTTTCTAGTTCTAGGGAACTGGAAAGAGTAGGAATATATTCATACCAACATAGCCTTTAAAGTGTGGCCAGTATGGAAAACTGACAGAACCCTGCTCATGACAGTGGATTACCATGAATTAAATAAAATAACACCACCTTGAATACAGCAGTCCAAGCATTGCCTTTTTACTACAAGAAATTAGCACTCATGTATGCCAATATATTTTGTTTTAGATTTAGCGAATGCTTTCTTCAGTATTCTCTTAAATAAAGCATGACAACCTGCTTTCACTTTCACCTGGGAAGGACAAAAAAGGGCTTTTACTATGCTCCCACAAGGCAATATACATGGTTCAAGTCTTTGCTCTGGCCTAGTGGCAAAAGACTTGGCGAATTAGGAGAGATCCAAATCTGTGATTTTATTTCATTATATTGATGTTATTATGTTGACTGGTATGTTAAACAGGGTTCTCTAGAGAAACAGAACAAACAGGAGAGATCTGTAAATATGAGATTTATAAAGGTGTCTCACATAACTGTGGGAATGTAAGAGTCTAAAATCTGTAAAATCTGTAAGACTATGAAGCTGGTGGCTCTGATGAAGGGTCTGGATAAACTCCACAGGAGAGGCTCACTGGCTGAAGAAGAAGCAGTGAAAGTGTCTCTTCTTCCTTAAAAGCCTTCAACTGATTGGATTATCTTGTTGTGGGAGACATGTCTTAGTTGATCACAGATGTAATCAGCTACAGATGTAGTCAACTGACTGGTGACTTAATACACCAGCCATCCAGTTTATCAACCAGCCACAAAATATCCTTGCTGCAATGGTCAGGCCATTGCTTGCCTGACCAGACAACTGGGCGTGATCATTTGGCTAAGTAGACACCACAACCTAACCATCATTGTCTACCCCTTATCAACTTGGCAGCTATACACATCACCTTGAAACATGCTTAATTTCCAAATAGAATGCAATAACAGACATGTTTTGCCTAACAATACTCAACTGTCCTGTGTACAACCAGAAATGTACTACATCTTTCCAAAAGAGGGTACAAGTCCTTAGGTAACATTCACTTTTAAACTACATATCCGATGATGTAATACTATAACAAGAATAATACAACTTATGTCATATGATCACAGGAAAACAAGATATTATGTACAAATGCAAACATACTCATAATAAAGCATACTCATACAAGCACAGTCCTCATTTCTGTAACTGGCTATGGGATCGAAGTTCATATTTATCACTATCTTCTTCCACTACCCAATCCACGAAAGCACTTCAACTGGCCATGGTTCTTTGTCAGGTTGTGCAAGCCAGAACTTCATTCCTGTCATTGGTAGTCTTACCTATATTGTGTTGTCGCAGTTTTCCATTGACTTTAATACACGGTATGGTAGTACTAAGAGATGCCCTAAGGGTATCCTGTATTCCAGGAAAACACTTCTTTACCTGCATTGTATAGTTACAGTCCTATTTCCCCTTGATAGTCAGGATCAATCATCCCAGACAGAACAGTAATCCCCTTTCATGCCTGTTGATTCAGTGGCACAAGAAACCCAAAGTGGCCAGCTGGCAGTCTTAACTTACAGTTCAATGGACTCATTGTTGTTTCTCCTGGAAAGAGCACTCCTCCTTTTGGAACTAAGATTTGTAGACCAGCAGAGCTTAAGGTTTCAAGGACAGGAAGCAAAAATTTTCCTGTGGATCACTTGGGGTGATTGTGAGTGGTGCCACTCTCATTTCCACCCCTTGATTCCTGGACCTGTGAATCCTGGCTATGGGAAAAACAGCACCATAGAGTAGACAGTGGTTCAGAGCATACAAGCCTCCTGGAGAACATTTCCCGAGCCCTGCAAGGTATTGTCACCTAGTTGGCCCTTAAACAGGTGTTCAAAAGGCCATTTCACCATTCTATCAATTCAGCTGCTTTTGTATGATGGGGAAAATGGTAAGACCAGAGAATTCTATGAGCATATGCCCATTACCACACTTCATTTAGTCTAAAGTGGGTCCCATGGTCAGAAGCAATGCTGTGTGGAATACTACAAGAGTGGAAAAGGCATTCTGTAAGTCCATGTATGGCAGCTTTTGCAGAAGCATTGTGTGCAGGGAATGTAAACCCCTATCCAGAGTATGTGTCTATTCCACTTAAAACAAATTGCTGCAAGCCCCCTTCGGGGAATGGTGAGAGTGGGGAGAAATTCAGCTTCCCCAAGTTGAATTCTTGATATTCTCACAAGCAGTGTGGACAACCAAAGCTATAGGCTGAGCCTCCAGTCTTGGCGTTTGTTCATATGAAACTTAACCCCACAAAGGATAGGTCAAATCTACTTAAAATTTATGCCTAAGAGTCACCCCCAAGAGAGCCTCTTTTGTTGCTCAGATGTGGCCTCTCTCTCCAGCCAACACAACAAGCAATCTCACCACCCTCCCCCGTCTACGTGGGACATGACTCCCAGGGGTGTGGACCTTCCTGGCAATGTAGGACAGAAATCCTAGAATGAGCTGAGACTCAGCATGAAGGGATTAAGAAAAACCCTAGAATGAGCTGAGAATTAACATCAAGGAATTGAGAGAACCTTCTCCACCAAAAGGGGGAAGAGTGAAATGAGACTAAGGGTCAATGGCTGAGAGATTCCAAACTGAGTCAGGAGGTTATCCTGGAGGTTATTCTTATGCATTAAGTAGATATCACCTTGTTGTTCAAGATGTAGTGGAGAGGCTGGAGGGAACTGCCTGAAAATGTAGAGCTGTGTTCCAGTAGCCATGTTTCTTGATGATGATTATATAATGATATAGCTTTCACAATGTGACTCTGTAATTGTGAAAACCTTGTGTCTGATGCTCCTTTTATCTACCATATCAACAGAAGAGTAGAACGTATGGAATAAAAATAAATAATAGGGGGAACACATGTTAAAATAAATTTAGTTTGAAATGCTAGTGATCAATGAAAGGGAGGGGTAAGGGGTATGGTATGTATAATCTTTTTTTTCTCTGTTATCATTTTATTTCTTTTTCTGTTGTCTTTTTATTTCTTTTTCTAAATCGATGCAAATGTTCTAAGAAATGATGAATATGCAACTACGTGATGATATTAAGAATTACTGATTATATATGTAGAATGGAATGATATCTTAATGTTTTGTTTGTTTGTTGTTAATTTTTTTAATTAATAAAAAAGAAGAGAAAAAATAATTGCTGCCCCTTCCATGATGGAAGTGGTGCAATGTAATCAACCTGCCAACAGGTAGCAGGCTGATCACCTTGGGGAATGGTGTCATATCGGGGACTGTGTGTGTCTCTCTGCTGCTGGCAGATAAGTCATTCAGCAGTGTCCATAGCCAAGTCAGCCTTGGTGAGTAGAAGTTCATGTTGTCAAGTCCATGCATAACCTCTATCCCTACCACCATGTCCTCTTTGTTCATGAGCGCATTGGGCAATGGCAGTAATGGCTGAGGAAAGATACAGTTTGTATCCACAGGACAGGTCATCTTATCCACTTGATTATTAAAACTTTCCTCTGCTGAAGTCACCCTCTGGTGAGTATTCATATTGGACAAAAATATCTTCAAGTTCTTTGCCCACTCAGAAAGGTCTATTCACATACCTCTTCCCCAGACCTCTTTGTCACCAATTTTCCAATCATGCTCCTTCTAAGTCCCTGACCTTCCAGTGAAACCATTAGCACCAGCTCATGTGTCAGTATACAAGTACACCTCTGGCCAGTTCTCCTTCCAATAAAAATGAACAACCAGGTACACTGTTCAAAATTCTGTCCACTGGGAGAACTTCCCCTCACCTCTGTCCTTTAAGGACATCCAAGAATGGGGTTGTAGTGCTACAGCTGTCTACTTCCACGTGGTGCCTGGATATCATGCAGAACATCGGTAAACCAGTCCTGAGTTTTCTCTTCCTCAGTCTACTGACTTTAAGGAACTCCCCAAGAGACCTAGCTCTTACCTGGGAAAGAGAAGGTAACGTGGCAGGAGTGGAAGCCATGGGTATTTGGGCCACTTCCTCATGTAAATTACTTGTGCCTTCAGGACCTGCTCATTGAGCCCTAACTCTAATATACCATTTCCATTTTGTGATGGAGTGCAGCTTTGCATGCCTAACTTTATGACTTGGTGGATCAGACAACACCCAGCTCATGATGGGAACTCAGGTCTCATGGTAACTTGGTGGCACAACAGTCTATACTAAAAGCCCTGTAGCAGCCTAAAAGCTGTTTCTCAAAAGGAAAATAGTTACCTGCAGTGGATGGTAAGGCTTTGCTCCAAAATCCTAAGAGTCTGAGTTGTGATTCTCTTATACTGACCTGCCAGAATCTCCAGACAGCATCCCAATTTACACTTCCAGCACCATTGGATTTCTGTTGGATCATATGGCCCAAGAGGCAGAGCAGCTTGCACAGCAGCCTGGACCTATTGCAGAGCCTCCTTTTATTCTGGTCTCCACCCAAAACTAGAAGCTTTTCTAGTCACTTGGTAAATAGGCTGGAGTAGCACACCCAAATGAGGACTATATTGTCTCTAAAATTCAAAGAGGTCAACGAGGTGTTGTGGCTTTTTTTTGGTTGTTGAAGGGGCCAGATGCAACAGCTTACCTTTGACCTGAGAAGGGATCACTCAACATGACCCATACCACTGGACACCTAGAAATTTCACTGAGGTGGATGGCCCCTGCATTTTTGTTTGATTTATCTCCAATTCCATGACATGCAAATGCCTTATCAATAAATCTAGAATAGTTGCTACTTCTTTCTCTTTAGGTCTAATCAGCATGATATCACAATACAATGGACCAATGTGATATCTTGTGGGAGGGAGAAACAATGAAGTTCCCTGCAGACAAGATTGTGACGTAGGGCTGGACAGTTTATATGCTTCTGAGGCAGGACAGTGAAGGTATACTGCTGGCCTTGCCAGCTGAATGCAAACTATTTCTGGTGGTCCTTGCTCTCAGCTATTGAGGTAAAAGCATTTGCCAGATCAATAGCTGCATACCAGGTAGCAGGTTAATTTTCTCGAGCAACAATACCATATCTGGAACAGCAGCTGCAATTGGAGTCACCACCTGGTTAAGTTTATGATAAACCACTGTCATCCTCCAAGTCTCATCTGTTTTCTGCACAGGCCAAATAGAAGAGTTGAATGGAGATGTGATAGGGATCACCACCCCTGCATCCTTCAAGTCCTTAAGAGTGGCAGTAATCTCTGCAATCCCTCCAGTAATATGGTATTGCTTCTGAATCACTATTTTGCTAAGTAAAGGGCACTTCTAGTGGCTTCCACTTGGTCCTTCCTACCATAATAGCCCTCACTCCATGGGGCAGAGAACTAATGTGGTGATTCTGCCAGTTGGTGAGTATGCTGATTCCAATTATGCATTCTGAAACTGGGGAAATGACCACAGAATGTGTCCAGAAACCCACTGGACCCACTATGAAATGGACCTGAAGTAAAACTGCATCAATCAATTGACCTTCTTAAGCCCGTACTCTGACTGGTGGACCACAGTGATGTTTTGCATCTTCTGGAATTAGTGTAACTTCTGAGGCAGTATCCAATAATCCCTGAAATAAATGATCATTTTCTTTTCCCCAGTGCACAGCCACCCTGGTAAAAGGCTGTAAGTCTCCTTGGGGTAAACTGGGAAGAAGGTTAACAGAGTAATTTTGGACAGTGTAAAAAGATCCTTCCCCAAGGATACCCAGCCCTTCCCTCATTCAAGGGGCTCTGGCTCTCTAAACTGTCTACGTCTGGAAATTGATTAAAGGGCTGTGATTCTGATTTTGTAATTCAAGTTAGACTTCTGCTCACTTGACCAGAAATTATTATGCTTATATATCTCAAACAAGAATTTAGTAGACTGCCCATCTATTTTACCTCTAGGTACCCCATAATCTACTAGCCAATGCCACAAGTCTCTGAGTCAGATATTTTGACTGCTGCTTTTTGTCTGCTGCCCATTGTGTTGGCCATGCCCACTATAATGGATCTGATGATCCCCACTGTGCTAAAGGATTCCAGCTCAGTGACAGCAGTTCCCGCAGAATATCTGACCTACAGAGAAGGGTGACTATAGAGCACTTCAGGGATGATGGAGGCGGTCTCATGAATTTATTTCTCAAGGTTCTGGTGAAAGGTAATGTCCTTTAAGCATTCCGGAGGTGTGTGAGTAGGTCTTCCACGATAAATCCACTCTAACATTTCCATTTATACCAGAGCAGTTCTGGCATTTCTACCTCAGGTAACGTCAGCCAGCATTTGATCCACATTTCAACCAACTATTCAAACAAACTTAATGCCCTTTCTAATGTCTCAGGCTACTACATTGAATGCAGAATCTCTGCTTAGTGGACCCATATTAATAAATTCAGCTTGATCCAACTTTATATTTCTTCCACCATTATTCTATACCCTTAATATCTATTCTCATACATATTCCCCTGATTTCTGTCTGTTTAGATTGTAATTCTTATGCAGTTCTTTTTAAGTATAGTGAAAGGCTATACTCTTCATAGGTCACATTTTGTACCTCCCTTTCAGGACTTGTTAGGACTTTAGTCTAGTTATAAGTCTTGAAGAAAAGACAGGTGGTAGGGGTGGGTCATGAAAAGAAATACAAGTGTTTTTCAAGCCAATTACTTCAAGGCATTCTGCTCTAGTTTTATCTGCTGAAACAGTATTAGTTGTTCCAGACAGAGGAATGAGGGCTGTTTTCCCAGGGGATGTGGTTACAGGGTTAGGAAGCACTGAAAGGTTAATCTCATCAGATAGGTGTTGGATGGCACACCCCTCTGGGCTCTGGGAAGACTGGAGGCAGGGAAGCTGTTTCCTCAAGGAAAGTTGGAGAACGGGAAGCTCTTTCCTTGGGGTAGTCCATTTCAGATCTACCTAGCAAAGGCTCAGCAGATTCCAGGGATCCTGTCTCCCCATTGCCATTATTATCAAGCCATATATCACCATCCCGTGCCTCAGGATCCTATTCTTTTCCAATCAAAGCTCTTATTTTAATAGCAGACACCTGCAAGGTTGAGATTTTAGTACATATTATAAATCTGCTACTCACACAACGAGGCTTTGTGTTTGGTTTTCAGAAATCTCAAACCTGCCACCACAGGAAATAAGACTTTCATTCAGGGCACACATGGAAACTTTTACGACATTCATATGGTGCTGAAGTTTCAAATTTGAAGCCTTCAGTTCATCCCTTTCCCTCATCACTATATTCAGCATGTCTGACAACAACCAATTCCACAAAACTCTGTAAAGGTGTCAAAAACATGATCACCCAGAGCCTTGCCTCACAGAAGTGTACAATTAGCAGAATTTAATGGTTATATTTTGAGTATCTCTGTTACCAACTCATCCCATGGACTGCCAGTGCCATCTTGAGCATTGGAAATAGTCATTAGTGCCTCTGAGTCTAGCCAGAGTAGAAAATCAGTTGTAAAAACCTATTTTTAAGATTATTTTTCTCAAGAACCACTCCTGGTACCAAGCTGTGTTAATCATGGTTCTCTAGAGAAACAGAAACAACAGGAGAGATCTGTACATATGAAATTTATAAACATGTCTCATGCAACCAGGGGAATGGAAGAGTTCCAAATCCATAGGGCAGGATGTGAAGCTGGTGGTTTCAATGAAGTCTGGATGTAGTAGTTACTGGGCTGAATTAAAAGCCATGTGGATGATTACAGTGCATGAACTAGAAGACATATTAACTATCTGTACCAACAGCAGGGCTGTTTAAAAGGGTCTCACAACCTGGATGGCAACCTGGAAACAAGAGCAATAGACAGACATAGGTTGCTCCTGCTAACTGGGTTACGTGGAATGTCCTGTTGATGTAGCAGAACCTGACACAATGACAAATCTGGAATAAGACTTTCTTTTTTAAGACTGAAATCCAATTATCATCGTATAATGAGACATGAGCTTATGTTTTTTTCCCTTGTGAAGGAACAAGTAAATAAGGACTGGCTTATATTAGGGTATGCTGTACATAATGGGACAGGATGGCTGACAGTAGAAGCAGCAACCTTAGATCATTTTGCCCCTGTCTGCATGGAACATCTTAATGGGAACTGAACTACATGGTGATTACTCTCAAAAGTGTGTAATTTTACTATTGAGGTACAAAATGATAGCCTTTTCCAATGACAAAATATGTCCCACAGACACGAAGCATATGCCTCCCCCATGGGGTGTATGGGCCTGCAATATGAATGGCCCTATTTACCTTACAGTTGGACAGGGCACTGTACATGGGGGCAGTTTTATGTCCCTGCCACATTATATGATTCTTTACCACACATTTTTAGCAATTAGGAAATGGTTAAATCTACATATCAAGTGAAGTGTACCTCATGGTGGTTTCATCCTTTAGCTATTCTTTCCCCAGGAGATCCTGTGATGGTTATTGAAAAGCATATAATAGGATCTCCTGGGGAAAGAATTATGAACACTTGGGAATCTAGAAATAGAGAAATACAGACAAGACAAGTGAGACAAGAAGTTGCTCCTGGCACTCTGTCATCAGTCAGCTCAAGAGCAGAGGTGAAGAAGGCTTTG
Organism: Tamandua tetradactyla; assembly: GCF_023851605.1. NCBI lineage: Eukaryota > Metazoa > Chordata > Mammalia > Pilosa > Myrmecophagidae > Tamandua > Tamandua tetradactyla. Next base: position 49,944,031 of record NC_135345.1, on the reverse strand, counting down.
ATTGGTTGGTGATATATAGAAAGATCAGATTTTTAGATGAAATCCAAGAATGATGGGAGAACAAATTGGTTAGAAATGCAGAGGGGAGAGTGATGATGACATTAATAGCAGAGGTGGTAACAATCAGAGTGGTGACAAGTGAGACAAAACAGAAGGAGAGTAGTACTCACAACTGATACAGAGATTGGGTGACTTCAGGATTCTAGGGAAGCAAATGGCTCATTACCCTACACTTCAATGATAGTTGTGACCACCATTAATTAAGTAGTTAAAATGTGCTAAATACTGTACCAGGCACCTTACATTTTATCTCAGTGAAACCCCACAGGGACATGCACATCCTCTTTCCTGTCTCCATCTCCCAACCCTCTACAATTCCTTAAACTGTCCCCCACTGGAATAGACAGTGCATCATAAGCAAATTCTCCTCTGTTCTCAATGTCCTTGTCCTCACTACTTACTGTCTTTCCTGTGAACACACTTACTCAGAAATCCTCTCAAGTGCTTTCTCTCCTACACTCTGGTATTGGGCTTGGAAGTTGCACAAGTGTCCTCTTTGCTCCTCATTGTCTCTTCTAGAACATTTTCCGTCTCTCCTTTCTAAAAAGTTAAATTTATGTCTAACCTTGAATCTTATTTCACCTTATTGCTGTTGTAGCCTACTTATTCAAGGTTAATTCCTTTCCTTTGCCTATATGTTTAGCTTCTGACTCACTTTCACATTCCTGTCTTAATCTGTAATTTTAATATACGTATAGGCTATTTTTCTATACCTGAGATCAGGAAATTCTCTGATTTTCTTTTCTGCAATGAATATTTCCTCCATTTTACACTGCCACCCCCTCACATCTAGACCTTGTTAACAATAACTGCATCAGTTCCATAATATCAATTTCATACATTTTATTCTCAACCACTTCCTCCCTATCTTTCCATCTAATTCTTTCTAGTACCAAATTCAGTACCCCACCAGACCATTGGTATATTAACTTTACTTTTCTATTATCCTATGGTCCTTTTCATATTCTAACCTCTCTTTTCCAAGCTTAAATTTCATGGTCATTCATTATAATTACTCTGCTTTATATACCCTCATCTTTGTTCCTTTCCCTCGTCACAGCACTTGCATGGAAAACTCCAACCCTGTTTAAGTTCAACTCTGCTTCTTTCAAATCTGAATCCAGACCGTTAAATGCAGCTGGAGGGAAACAGAAACTTGCTAAGTGGTTTCCTTTAAGGTCTTCAATACTGCCCTGTGAGCAAAGCACATTCCCAACCCATTTCTTCTCTTCCTCACCTAGAGGAATATTGGATATCTTCTCCTCTCTCCTCATGCCTCAAGTGCTTGTCTTCCCATCCTAATGCCCAATTGATCACTTTGCTTCATACTTCATTGAGACAATAGAATAAATTAGAAGAGAATTACCAAAAGATCCCACCATCTTATCTCCCCACTCAGCAGCATTTTTAACCATTTACTTTGCCTTCTCTTTTGTTATTATACATGAATTGTCTGAGCTTTTATCTTATGACAGCCCCTCTACTTATATATCAGACCTCACCTCCTCTTGTTCGTTCAGTGAAACCACATGTATCTATCATCAACTGTTTTCCTCTCTTACAGCATCAGTTTTTCCCATTCTATTGGATTATTCCCGCCAGTCAACAAAAAATGTTATTGCTTATATCTTGAAACAAAGAAATCGACCAAAGAGTTCTCTTGCCCCCCGCCATTTTCCTCTAGCTATCACCCAAAATGAGACAAAAAATAATATTTTTAATATTGATTATGTACGAAATTGTGTTCCCGTAAAACTTTCAGGAGGGTAACCAGGTACTGCAGTAGCAGAAGGACGTTTTCTTAAGTTTCGTGCAACCTAGGAAGAACATACTTTTTTTTTTTTTGGCATGGGCAGGCTGTAGGAATCGAATCCAGGTCTCTAGCATAGCAGGCGAGAATTCTGCCACTGAGCCACTATTGCCCACCCAACATATTATTTTTTAATGACAGTTTATATGGGTCAGGAAATTGTGAAACTTTAGTAGAGACTGGCTTGATCCCATGATTATGCTACTAGATAAAAGAGTTGAGAAAATAAGGACAGTTGGGAAGGTCCTTATTTACTTCATTTACTTTACATTTCTTGGGAAGACACTTGCAAATATTTGTAATCTAAAATCACGGGATAATTATGTAAAAATACCCTCCTGCCCAAAAGAAAAAAGGTGTACTGCATATATGGTATGTGCAAATTCAAAGGCTGGGATAAGAGAGAACAATGGCAGCAGCCGTGAGATACAGATATTATATACTATATAATTATTATATAGTATACATGTATGTTATATAGATATATGTATATTTCTACATATAGAAAACCCTTCTAACTCAATAACTGGATATTGAGTCAATGTAGGTAACTTCTGAGAGCCCCATCACCACCACTGTCAGGAAGAGGAAGGTGATGGTGGAGGCAGATGCTGAGGATCTGAGTCACAGCCAAGAATCTGAAGCTAACAGGTCATGCATGACAGAGCAATTATGGATCCTTAGTGAGGAGACCAGTTACGTTAAAATGAAAACCATGCCAGGAAAACATATATGTACTGATTTATGAAAATGGGTGAAGTTAACTAGAGATAGATACTTCTTCTGTTCACAGATTAATTCCAATAAATGGGCATTAAGGTCTTGGGGAGGACCAGAGTGCAAAACCCTTCCATCGCCCTTTGCAGCTGGAACTTCAGCACATGATCAGAAATGCTCAAAGGTATGAGCCTGACTCATCAAGAGAGGATAAATGATTTTTCAGATTCGTTATGGAGACAGAGTTGCATCAAAGACTGTTAAAGTATGGAAAACCTGTGCTCCGCAAAATGAATTCTTAAATCGCAGGTTACTGGATTGCCCAGGTGCAACTCTCTGTACTCCTCCCACTTAAAACCTCTGCTCTGTGGACAGGGAATCAAGTGAAATCAAAATGGAATGTTTTTATCATTTTTTTCTTTCTTTAACATTAAGTATCATCTACCAAAAAAGTTAATATTAAGTATTATCTACAAAAAATTCACCCAAATAATATTTTTAATATGGGCTTCTGAGTGCTAATGACACAGCACATTTATGGGAAAAAAATAAATAAGCCACGCACGCTAAATATCCAGGTACTTAACAAAATCTGAGCTGCTCAGAGTGAAGTGTTTGGGAGTTGTTCAGGTAATCTGAAAATGACTTTACCGCTTCAGTTAATTTAAAACTTTCTTGAATCAAGTGCTGATCAACCAGTGTGACAAAAGCCTTTAGCTAATTATTTATATCTCAGTAGGAACTCAACAGGCAGAGAAGGTAGACAGGTGAGACAGGTTTTTCTGTTTACTTCCGTATTTTACAACTCAAAGTGCGGTCCACAAGAGCAGCACATCGGCATCACCTGGGGACTTAGGACAGCAAAGTCCCAGGCTCCCATCCACGCCTACTGGATTAGAATAGATATTTTAACAAGATCCCCTTATACCTGGACAGTTTTGACAAGCGGCATGGGGAGCGGCATCAGACAAGTGGTGGGTTTCCACTCTGACAGTTCCTAAGGTGAGGACATGTGACCCTTAGTCTCTATCAATGAAGTTTTCTTTGTCTGAAATGTAGTTCTACACATTCTAAGCACTAGGAATACAATCAATTTGGAATCAATGTCGTCATTTAGGGGGAGCACTGTGAGAAATCTGCTCTCTTACACAAATAAATGAGTTCAGTCTGCTTCTAGTAGAGGGTATGGGGGTTGAAGATAAGCACAGAAAATATTATATTATTTTTCCCGGTTGAGAGAAGAGGCTGTGCTCCATTTTGGTTTAATAGACTACTCCTGTAAAGCCTATTGCTATTCATTCAAGTGTAAATTTTAACGAGCTTTCTTTTGGACGCAAAATAGAGAATGTTACTAAAGCAGCTGATACCCACGTCTCTCTTTCCCAAGTAGATAACTCCACTTCCCACAGTGTCATTATACAAATGAATATTTCATTGATTCCATTCATGTTAATATGTGGTAAAAATATTGGAGCTTTTTAGAACAGCATCCTGTAACAACTTGATTTATCACATGGGTCTGAATATTTAGTTGAGGCACTTAAAACATAAGCAGTGTTCATTGGTCTATATATTTATTTCACACAGCATATTCTTTTACTGAAAAAAAAAAGGATTCTTCTGTGAGAGAGAATGAAGGAGAGAATAGTTTAGAAGCTTTTCCTCTGATCATTTCAATGATTTCTTTCTTTATATTCATATTATTGTCTGTTCTTCACTGTACTTTATTCTTTCATTTCTCTTTCCATTCTGCTTTTCATTTAGGGAACTGAATCTATTAGAAAAGGAGGTTAAAGAAAAAGAGAGTAGCAAAAATATCAAAGCATGACAGACTTACAGCTGTGGTTGTTGAACTTGGCTGCATATTAAAATCACATGGAAAGCTTAAAAGGAATGCATATGCCAGGACCTATTTTCCACAAATTCTGATTTTATTGGTCTGGGATGGGGGCATGGTTTCAGTATTTTTAAAAAAGCTTCCTTTAAAAATCTTAGAGATAAGGGGTACAAGGATAGTTCAGTGGTAGAATTCTCGCCTGCCTTGTGGGAGACCCGGAATCGATTCCCAGTCCATGCACTTCAAAACAAACAAACAAAAACCAAACAAACAAAAATCCAACAAATGGTGCTGCAAAGACGGGATACTCACATGGAGAAATAATGAAATGTGACCCTGCCATACAGCATACCAAAAAAAAATCTTAGAGGGCCGGCCACGGTGGCTCAGCAGGCAAAAATGCTCGCCTGCTATGCCAGAGGACCCGGGTTTGATTCCTGGTCTCTGCCCATGTAAAAATAAATAAGTAAATAAATCTTAGAGATAAGAATAAAGCAATTTAAATGTTGGAAATTGACTCCTAAATGAAAACTAAATTATATGCATCTTTACATGATTCCTATGCCATCTACGCAGATACGGTTCACAGAAAAACCCAAGTCTAGAACTCATGAGAATATATCTATTTCCATGATTATAGATGTTCATGCATCTCAGTCATGAGTAATGACTGAAATTATAGAACCATTGCAGTGTCAGAACCAGCTCTATGCTAAACTGATTTGAAGAAACATTGTAGCCATTTAGAAGAGAAAGGATTCTGACCATCACATGATCTGTTCTTTTATAGAAGTGATCTGGCAAAATAATGGTTATTCTGAACTTATGTCAATATTCAGCTTAACTGGAAAAAATGTGTGAAAACAAACGCTTATATATGAACTAAATTGGGACCAATTCAGTAGAGAATAGAAGGACCAATTAAATTCTTCTTTGTTCTCAGTTATTAGCTTCCTGTCCAGATTAAGTACACCAGAAAACCATCCAACATGCACAATGGGGAAGCTAGAGAAAAGAGTTCCATGAGGAAAAAGCAGTTTTTTTTAAACAAGTTATAATATAAGGGCTAAGGCTTAGACTTTTAAGTCAGATTGCCTGAGTTCAAATATCATCTGAACTTCTATAATTATGTGACTTGAGGCAAATTATTTACCTTGAAGCTTTGAATCCCTCCTTTGTAAAATGGGGGAGAACAATAGGTTCCTGGTAAGGATTCAAAGATTAACTTTTGAATTGCTTGACCCATAGTATCTAACCAACGTATTACCCTAATTAACTAGCTATCAATATTCTCAAGTTTGGATTCTGTTACAGGCTAAGTTGTGTTCCCCCAAAAGATATATCTGAATTGGATGTAAGATCTTTGAAGATATTATTGGTTAAGATGAGGCCCAAACTGGATTAGGGTGGACTCTAGTCCCATAGTGCTAATGGCCTTATAAGTAGAGGAGAGGAGACAGCAGAAAGATACAGGAAAGAAAGTTGAAGATGGAAGCAGATACACCTGCTAGTCCAGAAAATGCAAGGATTGCTGGTAAACTACAACAGATAAGGAAGGATTTTCCCCTACAGGTTTAAGAGGAAGCATGGCCCTGGTGACAGCCTTATTTCGGTATCTAGCTTCTGGACAGAGAATTTCTGTTCATTGAAGTCATCTAGTTAATGGTCCTTTTACCACTGCCCTAGGAAACTTAAGACAGATCCCAGGTGAACCAAAGAGTCTTCTGTTGAGCAAAAATGTTCAGTTCTAGCAGATCAGAGTTCCATTACAAAATTTATTTTTATGTACTTGGTTAATATTTAAAATTTTAGTTGAAGCAATGTGTTTATTCTGTACTTCCTCTTAGGAGGCAAGTGACAAAATGGCCATCCACTGGAACATCAAGGAGAGAAGAAATTTCCAAAAATTGACATCTGTCAATCAGAATATCCACATCAGTCTATACAGCCACTTATTCATACATGGGAAGTAAACAGTGTATAGGGTAAACATGAACATCTACAAGGCTAACTGATTAGTTGGCTGCAAAACAAATTTTAATAAAAGGAATCCATCCTCTACTGGCTTTTATTTTATAACTTAAAATATCAGCTACTCTTCAGAGAGTGCTTTTTCACAGGTTTGAAGAAGCAGCTTGGATAAAAGAATAAATTAATTCAGAAAATATTCCCTTCCTCTCTCCACCCACCCCTTTGCTCATTAAAAAAGCTACAGTCTCTAAAATTCATTAACATTTCTATGAACATAAATGTGAAATATTCATTTCCATTAAGTAGTCTATATGAATATGGCAAAGTCAAATTCATCTAAGGAGATATCCAATGCTGCTAATTTCCTTGACAATGGGACATGAAGCTAGGGAAGTCATGAATCATTCATGAAGTTCAATTTACTTCTGTTATTTTTGGTGTTTGTCGTCTATAAATAGAAAGTGTGCAGTGTGTTGTAGATGCTATTTTAAAATTATTCCAGATAAGAAATAATCTGACAGGCAGAAATAAAGTAAGAATGGTTCAAAGGGTTTTGCTTGTAATTGTCTGGTATTTTATATTTTTCCGTGAATATTTATATATTCTTGTATTTATGACATTTTCCCTCTATCCTAATATTCTTTATAAATCACTCAATATTTAGGCAAGCACATAGAATAATTTACTTGTGATGTAATTAAATTAAATACTTCCAGAGTTCTAAACTTTAGGCTTGAAGAGGTAATATAATTCCCCTAGCTTCTCAATGAGGAATGCCTTCTACATTGCTTCTGGTAGGGGGCCATTCCCATTAGTTGAAGTGCCTCTGTAGAAGGGGAAGTTCTTTCTTAATCAGGGACTTATTTCATGGATGGGCACTTCTGCTCATTGCAAAGCATTTTTCTTAAATTCTAAATTTACCTTCTTGCAACTTCAGCCAATCAGACTGCTTTGTTGCTCCTGTATCACCGAAGCTTACTTTTAGAACACAGAGCTATACTTGCTTGCCACTTAAGAAATGCTGTTGAATTGATTTGAATTGAATGGGTTCAAATTCAGCCCTTTGGGCAACTCCTAACATAAGGTGTCTCTAGTGTGTGATAGCTTTTCAAATATTCACAGATGGATGACATGCCTCCCTAAAATTGATTACTTCTTTAGGTGCCAGATAATCTCCACAAGCTCTCCTCCCTGTTAGAGAAGTTATCATAATAGGACTTCAGGAACTGGATGCAATTTTTCAGATGTGGCTGTGTGAGGACAGAATTTTGTAGAAGTGTTCATGCCCCTCATTTGACACCAGACTTATTTTTATTTTATTTCCAGATGTTAATGTCACAAATTGAATAAATAAAAGTTAGCATTTAAATTTATACAAGCTCCATGTTTTTTTTGAAGATTTTCCACAGTTAAGCTAGACAATATGGTTAGGTAGACATTGTTTTCCTGTCACTCCAATTTTCGTGGACAAGAAAACAATTTTATTTGGGGGAATGATCAAAAAATGACTATTGCTTTATATTCTGTGTATTTATTATCATCATGACATTTAAATCAATACAATGGTAATGTTCATGGACTAAGAGATGGATTATTAAACTGGACACTTAGGACAATGCCAGGGTTAAAAGTTACCATATCCTTCATCTTATTTTTAAAGCAAGAAATCAGTGCAAAAATAACCTGATATTATCACTAAAGGTTACCTTTGTTTGATAATCTGGTTGTGGCTCAGGTGGGAGGGACACAGACACTTAATGATTGACTCAAGGTAAAGGAAAATAATTCATAAAGAGTCATCACATTTCTCGGCCCATTTTTTTGGGGGTGGTGGTGCATGGTCTGGGAATCGAACCTGGGTCTCCCACATGGAAGGCGGACATTCTAACCACTAAATTACTCGTGTACCCCCTCAGCCTATTTTGATAAATGCCTAAAGTAATAAAACATTAGGTTTTCTACAATATGACTCTCGGTTACACTTAATCTTAAATTTTTGAAAAAGTCTTAAAGCATGAACAGAATTGTACAAAGTAATATTTGTACGGTCTCTTATTGGAGGGCAAACAGTTAAGAAGTGGAGGATGAGAGGAAAAAAGGCAAAAGAACTATGGCGGGGAAAAGCATTTCAATTGGAAGGAACAGATCGGTGAAGATCTGCAGGAAGCTGAAAGAAGTCAGTGACACTGGTTTAATGTAGTAAACTAAAAGGCAAGAGGAAGATGACTACAGATGAGATCGGAGATCTCGGGGGAAGACAGATCGCACAGCCGCTTGAAGATCAAATTAAAAAGTGTGAACAGTTTTCTAGGTGCCATGGAAAGTCTGAATATTTTTAAGCAGAGAACTAATATGATCAAACTAGCATTCCCGCTATTGGGAAGAGAATAAACTGGAGGCAGTCAAGAGCGAAAGCAAGAAGACCAATATAAAGACTCCTACCACAGTTCAGGTAAGAACAATGATGATGTGGAGAAGGCTGGTGAAGTGGCCCTGGAGAGAAGTGGAAACCTTGCGGAATATTTACAGGTAGAATAGATGGGACTTGACAATAGACTGGGTGGGTGGGTGTGAAGGAGACTAAGACATCAACTGTATGACTCTGGTTGGAAGGTGAGAGCAAGGAGACTGGAAAAGAAATTGCCTTGGGAGGGAAAAATCAAGAATTAAATTTTGCTCAAATTACAATCTGAGTTGCCTATAATATATCAAATTGGATTTGTTAAGAAGAGACTTATGTACACTGACCTGGGGCTCATAAAAGAGATCTGTGCCAGAGATATAAATTTGGGACTCCCCAGAATAAAAGATTGGTATGTAAAGAAAAGTCCTCTGTGACTTCTTAAAGAAGATTTCCAGTGGAGGTGGGACGTGGGTAGGCAGGTTCCAGATTGTGGTATGATGAGGAAATTGAGATATAGACCATTCTTTCAAAGGGTTTGGAGAAAGAGAAAGTAGAAAGATGAACAAAAATCATAGGGGATTGTAGAGGTAGAAGGGAGGTATTTTAATATGGGAAGAGATTTCAGTTTGTGGGTCTGAAAAAAGAGCTAGTGGAGAGGGTGAGGGTGACGGGTGGAGGTATGCATGAACTTGAAAACATCATTTCTCAAATGAAAGAGGTGGGGTCCCAAATACGAGTCAGGGTGCAGGATCAGCCTATGGAAAGGATAGAAACACCTCCTCTTCTCAAATCCAGATGTATCTCAAAATGGTGAAGACTCAGATGGTGAAGACCTAAAGGAATTTAGAGGGAGAGGGGGAGAACACAGAGATTTCAGGCCTGTAATGGTTTCTACCTTTTTTTTTAGTATAGTGAGAGGTTACACCATCTGCTGAAAGTGAAAGGGAGAGACTAGGGCTGAGACTTCCTGCAATTGCTGTTCAGAGAATGAGGGAAATTCCCATGATTGTTATCTCAGATGCTTTCCATAACTCTATGAGGCTTGCGGCTATGAAATCTTTACATGATAGCTTTATTGATAGCAAATTCAAAATCCTTTTTATACTAAATCCCTTGATTGATTTTTCTATAGGCTTATCAACTCTTTTTAGAGCATCCCAGGGCTATGAAGCTATTAATCTGCCCCAAGTTCAAGTAAATTTTCAATTTAATAAGTCTTTGTGGCCTTTCCAATTTTACTTGATTAGATTACATTAAAGGAAAAAAAACCATCTTTAATTTGCCTCAAGGATCTAAACAAGGAAAAACTTCCCCCAACGTTGGGACTGTCATGGCAGGGCATACAAACTAGTGCATTTGGTAAGGTAAGCAAAATCCACACTCTATTTGCCTTAGAAGTATGATTGGATGAATCTAACATCAGTGGAATGCCTGCTTTACCATTCTCATTTCCCAGCTGACACTAAAGGCTCTCACTGGTAGTCATTTTAAAGCCTTTGATAAATTGTCAATTCGGAGAAAGCTGTTTCAGCAAATAATGCAATGTGTTCCTTCATGAAGAGTTAAAAAATAGAGGATTAACTGATTCAGTATTGATTAATACTTAGGAATATATTGATTATATACTTAAGTAGAAACAAGCAAGGCTCATTCAAACTCCATATTGTTGGCATAGGTTACTTCACTATTTAAAATTATTACTTGTAAGATTTAAGATCTTTTTACATTAGTTTATCAATTGGGAAGAAGGGATAAACTCCAAGTAAACTGTTGAGGCTAAGCAATGTTGTGATGTGAGGCTCTCTCTCTCTTTCTTTTTAGGGTTATGTCAATGCAATCATGAACTGCTTGGTTTCCTGTATCTGCAGATCACCCTCTCTCTGTAGCTGCAATCACTTTTTCTCTGACCTAAAAACTATTTTCTGTTTTAGGTTCTTAGGCCTTTATCAAGAAGAATTTTAGGAAATACCAACCAGTCTCTGGGTGATTCAGCATCCTCAGACTAGTGGGGGGTGGTACCAATTGGTGTTATACTCCTAATTGTTGATCATCTGCATCCTTTCTCACCTGCTGATTGCAGTGTTCTAGGATGGAAAGTAGATCACCTGGGTTTGAATACTCACTCCACCACTATCCTTGCCTTGTGGTCCTACCTAAGTTATTTTACTTCTCTGTGCCTCGGATACATCATCTTCGAAATGTGGTTAGTAGTACTTATATTACAGAGATGTTATGTAATTCTTAGCAATGGCAATTAGAAGATACTTATTAGACAATAATTCTATGGTTTGTCCCTTTTTTCTTTTCCTGCCTTCATAGCTCCATCATTAGCTTTATTCTTTTGGTTCTGAGTTTCCACTTTGTTTAGGTTAAGTTATCTTTAGCAACTGGAGTCCTGTGATCTGCTATTGGATCACTTTGACAATGTCCATCCTATGCTTGCATCTGTACGCATTAGCTGATTTTAGAGTACCTGTTACCATGCTCATCCATCTGTACAGACAACTCACTGCATCTTACTGGGCTGCTTGGATGTTTATAATTTTCCTGAGTTACCATCTCTTTACTATCTTCATAGTTTGTGGTTAATCTGGACTGACTATCTTGGCTTCCTCCAAACCTGTCTCACAAACTTTATATTTAATTTTTGGTTCAGTTATCCTTTCTGGCTGTAGTCATTATATGATATGATAAATGGATGCCAGAGTCATTTATTTGCTAAATATGAATAAAGAAACTTTCCTATTTAAGGAAAAATATCTACTTATAATCATAGAAAAACTTGATATACATTATAAGATAAAATATGTATCTAGAGAGAGAAATATGATAATTTTAACACAGTTTACAATACAGAATCAATTCACGAACTTGCTAAAATTCATTATCCTTTAGGTAAATGACATAAGCCCTAGGATACTGGAATTTCAAGGTTGTTATACCCTAATGCAGTGCAGCAGAACCCGAGGTACAAAAATCACAGTCAATAGAAGTCAAATTGAGAGCAAAAGGCAATCCATATGTATAAGCAGTCCATGAGTAATCCTTCTCTTTTCATAGCAGTTTCAAAACTAATGGATTTTCTTGTTTAACTATGTTTTGCTTTGATTATAGAACATTATAAACCAGTAGTAAATGATTGGGTTCATATTTCATTCCTATCATTTGAATTCACTCGTCCCTGGCATTTAAAACCAAGTCACCATCAGTACTTTCATATATTAACACCTTTCAATACATACCAAATCCCTCATATTATGAACTTTAAGATTAGTATATTAATTAAAGAATAGCTCATGAATTTTCTTGTTGTTTACCCTGATTCTAGTGGCTAAATACAATATCTATGTCTACATTTTTAGCTTTATATACATAAGCATATTTATTTCTGTATCTGTATATGGTACAATTAGAAAATTCACATAATTGCTTAATAATCAGACACTGGGGAGATATTATCTTCAATAATACTATAAGGACACTTGAAATTGTCCCATTTTCCTTTACCTTTTTGATGTTTAGATCTGGAAAATATTTTAAATAAGTATCTGTTGATTTCCCAAATACAATAAGTGAAACTGTAATGCTCTGAATTCATATCTGCACCTCTCTGTTTTCCTGAAAAATCAGGAAGTAACCCAAGCCTGTGTTTGCAATTAATAGGCTGAAATGCCTGCAGATTAATAGCTGAAAAACAATAACATAGAGATGGTCAATCAGATTAAATCTTAGTGACTAAAATACTCAAGTTGTTAAGAAAGCAATCAGTGAAAACAGCGCAAGAGGACAAACCAAAATCAATCACTAGACCTGAAAAACATCAAATCTTTGACCCAGAGCACAAGCCCATGAATACTTGTCATCTTGTTTCTTCCCTTGAGGAAAAAATACATGCCCACAAGACTCCACAATCGTTCTTTTGTAAAAGAAACCAATTTACAATCATTCAGGTGGACAGAACATAGAACCAAAAACAATCTCACAAAATCTTTTCATATTAAAATGTTTTCCCTCTCATATTGAATGCACCTTGGGTATGGGAAGGCCTTGGGAGAAACTCAGCTCTGGGAAGGAGAAGGCATGAGTTCATAAATTGTCAAGCTAAAATAGTGGAATTTTCTTGTTGGCACAAAAAGATAATTGCATTGAAATGACCCTTGAGCCACCAACATAGGGGAATATCTGACTGTGAATCCCTTGTAAAGTTGGCAGGGTAGTGTAGCTAAAAATATCCTAGTACCAGTTAACTCATTGCATGGTTGAATTCAGCTGAGTTAAGCAGTTTAATCGAAACATCACTCTTTCTCATTCCCTGTCCAAGAAACTCACAACTTTCTATCTCCAGGGTACAGTTTTGCTCATCCAGAGGATATCTTCGCAGATCCATCATGCATGCAGCTGTGGTTGTGATCCTGTTAGGGGGAGAGAGAGAAAAGGCAGCAACATAAGGATGGAGGCATTTCATTTCCAGGCTTCCCAGTCCTGAATCATGTTCATCAGTTGGCAGAAATAAAGCATTAAAATTTTGCAGTTAAAAAATTTAAAGACAGGCAGATTTGGGTTAAAGCTTACTTTACCACTCATTAGCTATGGAGAATGGGCTGGCTAATTTATCTCCAGGCACCCTCATTCCCTCATCCATCAAACCACTGCACAGAATTGTTGTGAATAGTAAAAGAAAGAATGTGTGCAGAGCTGATAGCCTAGTACTGCCTACTTATCAAGAGCTCCACAAATGATGATCACCATTATAGCTATTATTTTCCCATGCCTTTCCTATATTTACTAGCACCCTAAGATGCCAATGTCTGTAGCCTGCACCTAAAATAGGGAGACATCTGCATTATGCATTGAAGCTTGCCTTTCTCTCCTGACATAAATGACCTTATAAAACAAATACAAAACTGATCCTCTATGACTTATCGTGCCTCCCATTCTCCAAGCAAATTTTATGTTTTTCAATTATGGGATCATACAACATATATTATTTTGTGATCTATTTTTATTTACTTAATGATATATCATGACTATCTTTTGTCATCTGAAACCACAATTCAGAAACATTATTTTTATGGCTTACATAGTGTTTCAAACATCCTAAAAACAACAGAACAATACATATTAAAAATACTTTTAAAAATTCATCTGCCCACTTTATTATGTCCTTTGTTTAACAGTTGTCTCTGGATTGAAAAAAAAACAAAAGTAAAGTGAACATTCTCTGAGAATTACTAGAGTGTGGCCAGCCCAATGATCTTATGACTTATCAGTTTAGCCAATGCTTCTCAGTGGAGGTGGAGTGGGGTGGGGCTGGGAAGTGAGGGGGTGATTTTGCCTTTCAGGGGATATTTGGCAATGCTTGGATACATTTTTGATTGTCACACCAGGCTGGAGGGTCTAGTGGTAGAGGCCTGGGATGCTGCAAAACATCCTACAATTTCCAGAAAAACCTCAGACAATAAAATGATTTGGTCCAAAATGTGAATAGTGCTCAGGTTGAGAAGCCCTGCTACAATGATGGTTTTCATTTTTTCCCTTTGGGAAACTTTTAATAAAATGAAATCTTATAGGGGACTCCTAATTTATAAAATACATATGACATAAATGAATACAATATTTTGTTAATATAATATTACTTTATAAGTTCAACTATTGACATCTATTGTTATGAGCACACAAATTTGAAATCAACAATTATGATGACAATTAAAGTTATAAACCTCCTTAACACCAATTTGCTTATGTATTATTTCTACTTGTACAGTATTAAGAAAATGCTAATAAATGGTAAAGTACTAGTTGAACATGACCAGCCTTGGGTTACCTTGAACTAAAAACAAATTAAAACAACCTTGTGTCAAGCAAAATCAATGATTTTACTTAAAAATCAATGATTCCTCTTCAATGGACCAGATAGATATATGTATACAGTAGGTGTTTAATGATGGATTAAAGGAAAACATTGCATGATGCTATGTGCTCTGCAACATAAAGTTAACCTGGCAGTAAAAGTTAATATTATAGTTAAGTTAAATGGGTTAAAGTGTGGCAAAGGACACATTACTGTGTGCATGCTCTATATTTTGTAGAAAACAGTTTAGCAGTTCCCCAAAAAGTTAAACATAGAAATACCATATTACCAGCAATTCTGTTCTTACATGTATACCCCAAATAAATGAAAACAGACTCAAACAGATATTTGTACACCAATGTTCACAGCAGCCTTATTCAAATAGCAAAAGAGTCAAAAACACGTGTCCATCAATAGATGAATGGATAAACAAAATGTGATATATATATCACATTTATATATATACATAAATAACACACACACACACACACATATATATATATATACACACACAATGGAATATTATTCAGTCATCAAAAGACAAGAAGTTTTGATAACATGCTACCACAATGATGACTCTTGAAAACATTATGCTAACTGAAATAAGCCAGATACAGAAGGACACATATTGTATATGACTCCACTTATATGAAATATCAAGAATAGGAAGATTTATAGAGATAGAAAGTAGAGTAGAGGTTACCAGGGACTGGGGATGAGGAGGAATAGGGAGCTATTGCTTAATGGGTATGATTTTTTATTTGGGATGATAAAACAGTTCTGCATATAAATAGTGGTGATGGTTAGAAACACACACACAAATTATTAAAATATTTTTCAATGAAATCAAGATTAATAAATTTCTGGAACTGCCAAAAAGTTTTAGGGATACTTGAGAACACCATTTGAGCGCAGCTGGTCAGCATATGTCACTTACCTCATTTCCAGACATTTGTTATTTGGTTGGTTGACCATATCAAAATCAGGCCATGTGCTCAAAATCTTACACTGCACCATACCATTGAGTCACAAGTTGTGAAGCTCTGGAGTTTTTACAGAAGGATTTGAAAAGCTGAAAATCATGGTCTATTGACTAATTAACCAATGTCTCATGCATATGGGTACTAGAGTTGCGGAAATTGGATTTACTGTTATTAGCTATTATGTGTTTCATCAATCAATAGATGTAAGAGATATAATTAAAATCAACCTGGGAACCTATACATCACACCAAAGCCTTGAACATGATCTGATATTTCTTCCATTATGATTGCCTGTGCCAGTTACTTCTCCTGCCTCAAATCCCAGGGAAAGAATCTAGGTAGCTATAGGAACTTTAGCTGTGGAAACTGGCTGACTTTCTCTGGGGAGCATTGGCACCACTGAAACAATTTCCTTGGGGAGTGTATCTGTTCCAAATTTCAAATTCCCAAGAGAATTTAATTGGCCCAACCTGGATTAGATGCCAGCTCTCCCAAAATTTAGTAAGTGCCAAGGGGAGAGCCACACAAATACAAGTGTGGGCATCAGGGACCCGTAGGGGTTTCTTACCTGAGAAGAGAGGGATGACTGAGAATCAGACAGACAGCCCTACAAATGTAGGTACTCAGAAATACATTTTTGAGGTCTGTAGAAATTTATGCAACAGAATAATGGGCTCTTAGCTAATTCAAGGATTTGGCATTTCTAGACTTGAGAGTTCTTCTGGCTGAGTGGAGTACATTGAGCTCTTTGGGAGAAAATAATTACTCAGCAAGAATCCCCAGGATCATCAACAAAATATAAGATGTCCTTGGGCAGAGTTCTGTATTGCTCTTCTGTCTTCTCAGTGAGAAGTCACAATGAACATCTCTAAGAATGATTGATCCTTGTGTTTCCATTTGTTCTCCCTGCTTAATGTAATTGCTTAGCAGTGGTTAGTCACGTCTATAATTAATTCTCACAGCCGCATGGAAACATACATCATGATTGAAATGACCTAATATTCTAAATCTTATATGGAATCAAAGGCTGAAAAGATCACAGAGCTAGATGAGTTGAGGGCATCAAGGCTGAATCATGATTTTGATTTTGTTTTTGACTCTTCATTATCAAGGTGTTCTTTCTGAGTTTGTGAAATGTTCTTATGTGGATGATAGCAAATGAAAGTACAATAGGTAGACCCAGCTACAGGAGAAACAGTAACTCACTGTTCTTCTGAACATGAACTTCCCCAAGGAATGGACTCATTCACCTGTCTTCTCTCAGAAACATTTAGAACGGTTTACCCTATAGTCCAATTTATTGACATTTTGAAGCTTAGATCAGAGTATGACAATAGGCTGTCACTTAAAAAGACAATGGTGCCTTGATACTCTGGAATGAACAGAAATCATGTTGCTGGGAATTCACTTATGAGGGTTTATGCTGTGTGGTCATTGGCCTCAAGAGGCATGGTAATCGCAATATGTTTATTTCATGCCTGAGGGCAGCGTGGCTCTCATTGCTGACAATATAAAATCCAGGCAGTCCTGTACCTTGATAGATTGCAGTCAGGGTACACACACACACATACACAAATAACAAATACACATGTTCCCACATACATATACACATGTAAAAGGCACATCTGCAAATGTGACATCTAAATAAGAACAGAAATTAAATAAATGAACAAAGTATATACATATGGTTGAGATTTTCCTATAACTTTCATTTTATAGTGGAGAGCTCCCAAATTTTAAAAAGAATTACCTGATCTCTGTAGAATGCTGTGCTGGTTTGAAACTGTTGTGTACCCCAGAAAAGCCATGTTCTTTAACCCTGATTTAATATTGTAGGGTGAAATCATTTTTATTAAGTTGTTCCCATGGAGATGTGGGTGGGACCTTTTGATTAGGTGGTTTCTGTGGAGATACATCACTCCCCATTTAAGGTGGTCTTAATCTACGTAGTGGAGTCATTTAAGAGGGCACCATTTGGAAAGAGATTTCAGAGCCAACAGAGCCAACACAAGATCCAGGATAAACTTCACATCTCAGATCCTTAAATTAATCACACCTGCAAAATCTTTTGCCATGCAAGTTAAAATATTGGGGATCTTTGGGTGCATTACTCTGTCTACCATATGTGCATTATTTAACTTGTTCTTTGCAGCAGCCCTATTTTTATAATGTCATTTATTTTTGGGGGGTGTATCATCCGGGAATTGAACCTGGGTCTCTCGCATGAAAGGCGGGCATTCTAACCACAGGACTATCCGTGCACCCTTATAATGTCATTTTTATAGCAACTTCAAAGATTGGGAAACTGCCTCTTGATTTGGTTAAGTAATATTTCCAAGTGTACATCGTTTGTAACTGGTAATGGTGGGATCGAAATTCAGATATCTAGATGTGACAGCCTGAGCTTGCCTATCCCTCCAGTTATTATATTCAGACCAGATGAGTCTAAGAAAAAACAAGTAGTCAAGTAAAATATATTTTCAGTGCTCATTTAGCTATTTTTAATTTGGGACATCCTGTACTCAATTAATAATGAATACATAATGATAAAAGAATTTAGCAGAACTTACCAAGTAGGTATTGGGGCTATAGCTGTTAAAATATTTAACTGCATATTCGTGCTGTTATAGCTTGTTTTTAATATTGTCAGGTCTCAAAAGATAGAGCTATTGTCTATTGCTTTTATAAAATATCCAGCTAAGATATACTGTTACCACTCTCATTTGTACTACTCATTTAGGACTATAATTTTCGCATTTTTCTAGAAATACAAAATATCTCAAATGAAAGAAATGTTTAAATTGCCAAGAAAGCATTACGCAAACCAACAGGAGGAAGAGATTTCAATCTTATACTTATTCATTTTGGGGCAGTTGATAAAAAGCTATCCTTAGCTTTGTGATATTCCATGAACAGAAGAGACAATACAAAGTTGGGATGCAGCAAGGAGCAGGGAAAGAGACAAGGATTGTTATATAATCATACAAATTTTATACCAGGTATGTAGTAGGTGCTCAATTAATTGTAGCTATTATTATTATTTGTGTTCTTTTTACTTCTAAAGAAATAAACCATTAGAGTTGTATCATCATATTAAAAATGTATGGAAAATATAGAAAAAGCATAAATAAGAGAATAAAAATGAACCATAATTTCTTGACCACCATCTCACTATTAATTTCTTTTTTCTAGCTATGTTATTTAATAAAGCTGAAAACTACATGTAACAATTTTATTTGCTGCTTTTTGCTTAACTTTACAGGTAAGAATTTACTTAATCAATGGTAGTCTCCATGAACAACAATTTATTGGGTCCTAAGGATTCTATCATATACATATCCCATGATTTACTTAACCATCCCTTTGTTGAAGGATATCATTATGTATTCTTTGGTAATTAAAAAAAGTATCACAGAGTAAATAGGATTCATATTGCTACTTTCAGCTTTTTTTTTATCCCAGGCTTCTGCTTTTTGTCCCCTCTGTTTTTGAGACCTACTGCTAAATGTTAATGACACTCATCTTAGTGCAATCCCAGGCAGCCTTTTTCAGGTAATTAGCTGCACACCAAATGTTGTGTAAATGGGTTCATTATTATTCATTTCTGCTGGGCCAGGGTGAGTCATGAGCCACTTTGTGAACATGACAAAGCAATTCATAAATCAAAGCAGAAGAAAAGCAAAAAAAAAAAAAGAAAAAAAGAAAAATTAGTATAAGAGTAAATAACAGACTTTAGTCAAGGATCTAGCACCAGCCATGTCACAAGATACCAGGGATGTCTGACTGAGTTCAAAACAGACTATTTTCCCCAAACCATGTCATTTTATTCACATGTCCTTGGGGTACAAGATCATGCTTCTTGCTTCTATGGCTTTCTTTTTCTTTTTTCAAATTTTGTGCTCTTACAAAGGACCTCAGTAATAGGATTAAGACCATCCTGATTGAGGTAGGCCATACCTTAACTGAAGCAGTCTCTTCAGAAGGTGCTACTTATAATGGGTACATACCCACAAGAATGGATTTTTAAGGGCATGTTTTTCTGGGGTTCATACAGTTTCAAATCACCACACCTAGTAACCACTTACCTAAACTATATAGTAGAATGCAGAAAAATAAGGCTAACCTCTCAAATCAAAAGCACCTTTATTCTGATCATCTTGATAATCAAGAATTTCTGTAGAGGACAAACTATGAGGAAAAGCAATAGCAAAGACTTAAACAATGGGAAGGGATCTAGAAATAAGGTAAAAGCCAAAGAAAATTTTGATGGGGTGCCATGACTTGGTAATCAATAAATACAGAATAATTGAATATGGTAAAACTCAAGGACTCAGAAAAAAGAGGTAAAGCAAATAGATGAATCTTCTCTCAGAGTTGTTATTTTTGTCTTATTTTCAAAACTGTTCTCGTGCTTTGCAAAATGCTTATTTATCCTACAACAGAATTGGCATATTTGCTGAAAGGTAATCAGTGTAATCTTAAAATGGTATTCCTAAAGGAGTATATTAAGATTTAAGAGAGATAAATCATTGAAATCCTTCATTGCTTAGGACAATGGCTTTATGTTAAGAAGAAACAAACAGAAATAAATATAAATATGGCATTTTCAGTTCCTCATGGGAAAAAGAGCAAGTCTTGAGATATCACTTCTTTTTAAATAACAGAAAATAAAAAAAAGTATTCTGAATTTTGTCATAAAATGTTACTTCTAACACTGCTTTAGTTTGTTAATGCTGCTGGAATACAATATGCCAGAAATGGAATGGCTTTTATGAAGGAGATTTATTAAGTTACAAGTTTACAATTCTAAATGTAAATGTCCAAATAAATATGTCTAAATAAAATGTCCAAACTAAGGCATTCAGAGACAGATACCTTGACTCCAAAGAAAGGCTGATGTCTCTCACATGGGAAGGTATGTAGCTGGCATCTATCTGCTAGTCCTTTTTCTCTATTCTACTGCTTCCAGCTTGATTCCTGTGGGTTCCTTTCTAAGCATCTGGGGGCCTTCACTTAGCTTCTCTGGGGCAAAACACTGGGTTCTGGCTTGCTTAGCATTTCAAGGGAAGGCACACGATGACATCCGCTGGGCTCTGCATCTCCAAATGTGGAAGCCTAGGCACCTGCTTTCTTTGTTGGCATTCCAAGCAGCTCCAAATGTCTATGTCTCTGTCAGCTCTGAAACACCTGTGCTTTCTTCAAACTGCCTCCCAGTTTAAAGGACTCCAGTTCTAACTAACTAATCAAGACCCATTTTGAATGGGCAGAGTCACATCTTCATCTAACAAAGAGGCCACACCCACAATCAGGCATGCCACATCTTTGAGGAGACAATCTAAGTTGCATGTGACTGGGATTGTCATAGCTCCCATGGAGATAATATAATCAAAGGGTTTCCACCCTACAATATTGAATCAGGGTTAAAAGACATGGCTTTTCTGGGATACACAACACTTTCAAACCAGCAAACGTGGTTAAATAAAAATAAGTTACTGTCATTTGGATAATTTCCAGAGCCAGCAAGTTACTGGAGGCATACTTAAAATAAACTGGAGATCATTGGACTTTTTATACGTTGTGACTTTTAGACACTAAGTGCTTAAGAGAAAAGTGACTATAATACTGATGTTTACATTGAATGGTTCAAACAGAAACTTAAATTAAGGTACTACATCTTCCCTGAAGAGTACTGATAGACTCATAGTGCAGAAAGTTGGTTTCCTTTATTTTTTTTGTATGCGGTATGGTGGGGTCACATTTCATTCTTTTTACCATGTGAGTATCCCATTATTGCAGCACCATTTGTTGAATTTTTTTTTTTTTTTTATGTTTTGGGAAGTTCATGGGTTGAGAATTGTACTGGGTCTCATGCATGGCAGACGAGAATTCTACTGCTGAACTACACTTGCACCCCCAGTTAGTTTCCTTTTCAGCAGCAAAATAGGGTAATTCTTGCCAAAAGAATGGATGGAATAGTCTTTTTGTTCATCAGTAACATATGTTCACTCTCATATTGGGTGAGTGGATCAGTAGCTTAACTTTTCTATCTGAAAAGCAAGTTTTCACATGGGATGAGAAGATTTTTATTTTCAATCATTAAAATAATTATTTTTCAGGGTCATTAGAGTGCTAACTTCATAGGTAGTAGTAATTAATAATTCAAGTGGTCTGGTTGATTTTGCAGGCCCTCAAGTTTTCTTAGAAAAGATTCTAGCTGAGGGAACCCAAGTGAAGGTAAGTAAAGTCACATGCTCCCATCACACAGCTAGTGTTCTGATTGTAAATTTGATCAGAATCAAATTGGTACATCAAATATTATCTTGATTGGCTTTGCAGTCATTTATTAAGGTGTAAGCTAGGAGAAATTTATATTAAAACATTTTTTGCATAAAAAATCTAATATTGTGTTTGGAACTTTGAAATAGATTAAAGGAAAAAAGGAATGCTTAGATAATCTGGGAACTGCAATATATATGGATATAAATTAAAGACATCTTGCAACAAGAAGTAACACATGGTGTTATTTCTTCTATATAAATATTAAATATATATACATAGACATAAATGCAGTACACAGCTTCAAAATTTAAAGCATAATTTTAACTGTCCCCATTATTTTCAATAGGATATTAATAATCATATTTGTCTACTTTTATATGCATTTGTGTGCAAATACATTATTGATAGTCTGTGGTAGACTGACTCACGTCTCCAACAAAAAATATATTTTTAGTCTGTTTTCCTGTGGGTGTGAACCCATTTGTACATAGGACCTTTTGAAAATATTTCTAGTTAAGGTGTGGCCACCTTGAATCAGGGTAGGTCTTAATCCGTATTTCTAGAGGCTTTATAAAGAGAAGAAATATGGATGCAGTCAGACAAGAAATAGAAGTCAGAGGAAAGAATGAGCAAAGAATGCCATGTGACAGGCAGCAGAGATGCTAGCCAAGGAACCCCAAAGACTGTGCGAGCCAGCATCAGAATGCTACAGACTTTGGGAAAAAAGGATGGCCTTGCCAGTGCTTTGATTTAGGACTCCTGGCCTCTGAAACTGTGCCACAACACATTCCTGTATTAAAGCAAACCAGTACGTGGTGTTTCTCATAGCAGCCCTTGCAAACTAAGACATGGGTATACTTCAGGAAGACTGTGATGGTTTCTTAAAAGATAAGGACAAATAAATTACATAATTCATAGAACTACTGTGAATTACCTGCTATTTTAGAGTGATACTTTTTAAACAAAGTTTTAGTTATTAGAAATTGAAAGTAAATAAATATGGATTTCTTCTTATCTTCCCTTTTCTACCATTGCCCTTCAAACAAACTAAAAAAATAACCAAACAAAATCAAACCTATGGCCTGCCCATGCAAAAAAAAAAAAGAAAGATTATATTGCACCTAGAAAGAATACATGAGCATATATATGAATTGCTGAAATTGAACTATACTCTTCTTAGCAATGTAAATGATATATAGAACTTTGCCCATGTAACATTAAACATAAAGTGATTTCTACAAACATTACCCCTTAAAAATAGTGAAACTCATGATGACCTTTTTGAGATTTATGGATACCTGAATGTTCCAAAGAACTCCAGAAATTAATTACATTGAACAAAAGACTACTTTTAGCACCTTGTTCATTTAAATGAATGAACAAATGGTGCAATCACATTATCCAAAAACTGCATACATTAAAGCTACATTTAGGTGGAGACCATTATCCTACTAAGCAAATCTGAAATGCTGTACCCCCAAAATCTTATTCTTAAATTTTATTATTTATTAAGAAAATATCATACAATGAAAAGATGTAGCCTTATTTTTTAATATTCCATATACATAACAACTTGGGTTTAAAAACAAGATTTCTCATAGGATTCTTGAATTTTGTATATTTTTAAATATTTGAATTCAGTTTATTAGCTTAATGTTTATGAATCTTCTACTAATTAATCCTGAATAATTTTATAATAAATGGTTTATTTTGTATGGGAAAATTGAGAAAGACTTTGAAATGAACCAAAAAGATAACTGAATGTCTCCTCTAAAGGTCAGAGTTAGCTCAGCTTTCATTGCCTTTGAGTTATTTTATAATTCTGTACTGTTGTAGAAAAACAATAGCAATGCAAACCGATTCTTATCCATGGCATTGCGAATTTTCTGTTGGAATACAACTCATTGCTGCCATATGGATTTGACTAATTTTACCAGTTTGCTTCTACTTCTAAATTCTTTTCAGCATACTATATTTTTGTTTGCTGCTTGGATTTTCCATTTAACTGGTTGTAATATCTTACTAATTCTCTCATTAACCAATGGGTTAATTAAAATTTTTGACACATTTGTTTTATATTTTTATGAGGGTCATGATTTTATCTTTTTAAAATGACTGATCATGAACAGTGCTGGATGCATCCACCAAGATGTGTGAAGGATTTACTTAAGAAAGTCAGGCAAAATATGTTGCCAGAAAAGTGCACCTTATAGGCAGCTCAAACCCAGCCATATCTTTTATTCACTTCCAGAGGTTGTACCCAAGAGGCAATAGAAGGTGTCTGACAACTCAGTTTCTCTACTTTTCCTCATCTGCTGATTTTTGTTTCTGGTGAACAAGTGAATCCCCATGAGGGACAGCAATTTTGGGAATTTTGGTTTCATGGCTGAGCATTTAATGATCTCTGTAAACAGGTTAACGGATGACAGTTAGAGTCCTATCCTCCCTTGGGTGAGAGATAATAGAGAGTCTAGTTTGTTAGTCTGTTTTGTCTACTTGTTTATTTTGAGTTCAATTCGGTTAAGAATTGTGTGCCCACTAGAATGGAAAACAGCTGTTTTTTTATCTGGACCGTGAGTTTTTGTATTCCTATGTTTTGTCTTGACATGAAACAAAATGTAGATCTTAAGTTATAAGCTTTCTTTATTTTTAAATGTTTATAATAAAGTCCTTTACTTCTCATTGCATGAGTGTAAAATGTTTTCCCATCTCCAGTGTATTAATAAATTAGATTATAAAGTCTATTAATATGAAGGAGTTCTTTCCTGATTGGTTTATTTAGGTGAATGACTGCTATATAAATCACATATTCCTAAATTCTCAGAAAATAAGGAAAACTATATTTGCAATATTTTAAATGTGCTAGATTTAAACAAATTATTTTCTTATAGAAGCTAACTCAGAAACATTTTAAGAATCCGAGTTCAACTAATTAAGATAAATCTTTGTTAAATGAGCCTAGTTCAATAATTATGATTTCATAAAAAGCAGCAACGTCTTTCTCTATTTATCAATGTTAAGTTTAAAGGAGGCACACAGTATTCTACTTTGGTTTGCTTTTCCTAAAGTTATACAGGTTTACTAATCAAATAAGCTAACATTAATATACATAATATTTAAGATTATGAAAAATGTATGTCTCTGTTCAAATAAATTGGATCATTATTCTCACAAACTTTGCTTCAATAGTAATTATGTTTTATAATATGTCAGTCAAAGATAATTTCCATAATTTCTAGTTTAAAGCCTTGGACTGATACTAAATTGAATTAATTAATGGATAATCATTGGGGACCAAGACAATTTCTAAGTAAGAGCGTGTTTTGGTTTGCTAAAGCTGCTGGAATGTAATATACCAGAAATAGGTTGGCTTTTACAATGAGATTTATTAATTTACAAACTTACAGTTCTAAGGCCATGAAAATGTCCCAATTAAGGTATCAACAGGGTGATACCTCTTCTGAAGAAAGGTTGTCGGCATCCAGGGTTCCTCTGTCACATGGGAAGGCACATGGCCAATTTCTGCTGGTCCTTCTCTCCAGGTTCCATTACTTTCAGCTTTCTTGTGTCCTTGCTTGCTTCTCCAGGCTTTCCTTTCTCAGATCTCCCCGGGTGTTTCTCTCTCTCTGTTCTCTTTGGTTTTTCTGTCTTTTATCCTCTCACAAAGGACTCACCTTGAATTGGGTGGGTCACATCTCAACTGAAACAACCTAATCAAAAGTTCCCACCCACAGTAGGTCTGCACCCACAAGAATGGATTAAAAAGAAAGTGGCATTTTCTGGAGTACATAAAAGTTTCAAACCAGCACAGATAGAATGATTAAACATTTATTACTAAGCATAATTTTACATTTATTCAAATTTGTTTCTTATTTTGATATGTAATAGTATGGCTATAACTTTGGAGCATGTTAAGAAATGTGTTCATTTTTGCCACTTGAAAAAGATATTAAAAATGCATATGGGTATAGAGAATTGTGTTATGTGTGTTCGTGAGCTCTGCTAGTCTACTGAAATACTTGTATATGACAAACAGATTTTGATTTTCCAACCTCCAGTTTTCTTTGTGAACTATAAAATTCATTATTTCATGAAAAGTTACAATTAATAGGAGTGGCTGAAACTAATCTAGGGGCAACAGTAACAGAAATACAACTGCATGTGTGTGTCTTTATTAGTCAAGAAAATTTTAGGACATGGCTTTTGTCCTAAAGCCATGTTTCTCTAACTTACTGTCCTCTTAACTCATTTACACTCTTAAGCCTTATCACTCTTTACTATATTGGAAATTAAAACTGAGAAAAAATTCAAATATTTATTAATTCATTTGAAGAGAGCAATAATGAATGATTGTTGATAACGTATTATTATTATGAAAATGGTTCTGACCTTGTAGGCCCCCAATAAAGAAGCACTGTCCTATAGTAAATTATGTTTGTTCTGGAATATGGAAGAGTCTAATGAAGGACGAATTCAGAAAGTGAACTTTATTTGTCTTGATTTATAATACCTGAGCCTGAAAATACAATATGAAATGTATTAAATTTTTGTCAAAGTTTGGGTAATCTTGATGGCTTTACTTACTTGACTTACTGATTAATTCCTTTTCCTACAATACGAAAGATTATTCTTTATCTTTTCTGTAATGAACTTAGATAACAAAGACTATAGCTTATCAGAATAATTTTCTCTACTTTAGGTTGATTGCATTATGTCCTTGATTATGTAAAAAAAATAACAATAACAAAGCAGGCACCTCTATCATAATCAAATGAATCAAGTGTCCAAATCTTTTGTGTCAACCATTTGATTTTGCTCTCCCCAAATCATGTATACGTACATATTATATATATATATAATATTAAGATATGTGTGTACATATAAAAATATATATGCACATGCATATACAGGATATCTCTTACATGTATCATTGTCTTTTAGTTTTCCAAGAGGATCTCTGTAAAGTAACAGCTAATTTATCACCTTATAAAAAGAGATGCTATGAGGAATTAGGTTTGTGTGATATGTTACTATGGTAGGAATTGCATGTGAAGAGTTGCCAAATGAGAAGATATGCTCAGTCTGTTCAAATTAAATTTCTCTGCTATTAGTATAAATATTAAGAATTTTTTTACAAAAATTTGTAGGCTTTGTTGGAAGTCCCTGGAAATGTGTCAGTGCCTTGCTTTCCATAATATGCTTTAACCTCAGGTGAAACACTGGCTAGGGGTGTTACAGAGAAGAAAGCAGAGGAGGGAGGTCCAGGACTCACTCCTTCCTCCAAAACAGCAAAGAAAAAGGCAGGAATTTCTGAAATAACCTTTTTGGGGGCTTTGGAAGCCAGAAGGATACTGTACAGCATCCAGGGAAGAGGAGGAATAAAAGGCGAAGAAAGAACTAATAAAGAACTATGAGTAGCTTGCTTTGTGTTGGCTGCTGGTGTCTATACGTCACAACTGAGGCAGGCTGCCTTGGGGTCTAACCCCTGGTTAGCTGCCACAGACAGAAAGGGACATAAAAATCCTTTTCCTCAAGAACAGGGGTGGGCATGGTCAAACACTGAGTAAGGCTTTGATTAGTGAATTCAGGTTGCTAGGTCCTGGCTTCAGGCTACTGTTTCAACCTGCCCTGGACCAGCCCTGGACGAAGATGGCTGTAGTCACTGTTTCAACCCTGTCCCTGACAAGGCAGAGGCAGTGGAGGTATAAAGCCTCCTTAGGGCTGTATGGAACCATTTGCTGAAGGGTGCCACCTGTTGGGCAGGCTAGGAAAGTGCTGCTTCTGGGAACCATCAAAAAGGCCTTTTGACTTCTTTTCTTATCTTCTACCAGGGATCTCTGGAGCAGGGATGCACCCCCTTCATGGGTCCCTGGCCGTGTTTTGGTTATGAAATACTCACTTGGCAAAATCCTCTCTAGGGTGATCTTCTCCTCAGAATTTGCCTTCCAGGCAAAACCAGCCAGAAGCAACAAAAGTAATACAAAAATAACTATAGAAGC
This sequence comes from Tamandua tetradactyla, assembly GCF_023851605.1. Classification (NCBI taxonomy): domain Eukaryota; kingdom Metazoa; phylum Chordata; class Mammalia; order Pilosa; family Myrmecophagidae; genus Tamandua; species Tamandua tetradactyla. The sequence goes on along the minus strand of NC_135345.1, from coordinate 49,916,120 downwards.
AAAATAAACACAAAACTGAATCAAGATTCTCAGAGAAGGAACAATTTTCCTGGTCATGAATGTTGCAATCTTAAAAATTATACTGCATATACAGGACAAGAATCAGATGAAGAACTGAAAAAATCCAATCAATTAAACATGGGCAATTCCAAAGGTCTAGAATAAGTTGAACCAAGTGTCAAAGCAGAGTATTAACAAAAACCTAATGAACAATAAAATCCTGCGCAAGAAAGAGACATTGACAGTGATGATTTGGGGGCTTTACAGACCCGAGAAGATTATGTTATTAAAGCTAATCCATTCCTATGGGTGTAAATCTATTGTGGATGAAATCTTCTGATTAGATTATTTCCATTGAGGTGTGCTCCAGTTGGGTCTTAATCCTCTTACTGGAGTACTTTATAAGAGGATGAAATTCAGAGAAGGATACAAAGAATGAAAGAGAAAGACACAGATGCTCAGAGAGCCATGGAAGCAAGAAGCTCAAAGCAATGAAGCCTGGAAGAGAAGGGGGGACCAACAGATGCCTTGCCATTAAACAGAGTGGTTCAGGTATTGTCTTAATTTGAACATTTTCACGGCCTTGGAACTGTAAGTTTGTAAGTTAATGAATCCCCATTGTTAAAAGTCAGCCCATTTCTGGTACATTGCATTGTGGCAGCTCTAACAAAATAAAACACTGACCTTCAGTGTAAACTCATCAAGATAATATATGTCTAGACATCAACAAAAACTTACAAGCCATATTACAAAACAGGAAGATATGGCCCAGTCAAAGGAACAAATTATAACTTCGGAGGAGACACAGAATTTAGAAAAACAAATAAAAAATGTTCAAACAGACCTCCTAAGTCAATTCAAGGAGATGAGGAAAATATGGCTAAAAAGTTAAGGAATATTAAGAAGACAGTAGTTAACATAAAAAGATGTGAAAGTATAAAATGAAACATAACAAAAAAAATGAAAGGCACAAGAAAAGAGATTAAAGATAGACTGGAGGCATACAACAGCAGATTTGAATAGACAGAAGAAAGAATTAGTGAATTAGAAGTTAGGTCAATCAAAATCTTATAGACAGGGTGGGCCAATGGTGGCTCAGCAGGCAGAATTCTTGCCTGCTATGCCAGACACCCAGGTCTGATTCCTGGTGCCTGCCCATGCCAAAAAAAAAAAAAAAAAAAAAAAAAAAAAAAGTCTTACAGTCAGAAGACTGTTACCAGACAAAGGTGGTGAATTCTCTGCTTGGTGGGCTCAAATGACTAATTCCTGAGACACTGGGGTTTCAAAGAGTGAAATAATTTATTGCTAGGCACGAAGTAAGAGATCAGATGTCCTAGTGACCCAAGCATCTGTCTCCCTGAGTTTAGGGGATTCAAAATTTTTATGGATTTAAACAAGAGGAGGTGAAATTGTTATCGTTACAATAGCAAGAATATACACAGGGCTGAGACTAGGCTAGAATAGCCATTACAATAGTAAGCACAAATAAGGACTAGTTCAGTTTCAGTTATTTCAGTTATTAACTTTTTTATAATATAGAATGAAAAAACATTGGTATAATGATTCAGAGACCATAATTTTCCCTTAAATCTTAATTTCTTAGTTATAAGAACAGATAGAGAAAATAATGGAAGAATTGAGAAGAGTTTCAAGGATTTGAATGACAGTATAAAGAAAGCAAACATATATTTCTGGGGTGTCCCAGAAGGAGAAAAGATGGGAAAAGGATAAGAAAGAATATTTGAAGAAATAATAGCCAAAAATTTTGTAACTCTTTTGCAAGATATAAATATACATGACCAAATATATGGAAGTGAAACAATACACTCTTAAACAATCAGTGAATCAAAGAAGAAATTTCCAGAGAAATCTCAATTATTTGCTCTGGTAGCTTTGCAAGGAGAAGCAAAACTTTCACTATTTGCAGATGCAATGAGCTTATACAGAAAAAGTCCCAAAAAGTCTACAACAAATCTAGGTAGAGCAAATAAATGAGTTCATTGAAGTGGTGGGATAAAAGATCAACACACAAAAATTTGTGGTGTTTCTATACACTAGTAATGAGGAATCTGAGTAGGAAATCAAGGAAAAATATTATACTTACAATAGCAACTAAAAGAATAAAACATCTAGGAATAAATTAAACCAAGGATATAAAGGCCCTATACATAGAAAATTACAAAACATTGCTAAAAGGAAGCAAAAAAGACCTAAACAAATGGAAGGACATTCTGTGTTCATGGGTTGGAAGACTAAATGTCATTAAGATGTTAATTCTACCCAAATTGATTTACAGATTCCATGCAGTCCCAATAAAAATTCCAACAGCCTACTTTACAGAAATGAAAAAAATATATATCAAATTTATTTTGTAGGGCCAGGGGCCCCGAATAGCAAAAATATCTTGAAAAAGAAGAATGAATTTGGAGGAGTCATGCTTCCTGACTTTAAAGCATATTACAAAGCTACAGTGGTTTAAACAGCATGAGACTGGCATGAAGATAGATATATTGACCATTGGAATCAAATTGAGTTCAGAAATAGACCTCACATCTATGGACAATCGATATTTGTCAAGGCTGCCAAGTCCATTCAACTGGGAAAGAATATTCTCATCAACAAATTATTCTGGGAGAACTGGATATCCATAAGTTAAAAAATGAAAGAGGAACTTTATCTCATACTTTATACAAAAATATACTCAACATGGATCAAAGATCTAAGTATAATAACCAGGACCATAAACTCCTAGAAGAAAATGTAGGGAAGCATCTTCAAGATCTTGTTTTAGGCAATGGTTTTGTAGATTTTTGATCAAAGCATAAACGATGAAAAAAATACACAAATGGGACCTCTTCAAAATGAAAATTTTTGTACTTCAAAGGACTTTGCCAAGAAAGTGAAAAGGCAACCTACACAATGGGGAAAAATCTTTGGAAACCACATATCCAATAAAGGTTTAAAATCTAGAATATGTAAAGTAATCCCGCAATGCAACAATAAAAAAGCCAATTAAATTTTTAAATGGGCAAAATACTTGAATAGACATTTTTCCAAAGAGAAAATACAAGTGGCTAAGAAGCACGTGAAAATTGCTCAATGTCATTATTTATTAGGGAAATGTAAATAAAAACCAAAAGGAGATATCATTTCGTACCTACTACAATGGTCACAATTAAAAGTGATGAAAAGAATGTGGAGAAATAGGAACACATTCACTGTTGGTGGGAATGTAAAATGGTGCAGTTGCTAAGGAAGACAATTTGGCCATTCCTTAGGAAGTTAAATGTGGATTTGTCATCTGATCCAACAATCCCATTACTAGGCATATACCCAGAAGAACAGAAAGTTAAGACTCAAAGAAACTTTTCTCCCTGATGTTCATAGTGGCATTATTCACAATGATCAAAAGATGGAGGCAATTCAAGTGTCCATCAACCAATGAACAGATAAATAAAATGTGGTGCAATGGAATATTACTCAGCTGTAAGAAGGAATGAATACCTGATGCATGTGACAGCATGGATGAATCTTAAGGACATTATGTTGGGTGAAGTAATCAAGACACAAAAGGACAGATGTCATATGATCTCACTGTTATGAATAAATAAGCTTACAGAGTTAGAATCTAGCATAAAAATTACAAGGAGATACTGGGTTAGAGAATGGGGAGTTGATGCTGAGCTTACACAGAATTTCTATTTAGGCTGATGGCAAAGGTTTGGAAATAAAAGTTGGTGATGATAGAGCATTATTGTGAGAGCGGTCAACAGCACTGAAGTATATAGGTAACTGTGGTTAAAAGAGGAAACTTTAGGATGTATGTATTTGTAGACAAAAAATTAAAAGATAAAACATAGACAACAAAAAACTCTGTCTAGTTTTTTTAAATTTATCAGAGTCCTGACAGGGTTTGCCTGAAGATATTAATCAACAGCATAGCAGTTTTAGTCATAATTTCATCTATTATTTAAAATGTTTACTTGCCCACAACTTTACTTCATTTATTTTAACCTGGCATCCCCTAGACCTTAAGGTCTCATTCTGTCCCCGCATGTTCCCTAGACAGCAATCGTAGACAAAATTGCCAAGTAGGGGAATGGTTTTTCAGGATTCCCCATTGCATTAGGAGAATATATACTTCATTCACTTGATCTTCCTACTCCCAGAACAACTAAAGTATGCTAAATCATCTCTAATTATAACTGAAATGAAAGGGTATATAAACATTCCAATGCCAAAAATGGTCAAGAATTCAGATATATAAAGCATTCATGGGGCCAAGATTTCAGGTAGTCTGTTCTCATTATAATATAATTCATGTAATTCACCAATGCAGTCTATATAAAGGAAGTTGGACTGATAAACTGTCCTAGATCACAGATAAGTTTCCTTTGTTTACTGTGGTAATTTGAAGCTATATGTACCCCAGAAAAATATGTTCTTAAATTTAATCCTTTCCTGTGGCTGTGAACCTATTGTTAAATGGGACTTTTTTTTTTAACTTTTTTTATTGTATAGTATAACATATATTCAAAACAAAGAAAAGAGCAATAGTTTTCAAAGCACTCTTCACAATGTTTACAGGACAGATGCCAGAGTTTGTCATGGGCTACCATACCATTACCTCATATTTTTCCTTCTTGCTGCTCCAGAATATAGGAGGACAGAGGGCTTAAATACTTTTTTATCATCACAATTGAGTTTTTCCCTTCTTTTTTTTGTGAACAATAACATATATTCAAAAAAGCTTTAAATTTCAAAGCACAACACCACAATTAGTTGTAGAATGTATTTCAGACTTTGATGTGGGTTACAATTTCACAATTTTATATTTTTACTTCTAGCTATTCTAAAATACTGGACACTAAAAGAGATATCAGTTTAATGATTCAGCATTTATATTCATTTGTTAAGAGCTATAGTCTATGTTTAATTCCACCATCACCTTTGATCTTTCCATACCTCTTTGGGGTTATTTGGGCTATGTAATTCTAAATTTTTTATATTGGAAGGGTCTGTCACTAATATGGAGTAGGGAGATGGAACTATCTGATGTTCTGGAGAGGCTGGGCTAGGTTTCAGGACTCATCTGGTCCAGGGTCCCATCTGGAGGTTGTAGGTTTCTGGAAAGTTACTCTAGTGTGTGGAACCCTTGTGGAATCTTATATATTGCCCTAGGTGTTCTTTAGGATTGGCTGCAATGGTCCTGGTTGGGGGTTGGCATGTTATGATAGGTAGCAAGGTCTACCCGAACCTTGTGTCAGGGCAACCTCCAGAGTAGCCTCTTGACTCTATTGAAACTCTCTCTGCCACTAATATTCTATTAATTACACTTCTTAATCCCTTTGTGGTCAGGATGGAATTGTTGATCCCATGGTGCCAGGTCTGTATTCATCCCTGGGAGTCATCTCCCATTTCACCAGGGAGATTTTTCACCCCTGGATGTCATGTCCCACGTAGGAGGGAGAGCAATGATTTCACTTGCAGAGTTGGGCTTAGAGAGACTGAGGTCACATCTGAGCAACAACAGAGGTCCTCCAGAAGTAACTCTTAGACATGCCTATAGGTAGCCTAAGCTTCTCCACTACCCGCTTAAGCTTCACAAGAGTAAGCCTCATGATCAAGGGTATGGCCTATTGATTTGGGTGTCCCTAAAGTTTGACACAGTATCAGGGGATTTCCTGATGGTAAGGTTTAATAGTCCCATATTGTTTCTCCCATCCCTCAGGGGGCTTTGCCAATACTTTTTGATTGTCTACTTAATATACTCTAGGATGTACCCAGGCATTGCAATAATGTATACAGGATTAAAGGACCTCTTTCTTATTCTATGCTCCCTGTGTTTCAGTTGTTCGAATGAGCTATACAGATAGGTTGAATTAGATTATGCATTACAGAAAATTTCAGTTCCAGATCAAATAAACCTTTCTTCCATTGGTCTCAAAGAGCATGTGTGGTTCTAAAATATAAACACTGTCCTCCTTACCCCTATATTATTTATGTACTTATGTGTATGTATTTATGTAAAGTTCTTTATGTACTTTATGTGATTTAACCCCAACCTGTTCAGCTTCATTCTCATCTCTAAATATCAGGTTATATATATATAACGGTCTCTCAAAATCCAAAAATAATAATCACCACTCTGGACTTAATGTATCTGTTCTAAAAGCTTACAATCTATGCCCCTGTTTCCATATAAGCATTTTCTAAAGGTGATCATACCACTGTATTTTTGCTTCTGGCTTATGTTGTCTCACCAAATGTCCCATATGTTCATTCACATTGTTGCATGCCTCACAACATTGTTCCTTTTTGTAGCAGCACAACCTTCATTCATAAGTATACACCATCGTTTGCCATTCTACTTCTCCATCAGTGCATCCTTCAGCAACCTGCATTCACCGGGCATCATGTAGAGGGCCCAAAGTCCACAGTCCATCAACATTCTCAATTTTAGATAATTTCACTGTTCCCAAGAGACAGAAGACCAATAAACACACCCTTGCCAAATAGGAAATCTAAACCTCCTCTTAACTCTTGTCTCTCACCCCATTATTTACCTCTGATGTTGCTGTGTTATTGTTGATGGTTTCCATTTGAACATAGCTCATAGCATGCAATAGCAGTTTCCCCCCTGTACCCTGAACTTAAACACTCTTTATACAAGAATCATATCTTTGAAGGAATTCTTAGGAGAATTCATTCATATTTCTAGTGTGAGTCAGTGGGACACACAGGTCTATACAACCCCTTTCAATCTTGTTCATCCTCAGTATGGTAATATTACTTCTAGACCCACTAGAGAATCACCTTCACTCCTATCTATTCCCTTACATTGGAGTTCAACCTTATTAGCTAATGGTTTACCCATTTCTAGCTGTGAACTAGAAATAGGGGTCTGTGTATCTCTAAGTCCCCTATCTTCTGTATTATAAGCCTCTGATTATACCTTTACGCTGGTCATAAGAGTGGAATAATACTGTGTCTATCCTTTTGTGTTGGGTTAATGTCACTCAGCATTATGTCCTCAAGGCTCTTCCATCGTGTCAGGGGCTGAAGGACATCATTTCATCTTACTGCTGCATAATATTCCATCATATGTACACACCACGTTTTGTTGATCCACTCATCTGTTGATGGGCATTTGGCTTGTTTACATCTTTTGGCGATTGTGAATAATGCTGCTATGAACATCGGTGTGTAAATGTCTGTTTGTGTCATTGCCTTCAGCTCTTCTGGGTATATACCAAGTAGTGCTATTGCTGGGTCATAGGGCAACTCAATATTCAGTTTCCTAAGGAACCACCAAACAGTCTTCCATAGTGATACACCACTATACATTCCCACCAGCAGTACACAAGTGTCCCAGTTTTTCCATATCCTCTCCAACATTTATAGTTTCATGTTTGTTTAATAGCAGCCATTCTTATAGGTGTGAGGTAGTATCTCATTGTAGTCTTGAACAGCATTTCCCTTATAGCCAGTGAAAATCAGCATCTATTCATGTGTGTGTGTGTGTTTTTTTTTTTTTTTTTTTGTCCTTTTTTTGGCATGGGCAGGCACTTGGACTCGAACCCAGATCTCTAGTATGGCGGGTAAGAACTCTGCCACTGTGCCACCATCGCCCACACTCTTCATGTGTTTTTGAGCCATCTGTATTTGCTCTTCAGAAAAATGCCTATTCATATCTTTAGCTCATTTTATAATTGGATTGTTATTCTTTTGTGTTGAGTTAAATGATTTTTTTTTGTACATACAGGAAATCAAACCTTTGTCTGATATGTGATTTCCAAATATTTTCTCCCATTGAGTTGTCTGCCTCTTCACCTTTTTGACAAAGTCTTTTGAAGTACAGAAGCATTTGATTGTGAGAAGTTCCCATTTATCTATTTTTTTCTTTTGTTGCTTGTGCTTTGGGTGTAAAGTTTAGGAAGCTACCTCCCATTACTACGTCTTGAAGATGTTTCCCTACATTTTCTTCTAGAAGCTTTATGGCGCTAGTTCTTATATTTAGGTGTTTGATCCACTTTGAGTTAATTTTTGTGTAGGGTATAAGATAGGGGTCCTCCTTCATTCTCTTGGCTATTGATATCCAGTGCTTCCATGTCCAATTATTGAAAAGGCTATTTTATCCCAATTCAGAGGATTTGGGGGACTTGTCAAAAATAAGATGACCATAGATTTGGTGGTTTATTTCTGCACTCTGAATTAGATTCCATTAGTCAATGCTTCTGTCTTTGTGCCAGTACCATGCTGTTTTGACCACTGTGGCTTTATAATAGGTTTTAAAGTCAGGGAGCGTTAATCCTCTCACTTTGTTCTTTTTTTTAGGATGCTTTTAGCTATTTGGGGTCTCTTTCCCTTCCAGATGAATTTGGTAGTTAGTTTTTCCAAATCTTCAAAGTAGATTGTTGGAATTTTGATTGGTACTGTGTTGAATCTGTAGATCATTTGGGGAGAATTGACATCTTAGCTATATTTAGCCTTCCTACCCATGAGCAGGGAATGTCTTTCCATCTATTTAGATCTCCTTTGATTTCTTTTAGCAATGTTATGTAGTTTTCTGTGTACAAGTCCTTTACATCCCTAGGTAAGTTCATTCCGAAGTATTTGATTCTTTTAGTTGCTATATTGAATGGAATTTTTTCCTTAACTGACTCCTCAGCTAGGTCATTGCTTAGGTATAGAAATGTTACTGATTTTTGCACATTAATTTCATATCCTGCCACCTTGCTGAATTTGTTTATTGGCTCAAGTAATTTTGCTGTAGATTTCTCAGGATCTTCCAAGTATAACATCATATCATCTGCAAATAATGAGAGTTTTACTTCTTCCTTTCCAATTTGGATGCCTTTCATTTCTTTGTCCTATCTGATTGCTCTAGGCAGAACTTATAGCACAATTTTGAATAATAGTGGTGACAGTGGGCATCCTTGTCTTGTACTGATCTTAGGAGGAAGGATTTCAGTCTCTCTCCATTGAGTACAATGCTGGCTATTGGTTTTTCATGTGTTCCCTTTATAACATTCAGGTAGTTATCTTTGATACCTATCTTTTGGAGTGTTTTTAGCAGAAAATGATGCTGAATTTTGCTGAATGTTTTTTCAGCATCAATCAAGATGATCATGTGATTTTTCCCTTTTGATTTGTTGCACTGCTATATTACATTAATTGATTTCCCAGTGTTGAACCATCCTTGCATTCCTGGTATAAACTGCACTTGGTCATGGTGTATAATTCTTTTAATGTCCTGTTGGATTTGATTTGCTAATATTTTATTGAGAATTTTTGCATCTATGTTCATTAGGGAAATTGGCCTGTAGTTTTCCTTTCTTATAGCATCTTTACCCTGTTTTGGTATTAAAATGATATTAGCTTCATAAAATGAGATAGATAGAATTCCTTTTTCCTCAATTTTTTGGAAAAGTTTGAGAAGAATTGGTGTTAGTTTTTCTGGAATGTTTGATAAAATTCCCCTGTGAAGCCATCTTGCTCTGGGATTTTCTGTGTAGGAAGATTTTTGATGACTTATTGAATCTCTTTACTTGTGATTGGTTTGTTGAGATCTTCTATTTTTTCCTCAGTTATTGTAACTTGCTTTTGTGTCTCCAGGAACTTGTCTATTTCATCTAAGTTGTGTTGTTGGTGATCATTGTTCATAATATCCTCTTATGATTTCTTTTATTTCTTCAGGGTCTGTGATAACATACCCCTTCTCATGTCTGATTTTGCTTATTTGCATTCTCTCTCTTTTTTTCTTTGTCAGTCTTGCTAGTGGCCCATCAATTTTTTTGATTTTCTCAAAGAACCAACTTTTAGTTTTATTGATTCTTTCTATTGTTCTCCCATTCATTTATCTCTGCTTTAATCTGTGATATTTCTCTTCTTTTATTTGTTTTGGGGTTAGTTTGCTATTCTTTCTCAAGTTCCTCCAGCTATGCTGTTAAGTCCTCGATTTTTGCTCTTTCCTGTTTTTAATATAGGCATTTAAAGCAGTAAATTTCCCTCTCAGCACAGCCTTTGCCACATCCCAGAAGTTCTGATAAGTTGTATTCTTATTTTCATTCATCTTCAGATAGGTACTTATTTCTCTAGCAATTTCTTCTTTGACCCACTGGTTGTTTAAGAGTGTGGTATTTAATCTCCATATATTTGTGAATGTTCTCATTCTTCGGTGGTTATTGAGATCCAGCTTCATCCCATTGTGATTAGAGAAAGTACTTTGAATAATTTCAATATTCTTAAATTTATAAAGACCTGATTTGTGTCCCAGCATATGATCTATCCTGGGGATTGTTCCATGAGCACTAGAGAAGACTGTATAACCTTGTGCTTTGGGGTGCAAACCTATATATGTCTGTTAGGTCTAATTCATTTATCAAGTTATTTAGCTTCTCTATTTCCATGTTGATCTTCTGTCTGATTGTTTATCTATAGAGGAGAGTGGTGTATTGAGGGCTCCTACTATTATTGTTGAAATCTACTGCTCCCTTCAGTTTTGCCAATGTCTGTCTCATGTACTTTGGAGCTCCTTGATTGGGAGCTTAAACATTTATGGTTGTTATATCTTCTTGTTGAATTGACCCTTCAATTAGTATATAGTGTCCTTCTTTGTCTCATATGACATCTTTTTATTTAATGTCTATTTTGTACAATATTAGCATAGCTACTCCTGATTTCTTTTGGTTACAAGTTGCATGGAAAATCTTTTTCCATCCTTTCACTTTCAATCTGTTTGTATCCTTGTGTCTTAAGATGAGTCTCTTGTAAGCAGCATATAGCTGGATTATGTTTCTTAGTCCATTCTGGCAATCTGTATCTTTTAATTAGTATGTTTAGTCCTTTAACATTTAAAGTTATTGCTGAAAATGTGTTTCTTGATTCCACTATCTTATCTTTTTTATTTTATTTTTCAGATCTATATATTCTTTTCTGTCTTTTTATTTGTATTATTTAAATTACCCTTTTTTGTGCCCTCCTCCAGACCTCCCTCTGCTGTCTTTTCTTTTTCAGCCATTAGAACGCCTTTTAATATTTCTTGTAGGGCTGGTTTCTTGTTGACAAATTCTTTCAGGACTCCTTTTCCTGTGAAAACTTTAATCTCTCCTTCAATTTTGAAAGACAGTTTGGCTGGGTACAGAATTCTTGACTGGAAGTCTTATACCACTGCCTTCTTGCCTCCAAGCTAATAGTCGAGTACTCTGAAGTCAGTCTTATTTGATTTCCCTTGTATGTGGTAGAATGTTTTTCTCTTGCCTTTTTCAGGATTTTCTGCTTCTCTTCAACATTTGACAGACTGATTAGTATGTGCCTTGGTGAAGGCCTATTTGGATTTATTCTGTTTGGAGTTCTTTGGGATTCTTTAACTTGTATATTTATGTTCTTTATGAGGGTTAGAATGTTTTCCTCCATTATATCCCCAACTACTCTTCCTAACCCTTTACTCCTTTCTTCTCCTTCTGGGATACCAATGATTCTTATTTTTGTGTACTTTGTATCATTTCCCTGAGTTCCAATTCATTTTTTTCCATCTTTTTTTGCCATTTGCTGTTTTGAGTCTTCTAAGTCAATTATCCTGTCCTCTATATCAATTATTCTTCCTTCTGTTTCTTCAAATCTGGTGTTGTGTGCCTCTAGTATGTTTTTTATTTGGTCAGCAGAGCCTTTAATCTCTCTGATTTCCACTATTTTTCTATTTATTCTTTCAAATTCCTCTTTGCACTCTTCTACTGTTTTCTTGATCTCCTTTATGTCATTTGCTATCCCACTTGTTTTATTAGGTAGAGTTGCATGAACATCTTTGGTTAGTTGTTCCAAAATCTACGTCTCCTCTGGTGTTTTAATTTGGTCATTAGGCAGGGTTATATCCATCTGAATTGTGATATGCTTAGTGATCTTTGCTGTCTTTGTCGCATGTAAATATCTTGATGAATTTACTTTGGGAGTTGATTTCTTTCAGTAGTCTGAGGCCTTGTGTTTGCAGGATGGTTGTTCAACAGGGAGCAGGGCACAGGCTGGTGTGCTCAGTATGGTGATTTGTTTCAGGGCAGGTATGGGTGCAGGTTGGCCATGTTATGCTGATGCTTGTGAACATGGGCACCCAGCAGCCAGGGAGGATGTAGTTGTGTGGGTGCACCAGTCTTGGGGGCATAACTCTGGTGTGCCCTGGTCTAAGGTATGGGATCCTTTGTGTTCATGCATAGAGCTGTGGCAGCAGGTCGGCATTTTGCCTTCCTGGCTTGGGAGCAGATGTCACCTGGCTCCTCAGCTTAGCACTTTCTCAGAGCTGGGAAGTGAGGCTGAGGGCTGTGCATGTGCGTGGTTCTAGGACTGCTGTAAAGTTTGGTTCCCAGAGCTGAATGACGTGAATGGGAGCCCATGTGCACACACGGGCCTGGAAGTGTTGTAAAGGGATGCGCTGAGCTCAGGGAGGGCAGGGTGAGGTTATGTGACACTATTGACAGGGGAGGGGGAGCAGGGGTAGCCTAGGTATGGAGGTTAGTGCCTGCAACCTTTATGTACTGGCAACGTCCTGCAGGGAACATGGAAGGGGAGGTAATGCTTGGGAGGGGTGCAGGAGAGGTGGGTTGGAGTGCACTTGGGGTGGGGATGTGGGGCAGGTATGTGCACTGGATACTGGTGGGGTGGGGACTCCTGGAGTGCAGGGAATGGGAGTGGGTGATGGGGTACAGGTGCATGGGGTATGGGGTGAGTCACTGGTCACAGGGCTGCGCTGGTCAGGGTAGTGCCCCCAAGGAACATGGCCTGGCTTACTTCATAGTCCCCTGTACCCATCGTACACTCCTGTGTCTCTGCGGCTCTGTGCCTCTGCGCCAGCTCCAGTTTTCTGCCTCGCAGTTCCTTGGCCTCTACAATAAGGGCTGTTGCAAGTAGTACAGAAGGTTCTCATAGGTCAGCTGCACTCCCGAATTTCCACCTCAGTCACCTTCCTGTTCCTTCTCTAACTTTTTCCGTGGAACAGGGCTAATCTTGAGCTACTCTCGTCAGCCATCTTGTGTAAGTGGGACTTTTTGATGAGGCTACTTCATAGGTCTTAATCTTATTACTGGAGTTCTATATGAAGGATGAATACAGAACCATGGAAGCAAGCAAGAAGCTGAAAGCAACGAAACCTGAAAGAGAAGGGAAAGACCCGTAGACACTGCCATGTGCCTTACCAGCAGGTGGAAGAGCCAAGAATCACCAGTAACTGGTCTATGGGAAGAAAGCATTGCGTTGATGGTTGTTTGATTTGGACATTCAGGGCCTCAAAACTGGGTGCTTATAAGCTAGTAAATTCCCATTATTCAAGCCAAGCCATTTCATGGCATTGCTTTAATTGGCTAGGAAACTAAAGCACTCACCCATTCCATTGCCCCTATTATCTTGACAGTTTAATCTACTAACTGGTAAATTAAGCTCCTAAAAATAAAGCAAACACTGTTTTGGGGAGTAACCAGTTTACCATAATGAGCACAGGTCAAAGACCTCAAAGAAAAAAGAAATCCAGAATTAATTTTTCCCAGATTGCAGGCTGAAGGCTGAGAACAGTAAGAGATGTGGGTTGTTCACTGCATTTTTTCTGTTATAATGTATGAAATGTTCTCTCCATCCCCAACAACAATAGCCATAAAGTCTTTGATTCATGATTTAAAGTGATTACAACCATTTTTAGGTTTGACTTTAACTTTGATCTAATGAATTTGATACAAGTCAGTTGGATCTTATTTTGAATATGCTTTCTTTTTTTAGTGAGCCTACTTGAAATAGTAGGCTCAAAATACAAACAAAAATTGGTAGAAATAAAGGCACTTGAAAATATGGCAATTCCCTAGCTTTAACTTAGACAGAATGGGGAATTGAAAGGGTCCCTGTGGAATCATGGTCTCTGTTTCATATCATTACAGATGATAATGGATCCTCAGGGAACAGTCAAAGAATTACTCTGTTGCTGATGTGTATGCCTGCTTGGTTCAGAGGATAAAACTTAGCCAGAAAAACTAAAAACTCTGATGCTGATTCCTCCATTCACTTGTATTTATTGATCATCTTTATGCATGACACTATGCTAGGTAATATGTTCAAAACAAACAAACAAAATAAGATATACATAATATTAAAGTAAAAGATATGAATGTATCTTTGTTGTTAAGAATGTGTGCTCTAATATATCAAACATGATGCTGCTATCAAATGAAATAATGAAGTTGTGAGGCATGCGATGATATGAGTGAACCTGTGAGACATTTGGTGAGGCAAAATAAGCCAGAAAAAAAGAGCAAGTATTGTATGATCTCATTTAGAAAACATATATAAGAAAACTGGGGCCTAGGTTGTAAGTTCTTATAGCAGTCACATTTAGTCTGGAGTGTTAACTATTATTTCTGGATTTTGAGGGGCTGTTTTATATATGAATGAAGCTGATTAGATGAGGATTAAGGTAATTCAGAATACAAGGGTAAGGAAGACATTGCCTGTATTTTAGAACTTTATTTACTCTTTGAGACTAAAGGAAGAAAGTTTTATTCTATCCAGAACCTAGGTTTTCTGTAGCACATAATCTAACTCAGCCTGTCTGGAGAGATCATTTAAACAATCCAAACACAGAGCGCCCAGAACAAGAATGAGGGCCTTTATCCTGTATAGCTTAGTGTAATGCCTGGACACATCCCAGAGTATATTAAGCAGATAAGAAAAAAGTATTGACAAAGTCCCTTGAGGGATGGAAGAAAAATTATGAAACTATTAAACTTTATCACCAGGGAAACCCTGGATACTGTTCCAAACATTAGGGACATCTAAATCAATAGGCCAATCCCTTGATCTTGAGGCTTGCTCTTGTGAAGTTTATGCATGTAGCGGAGAAGCTTAGCCCACCTATAGATATGCTGAAGAGTCACCACCAAAGGACCTCTTTTGTTGCTTAGATGTGGCTTTTCTCTCTCTAAGCCCAAGTATGCAAGTGAAACCATTGCCCTCCCTCGACATGGGACATGACATCCAGGGATGAAAGTCTCCCTGGTGGCATGGGAGATCACCCCCAGGGATAAGCCTGGCCCTGGCATCATGGGAGCAACAATGCCAACCTGACAAAAATGGGGAAAAGAAGTGTAACAAATAAGGTATCAGTGGCTGAGAGAGTTCAAATGGAGTCAAGAGGCTATACTGGATTTCACTCTTATGCAAGCTTCATTTAGACATTGCTATGTACCATAACTTGCTAAACCCCAACCAAAACTGTTCCTGCAATCCTGAAGAATACCTAGGGCATCATATAAGATTCTACAAAGTTTTTGTGTACTAGGGTAACTCTCCAAAACCTACAACCTCCAGATGGGTCTCTGGACCAGATAAGTTCTGAAATGAAGAGAGGCCAACCATTTCCAGAACATCAACTAGTTCCACCCCACTATCCCGTATTATTAACAGCCCCTTCCAATATGAAAAAATTCGAATGGGTAAAGCCCAAATACCCCGACAGAGTGGGAGAAAGATCAATGGTGATTGTGGAATTGTGGTGATTGTGGAATTATACAGAAAAGGTCAGGTTTAACAAATGAGTATGAGTGCTGTATCATTATCCTGATTTTTTTTTTTAGCCTCCAGTAGCTTAGAGCAGCTAGAAATAAATACCTGAAATTGTGGAATTGTAACCCATACCAAATTCTGAAATCTGTGCTACAACTAATTGTTGCAATGTACTTTAAATTCATTGCTTTATGTATGTATGTTATTTAATGAGAAAGAGGCAAAGAACCCAGAGAAGATAGGATTTAAAAAATGAATATGTCTGCTGAATCATTATATTGGTATTTCTGTTGGTCTCCAGTGCCTTGGAGCAGCTAGAAGGAAAAACAAAATATCATGAACTGTAACCCATACCAAATTTTAAAATCTGTTCTATAACTACTTGTTAAAATGTACATGGAAATTTATTGCTTTTTTATATAGATATTATACTTCACAATTTAAAAAAAATATTAAAAAAAGAATGTGTGCTCTAGACAGAGTACCTGTGTTCACAACCAAGTGTTATCATTATCAGCTGTTGACTTTAGGAAAGTAACCTGACTTCTCTGTGGCTCAGTTCTGTCCTGTTAAGAATGGGCAATAATAAAATTAGATGAAATAGTATCTGTAAAGCATTTAGAAAATTGCCTAGAAGGTCAAGGACTCAAAAAATGCTTGCTATTATGATTTAGATTAAATTATTTCCCACAAAGAGCCTCCAAATTACTAAGTATCTCGGGCATGTACTTATAATATTTCAGGAGCTGCTGGGCTCTAAGAAAACATCCCCAACATAGTAGCAGTTACCATGTGTGGGACAGACATATCATTTCAGGACTTTGTGATCAATAATATAGAATACCTGTGTATATAGGGAATACATTAGTTATTTATTGCTGCATAACAAATTACTCCCAAACTTGGCTGTTTAAAACAACAAACATTTATTATATCACAATTTCTGTGGACCAGAAATCTGGGTATGATGAAGTTGAGTGCCTCAGCCTCAAGGTTTTTCACAAGGTTGCAATCATGATGGTGCCTGGGGCCATGGTATTATGTGAGGCTCAACTGAGAGGATCCGATACCGAGCTTGCTCACTAGGTTATTGGCAGGATTCAATTCCTTGTATGCTGTTGGACTGAGGGCCTCAGTTCCTGCTGGCTGCTGGTAGGAGGTCTCTCTCAGTTCCTCTTCTTATGGTCCGCTCCATAGGCACCATGGCAGCTGGCTTCCATTAGAGAAAGTGAGAGACATCAAGAAAGGGCTGGCAAGATGAAACCACAATCTTTTTGTAATCTAACCTCCGAAATGACATTGTATCATTTTTGCCTTATTCTGTCCAAGAAATGAGTCTCTAGGTCCAGTCCACACTTGAGGGAAGGGAATTACACAATGGTATGAATATCAAAAGGTAGGATTTGTTGAGATCCATTTCAGTGGCTGACAAGCTACAAGGGTGAAACAAAGAACAGAGATGGAAATGCTTTAAAAACATGAAAAGCTTGATCTGTGTTTTAAAGGATAAGTAATTATTTACTTGAAAGATATGCAGGATGGGAATTCCAGGTAGGGAAAATAAAATCCACCAATGCATGGGGATGTGTGAGAATACAACATGATCAGTCGTCGTGTGAGGCATTATCCTGATCTCATGGTAGCATCCAAGCACACTGACAGGCAAACTCTCCCAGAAGTTATGGAACATAAAAGCTTACAGTCCAATTCAAAATCATTGTATCACATGGTGGGAGTCTATCAATTAGACATGGGGAGAAGAGAGAGGGGAAAGATATGGGGTAATCTACACTTAGGATAAAGTACCAGGAGATGAAAGAACCTCATTGCCTGAGTTCACAATGCTCATATGTCCTATCTCTCCTCTGTCACATCAGACTTCCCCATGATAATGGATTTAGAAGGGACAGAGTTGAGGTTCAAGCAAGGTGGCTTGTAGAAAAAGGTACCCTGGGCCTCTGAATATAGGGAAAGATAGAGGGACAATAATGTCTAACCAAACATAGGTGTTGGTTCAGAGGTGGTATAATGAAGACTTGGTCTTCCTATCCTCCTGGTGTCATTTAAGTAGTTTCAGGGAAAATTTAATATATATATTAGCCTGCGAAGGATGAGGAGGACATCTATGCTGAGTGAAGGACATTAATATATGGACCTCTGTCCTGAACACTACATCAGTATTTGCAACAGGTCAGAGAACAAGATTATCTTTTGTGTACTGCAGAAAAGGTTTTCATGGATGTAAAAACTTGGATTTTGACTTTTTTCTGGTGAGGACAAGAATTTATGACAGTTGTTAATTTGTAATTTAGTTTAGGCACAGATTTAAATCCTGTGTATGGTAGATTATTTCGCCAGTGATTGTATTCATTTCTCAGCCTCTAAGACAAATACCACACAATGAATTGGCCTAACAACAGGAATTGATTGGTCTGTTTATAATGGACGCCAGTAATCTGAATTAAAGCCCAACATGCTTCAATTGAGTCACATCTTAACTGAAATAGTATCTTGAGGAGATTTTATTTACGAGTCCAGACTCACTAGAATCCAGAACAACACCAAACATATGTCTAAATTGTTATACACTATTCAATCCCCAAGAATGATGAAAACTAATTGACTTACTACTTCTCTTTCTCCCAGAAATTGAATCTCAGTGTAAAGGGCTATTTTCATTACAGAGAAGGAAAGTGATTTGGGGGTAAGGGGTATGGGTGGAAAAAGGGTCTGCAAAGAAATCAAACAAGCGTTCACCATGTGCCAGGCAATATTATGATGTTGTACATCTCATTTAATCCTTACAACCTGTCTAAAAGGTAGGTGCTGTTATAATCTCCATTTCAAAGATAGCACTCTGACACGAAAAACGATCCAGGGAACTGGCCAAGGTCACACAATTAGAAAGTGTAGAGATTTGAATCTAGGTAGTTGATGCTAGAACTCAGCCATTAACTACGGTATGAAATGATCTCCTCCTCCTAGTGCTGACAGTGGAAGTGAAAAGAAATTGAGGAAGTCTAAGAAAGTAGTGGTTTGTAGTTAGATAGTGAATACCTGCATAAATAAATTGAGAGAAGTAGAATTGACCAGATGCTTATAAATATGCTGTAAAACAATCCACTTTATGCTCAATATCGTAATAAGACAATTGATTTTGATAACATTTTAGTGAATGCTTAGTCAGTTAAAAAAAAAGTGCTAACGAAATAAGAAATAAAACTTCCATTAAAATATATTGGGAAGCTATGCATAGTAAACATGAGACTCTCATGGGAATACTTTTGTAGGAAAGCAAGCTATTTCTTTTTTAAAAAACCTTTTTTTTTTTCACATGGGCAGGCACCGGGAAGTGAACCCGGGTCTCAGGCATGGCAGGCGAGAACTCTGCCCCTGAGCCATCGTTGCCCACCCAAAACACTTTTTATTTTGAAATAACTCCAAATGCATAGAAAAGTTGCTAAAATAGTATAAGAATAATATATAGAACTCCAACATACCTTTCATCCACATACCCAGTGCGGTCAACTGAACTATGTACCCCAACACACGTATGTTCTTAATCTTAGTTGGGTTTCTGTGGCTGTGAACTCATGTGGAAACAGGACTAAATGAAGATGTTAATTTTAGTTAAGTGTGGCCCCATAGAATCAGGTGGGCCTTAATCTGTATTACTAGAGTCCTTTATAAACTGAAGAAATTCAGACACAGTCAGAGAAGTCCATATAGGAAGCCGCTAGAAGTCAAAAGAAACCAGAAGAGCAAACATAAGGAGAGGGAGACTGACATGTTGCAAGCCAAGGAACTCCAAGATGGCAGCAAGTCAGCACGGGAAAACTACAGATTTTGGGGAGAGAGCATTGTCTTGCCAATGCTTTGATTTTGGATTTCTGGTCTCCAAAACCACGAGACAATAAATACTTGCATTTTAAGCCAAACCAAATGTGTGGTGTTTGTCACAGCAGTCTGGCAAACCGTACACCTAGATTTATAAGCTTTCGTCATTTTGCCACATTCGTTATATCACTATGCATATCTATCAACCCATCTGCTGAAAACAAGTTTTTTCCATTCAAGAATTTGGGACAATAAGTCCCCTCATGAAAGTGAAGCATCTCTGATGGTAGTAGCACAACACACCAGTCAGTGACGATCCTTATTCTGCGACATTTCCAATTCTTAATGCACTTCTTTCATTTCTGTAATTTCAATTCTTTTATATTAGGCTTCTTGTATTTCAGAGGAATACAAGCTAAGGAAAACTTGTATGACTTAAACAGCGATATGCTCGACAGCTAACTCCTAGTGTCCTATAAACTTTAAAGAAAACGTTCTTAGAAAGAGGCAGGCTAAATTACACATGATGATATTATAAATCCTTGTTTCATACTCTGTTGCCCACTCTGAAATACTACTATACGCACATTTTGTGAAAAGCCTTTGTTTTATAATTTTTATTAAATAAAGTATTTTTGAAACCAATTATCTCTTTTCATTATTGCAGGACTAAAAAGTTTCTTTTGCCTCTGGGAGCAATCTGCTCCAAGGATTCCTTTGTTCAATTATGAGACTGTTTTTTTTGCTCATATAATCCAATCTTTAGGGCATTTAGGTTCAAAGAACTAACAGAAGACAAGAGGAAATATCAAGCATAGTTACACTTAAGCTTTGGTTAGAGGATCTTGACAAAGTTATGCAGCTAGAAAACCAATGTCTGTTGTTCAGGATTTCTTAGAAAAAGCAATATTAACATTGCATGAAAATTTAATATAAATGATTCAGAATTGTATGATACAAACCTTGTCAAGAGAAAATTAAAAAAAAATTCTTGCTTGGAACAAGAGAAATAAAAATTTTAGGTATGCTTTCCTACATAGTACAGTATTAGTTATAAATGTGCAAGCTAGTGCAAACCTTGGCTGGATATTTTCAGAAATGACTACTAAATGTGCAGAAGAAAGTACTACTAAACTGAAGTCTATAAACATATGCATTGGGTCCAGAACTCATCCTGCTTGTAGCCCTCTCTGTTTCTCTCCTGGTAGGAGATGGAGTCATTCCTATACTCTCATTTCTCTTGTGAAAGGGCTGGGGTTTGCAATTAGAGAATGGCCAGCAAAGTGTCAAGGAGCTGCATGTGTGATATTCAGACTCAGCCAGGAAACCTGTTCATCACTGGGGACAGAAGCATGAGAGATTCTAGGCTCCTTGATAAAACTTGCCCCAAAGTGATCATAGAGCTTACTTCTGTTTGTCTTCTTCAGTGCTGTGGGGAAAACCTGCAGCCCATTGGAAGACTTAAGAAAGTTGACAAGCTTTCCTAGTTCCCAAGTCAGGCAATTTTATTAATAAGTTTGAGCAAACTCCTCAAACCATAAGGAAGACATGATAATTTTATACTATTTTTATATTTTTTTTTTTTTTTTTTTTTTTTAAAGAGAGAGGGAGGAAGGGAAGGAAAGACAGAGAGAACGAAGGAAGGATGGAAGGAAGGAAGGGAGGAAGAAAGGGAAACATCTTTAAACATTTTCTTGTTTTATTATATTTTGTTTGTTTGTTTGTTTTTTACATGGGCTGGGGCCGGGAATCGAACCGAGGTCCTCCGGCATGGCAGGCAAGCACTCTTGCCCGCTGAGCCACCGCGGCCCGCCCTTTTATATTATTTTTATGTTATGTTTTATATCAATTATTATAAATTAATTACAATTTTATATTTATTTGTTGCTGGTATATAGGTGGGGAAAAGCTTTAGGTTTTCAAACTTAGGTAAAATTAATGAAAAATCCAACATAATTCACAGAAAGGAAATGTAGATAAATTATCTGAGAAGGGAAAAAAAAAATCAAGTCTTCTTCCCTATTGTTATCCAGAAATGTTGCTTAACATGTTATTCTAATCTCAATCTTAAATATTTAATTCCAAAGGACAATGAACTAAATCTGCAAAGATGCAGCTATTATTTCTGAACCCAAATGGAAATGGTTCAGATAAAAAGAAAAGAAAAAAAAGAAATCTGGTCAGACTAAAAGATAGAAGTTTGTATAACATAGTGCCAGTCAGAAGTTGTGTCCTCTTTTCTAATCTTTGATTCCTAATTGTTTCATGGGCCTGATTATTGATAATTAAGGCCTGTTGCATTACCATCTTCCTCTCTATTCTGAGTTCTGCTATCATCCTCAATAGTCTCCACGTTCAAACAGGTGTAAGTTTCCTACTGCTGCTGTAACAAATAGCACAAACCTAGTAGTTCTAGAGGTTAGAAGTTTAAAATCATGGTGTCATTTATTTCTTCTGGAGGCTTCAGAGAAGATTCTTTCCTTGACTATTCCAGCTGCTAGAGGTCATCTGTATATCTTGGCTGTTGTGACACTCTCTTACTTCAACTCTTGCTTTTATTGTCAAATCTGCTACTGATTTTGATCCTCCTGCTTCTCTCTTACAAGGACCCTTGCAATGCCATTAGGTACACCCAGGAAATCTGGGATAATCTCAAAATCCTCAATTTAATCACATCCTTCTTACCATGTAAGGTAACATATTTACAATGCTTGGGGTTTAGGTCACACAACATATTTTTTTGGAGACCATGTTCAACCCACTACAGGCTGATCCTTGGCTTTGCTCATTGCCATTTTAGAAGTCAGATTTCTTGAACATACAAAAAAAGGCAACTTCCCAAAATCACCTAGTAAATTGCCAAGCCAGGATTCTAAGCCCAAATTCCTAGATACTATATTATGCTATGTTTTATGTAAATGCCTATTATTTTCACCTTTGTTTTTAATCACCCGTATTCACACTCACACCAAGAATAATTTAAGCAAAACTATTGCATTTCATAAATCTGAAATTCTAACGTACTCTTCTTTTTTTCCCCTCCAAATTTTATCTGGAAAAATTAAAACCTATATAAAGGTTGAAAAAAAGCAATACAATTAACACCTTCGTTCTCTTCACCTAGATTCAACAATTGCCAACCATTCCCCACATTTGCTAACTTTCTTTCTACTCACCACGACACACATACACACACACACACACACACATAATACTACAAAAAAAAATAGTGTTTCACTGAATCATTTGAAAGTAATTGCAGCCATCATGATGCTTACTCCCAAATATTGCAGTGTGTATCTCCTAAGAACAAGAATATTTCACACCCATAAAACCACAAAACCACTTTTATACCCAAGAATTTTAGCATTAAACATTTTAGTTTAGTCCATATTCAAACTTCTTTGGTTGCCCCCAAAATATCCTTTATAATGTTTTTTTTTTTAAATCTGGAATCTAATTAAGAACCAAACATTGGATTTCATTATCGTGATTATTGAGTTCCTTTTAAATCATAATAGTCTCTCTCCTTTTTTTTCTTTCATGACATTGACACTCTTAAAACTCAGGCCTGTTATCTTCTAGAATGTATCACAATATGGATTTGTTTTATTGATTTTCAAGAAAAGATTCAGGAACAAATACTATTCTCTTGGTAAGAATACAACCTAGTGGCAGTGGGATATAGCATGCCTGCTGGAGCTTCTGGGAAGGTTTTGCCATCCTAATAAAAGGCACTGATGACATTGGTCTCATCCCTCCTCCATTCTGTTTTACCAGCTTGAAAGCAGGTGTTATTTCTGGAACTGAACCTACAATTTTGTGACTATGAGGGAAAAGCAGAAAGTTACAGAAAGATTGATCCTACCTTCGTTGAGCTTCTTAACCAATGTCCATAGCCACCTCTCTCCAGACTTTGTCTTAGAAAAATAAACCCAAGTTTGTTAAAACCTCGTTCAACATTCTGTTTCTTGCAAGCCAAATGCACCCTAATTGACTGATCCTGTCACTGTGAAGAATACAGATCTTGGAGTGAGCAACTAGACAAGCCATCTTTCCACTTTGATTTGGACTGCTGAATAGTGAAGGACAACGTGGTACAATTGTTCTGAATAGTTTTAGTACAAATTCATAGTTATCAACCTCAGTCAGGCCCTGAATCCAATCTATACAATTATCAATAGTCTTTGGTTAAGGCTCTCCTCTTTAATTCAGGGAACAATTTCAAATCTTATTTACTCTTCTTATATTCCCCAAATAATAACCATCACATGTGGAATATTATCTAGCGGATCACTTCATTAATAAGAGTGAAGCTCCTTCCCCTCACCTGCCAATAATTCTTGACCCATCCTTTGTCTTCTGTTTTTTTGGTAAAATTCTCAATTTTTCCATAATCCTTTACTGTCTCACCACCTCCAGAACCTTGATCTGTCAATTACCCATGCTCTTAGGTCTTCTACTTTCCTTTTCCTGAAATAATTCCTTTTTTATTTAGCTTATAAGCTTGTTTAAGACTTTACAATACAAACAAACAAAAACAAATAGCAATAATGAAATCTTTCCCTTGATGATGCCTCCTGTTCTATTTACAGCTTTTCCTCTCTCCTTCCCTTCTTGGTAGTTTCTACATGCACTTAGCCTTCAGCACTCAGAGGTCACCACTGACTCTCATATTGCCAAATCCAATGGCCACTTTTCAGTTCTTACCTTACAGAACCTCTCTGAAGTGAGAAACACTGTTGATGACTCACAACTTTATGAAGCACTCAATTCGTTTGGTTTACATTCTATTTCTCTCTCCACATTTTTCTCTCATTTCTCTGACTTTCCCATTTATGCCCTTTCAATGGCCCCTTATCTTTTGTCTGTTCCTTAAGCGATGACATTGTCCTCAGGGTCCTCTTTAGTCTGAAGCTCTTCCCATGTACATATGTTCTCTGGGTACTGGCAAATTCAATCTCACACTTGTTTGCTTTCTGACTTCCTGACTGCTGGCCCTGTTGATCAACACTGGTCACAGTCCCTTAGTTTTCAACCTACAGAAGTAGTAACCATGCAGAGGTGACATATTTTTATTCTATTCCACCAGCTCCCTGTCATGGTCCTACACCAGCAGCTGAAAGTGTCCGGCTTCCCAGATTCGCCTATAATCTCCAGCTTGTCCACTCACAGAAAAGCTTCAGGAGACTTTTTAGTGACTTTTCTCAGATCCTTCAGCGTTACTGTCTGGATACTACTATCTTCCTCAGGTTTTACCCCCAAATGTGTAAAGTTTCATTGCTATAATAAATCCTTTATTCTTGAATACTCATGATATCCCTGTTGAACTCTGACACCGCTATGGAACTGGAAATTTATATGTGAAAGAAATATACTTTGTTCTTATTTAAAGCAATGTGTTTTTGAGTTTCTTTTGACACAGCAAACTGATCTGTATCTTAAGTAATTCAGAGGGTATCACTAAGAGTTCTATTTTGAGCATATTGATTTTGAGATACCTATTGACATGGAAGGAGAGGCTTTAAAGAAATAGCAGAATAATAAAATCTAGAGTTAGGGTCAGAGCTAGAGATAGAAATTTTGAAATTATCAGCATATATTTGATATTTCAAGTCATGCTACTAGATAAAAACCATAGGGAGTGGGTGTCAATTGAGGGAAATCCAACATTTATAGATCTCTCAGAGGAGAAAGTGTCAGTAAAGAGATTGGGAAGGGGTGACTGATCAATGAATTAGAAAAGTGTGATTAGAGGCCTGTGGTAGATCGATTCAGTTATCAACTTGGCCAGGTTAAGGCACCTAGTTCTGTTGCTGTGGACATGAGCCAATGGTACATGAACTTCAACTGTTCCTGGCTACATCTGTAGTCGGCTAGGAAGTGTGCCTGCTGCAATGAATGACGTTTGACTTAATTGGCTGGTGCTTAAATGAGAGAGCTCAACGTAGCACAACCCCAGCAGCTCAGCATACCTCATCTCAGCACTTGCAGCTCAGCCCAGGTCTTTGGAGATGCAGAAAGAAATCACCCCAGGGAAAGTTGTTGGAACCCAGAGGCCTGGAGAGAAGGCCAGCAGAGATAGCCCAAGTAAGAAAGAACCTCAGATGAAAGTTAGCTGTCTTTCCTCTGAAGAACTAACAAAATAAATCCCCTTTTATTAAAAGCCAATCCATCTCTGGTGTGTTGCATTCCGGCAGTTAACAAACTAGAACAAGGCCAGAGGGTGTAGTGTCCTGGGAGCAAGAGAAGAAAATGTTTCAAGAAGGATTGCTTAAATCATGCTGCTGAGAGATCCTGTAAAATGAAGATAACTGTCCATTGATTACCTTGATAAGTGGAGTAGTAGGGAGAAAATCCTATCAGAATGGAGGCAACCCTTTCAATTTTTTTTGACTATCAGATTTGAGGTAATAACTGGAGGGTACAGTGGGTCAAAGGGGATATTACAGCATGTTTGTATAGTAGTGGTCCAACAGAAAAGAGGGAAATATGGTGATATGGGAGAGTCAAGGAATAGCACCAAAGTCCTTTTCATAGCCAGAGGGGATGGGAGCCAGTGCGTGGATAGGGACCTTGACCTTAAATGACTGAAGTAGAAACAGTTCATCTGTTGTAACGGGAGAATTGATTAATGAAATGTTTTTAGGGGGTTAGTATATTCAGTGGAGGAAAAATGTGGTTGTTCTCTTCCAATTGTTTCTTCTTTCTTAGTGAAATAGAGGCAACATCATGCTGTAAGTGAGAAGGGGTTAGATATTGAAGACTTAAGGAGACAAGAAAAGGTATGAAATAGAAGCCTCAGAGCTTTGGATGGTGCATAGAGTTTTTTAAGGTTTGGTCATAAATTTATAGTTTGATTAGTTGTCATTTTTAGTTTTTTCTTTTTCCTATCAAACACGTCCCACTATTTAGTGCAGGTGTGGGGTAATTGGGGTTGACCAGGGTTGGGGATTTCCCAGGCAAATAATATGGGGCAGGGATAAGGGATTGGAGTATATAAATAAATGAAATAGCATAATGATGGATAATGGATTCTAAGCTCAAGTAAGGAGAGAGGATTGAGCACATTAATGGAAGTGATGTTTCCATCCACAAATGGGAATGTCAATGGATTAGAGGGCTGATTAGGCAAAATGTTATTGAAAAATTATTGTTGGAAAACTTATAGTAATTATAAAGATATGAGCTGATGAATTTGATGAGCTAGCAGAAGAAACAGAAAGAAGTATGGTATGCTTCAGAAGCACTATCAAGTACTAGTTACTAACAAATAAAGTCCTATAACCTAGTTGTTACAGAGTCCAGTGTTTCCAAAATTTCAGTTTTCTGCATACCATTATCACAATAATAATGAAAATTAATGCGTCGCGTAATTGCTATTTGCAAAAAACATTCTAAGGGATTTATGTGTGTTAATAAACTTGATCCTTGCAATAGCACTATGAGATAGATATTATTATTTGATCCATCTTACAGTTAAAATAATTGAAGAACAGAGAGCGACTTATCTAAAGTGATTTGAACCCAGAGAGAGCGGCTCTAAGCATCTTAACCATTATACAAATCCATGCCATGATGAATACAATATTTTGCTTTGATAGACTCATTATATTAAGCCATTTGTTGAAAAAAAAAGTCACATCAATACCATAAATGAAAATGATTTTCTTTTGGTAAATAATAAAAGTTAATTGTAAAATGATCACAATAAAAAGAAATTGATATTATTAAATTCCATCTGGTCATTACTGCAAACCAGAGGCTCTGAGAGACAGGCTCTCTATCATTACAGAGGAGATTAGCAAGTGTTGGAATGGGACCAAAGACTTGCAGCAGCTGGTAAAAATTATGAAAGACTTATAAATGGGCCAAAAAGATAGTCCTTCTAGATTATCTCAGTCTTTTATTATCTTCGAGCTACTTTTACCACTCAGTAAATTAGAGAAAAGGGATAATGGTTCAAAAGATTCTCAAATCCACAGAATACAAATTTTACTGTGTCAGGTGAATTGAAATTGATTTCCCTGTAGCTAGATTTTGCATGTATTTGTAATTTCATTTTGGCTTCCTTATTTTCCTATATAAACATGGTCTGTGAACCTTCCTTCAATCTGGTTGCAACACCTTACTAGTTCTTTTGTTAATTACTGAATTAAGTAAAATCTTCCACATGTGTTCATTTTATGTTTGTACGAGAGTGATGGTTTTCCATCAACACATCAAAAAATATTTCAACACATCAAAAATATTTTTCACCCTTTTGTAATCAGAAGAAAATATGAGAACATATTTGCAATAGGAATTATTTCTTCACTATGTGACTCAATATTAGTTAATGCAATCTACTGTCATTTAATGTTGCTTATACTTCACAACGTGGTCAAGAATCATGCATTATTCCACCACCATTAGTAAGGATCTTGCACTTTAACCCCATTTTACTAGATCATTGTTTCACAGGCATGATTGCTTTTCACAGACACCTGTGGAGTTTCACAGTTGGGGTTACAAGACTCAATTAGACATGTCTTTGATCTTCAAGAGTGTATAGCTGAAAAGATGAGAGACAGGTCAATACCAATTAAAGGAGTAGATGTGCAAGGGAAGAGGAGGGGCTTACAAGAGGACTTAATCGAGGTTGATGGGTGTGAGGAGGGCTTCCTGGAGGTGGTTATAGGAAGGCTGAATACTAAAAGGACAAAAAGTAATGAGACAGATACTGGTGGGTAAAGTTGTGAAAGAAAGTAAGAGTCCATTATACAAGAGTTTGGAGACATGAGAGCATATGTGCTTGTAGACAATTGTAGTAGTGCAGAATGACAAGAAAATCTACTTTGGTACAGCAATTAGAGATGGAATTGGGTGGTGGGTAAGAGAGACTTCTTTGCCAGTGTCTTTCAAGCTTTTTCTTAACTTCACTCTCAAGCAAGAAATCCATTTTACCTTGCAACTCAGTACAGCACACACAAGACTGAAACAAAAATTTTAGAAAACAATAACTTACCCTTAGTACGTACAGTGCACTTTGTTCCATTCTGTCCTATTCTATTCTATTTAAAAAGAAAAATGATTGTCACCCCTGCTCATTAAGTTATTTCAGGACCCACAGGAGTCATGACCTGCAGTTTAAAAATCAGTGGACTTTGTTTATTTGCTATACGAAAGAACTTGTACTTTACCTTGAAGAAATTTAAGCATAGAAGTGACCTGATGGATTAAATAATAAATGTTTATTTACCCAATGAATGAATGCTTAAATCTATCCATCCGTTCATTCATCCACACCAGAGAAAGAGGTTAGAATAAAGACTTGCCTGTATGCAGGTGGCATTTCTGTTTGATTCTTCAAGTTCCTCAGAGAGGATGATGCAAATAAGTATAATGAAAATGAGCAATATAGCACCCACCCTTCTGGATGTAGCAACACAAGTACAGCCTGTGCTTGTTGACCCCCAGAGGCCATCTTTAACGAGCAGCGAGACAGTTTGTCTAAGTCACGAATTGTAACCATAGCTTCTGTTTCCTTAGAAACAGGGCAATTGGTGAAGCTCTTGGCTCTAAAAACCGCAGTAAAATATCCAGTAGCCAGATGGTCTGGCAACTGAAAGTGTCATGCCTTTGTGAGCATTTATCATGAGTTGGCATCACATAAGGAAAGAACTTCTTTCAAGTGAGAATAGAACAGGGATAGAAACGTAATCAACAGAGGTCTATTGATAATTGGCACCGAGAGGCAGGTAAAAGGCAGAAACCTGGAGCTTGGTGCTTCACCCAGTCCAACCATTTGCAGTTTACTTCTGTTGTCATCATCCCTCCTGCCTCCTCACTCACTGAGTGGAGTGCTGTGAGATACATGCTGTTTCCATCCTCATAGTGTTTAGGAAAAGTGGAATTTTGAGTACCTTCAAATCCCTCTTCAAGGAAATGAATTTCTTCTATATAACTCTGCAAAGTGAAAATGCTAACCAACACTCGCCAGAAAAGAAACTAACAGAAGCACTTTACATTTTCTGGTATGGGTGTCAGAGATTTCTGTGACTTGTCAATGTCACTGCTATCTCCAAAGTACTCACTAGACAATTACATCTGAATGAATTATATTATATAATTCATTATTATATTATATGACATATTATATGTCAATATATATGACATATAATATATGACATATAATATATTATATGTCATATTATATGACATATTATATGACAATAAAGCATTAATAATAATAACAGCTAGTTTTAAATGCTTCCTAAGAGAAACACAACATAATGAATGCCAGTATGAACTACCATTATCCTCATTTTACACATGAAAATACTAAGATTTACAGCATTGCTTAATCTGGATAAGGTTACAGCTAGTAATTTGAACTCAGGTGGAAGAGAGACTGTACTTTTAACCACTAACCAATGTTAACACTTTTCTCCCAAAATAAAAGATGGTAAGATATAAAGGCTTTAGAGCAGGAGTTCTCAATTATTTTTGGATCATGGACCCCTGTGGCAGTTGGGTGAAACTTATGGATGCTGTCTCAGAAAATGTTTAGATCTGAAATCACAGAAAGAATTACATAGGAAACCAATTATATTGAAATAGAGTAAACAGAAATTTTAAAGTTGTAATAGAGCAATATATCTTTAATTAATGTGTTAAATAAGACTGAGCAGTGGATAAAATATCTGCCATAGTATCTAACATAATTATGAAGCAGTGATAACAATAAACGTCATTTTCAAAAACTATGATTAGACATAAAATTTTAGATATCTGTATTTTCTATTGGTTGTAGGTCATAAGTACTGATAATACTATTAATGTATCTTCCCTATGTTTGTAACAGAAAGAAATGTTAAATTTCTAATAGAGTTTAGTAAAAATAAAGATGTAAGTTTTTTCCAACCAGGTTCAAGGACCCCCAGAATTCTACCCATGGTCCCTTCTATCGAGGGGGTGGCGGGGGAGGGGGGCCATGTGTGCAAACTTAAGAACCCTGGATTTAGAGCTGTGGTTCTCAACTGGGGGCCATTTTGTCTCCCAGTGGGACACTTGGTCATATCTAGAGACATTTTTGATAGGAGCAATTGTGATGGGTACTCCTGGCATCTAGTGGATAGATGCCAAAAACGCTGCTAAACATCCTACGATGCACGGACAACCCCCCACAACAAAGACTCATTCCATCCAAAATGTCAATAGGGCCACCAAGGTTGAGAATCCCTGCTACAGAACAGGAAGATTTGGGCTTGAGTCCAAACCTTCGCACTCATAAACTGAGTGATATTGGAAAATATTTTACCTTCTGAATCTTGGCTTCTTAATCTGTGACATGAAAGTGATAATATCTACATCACTGGGCTTTTCTAAGAATAAGATAAAATAGTGTGAAAGGGCCAAAGAATAATGCATCATACAGTTGTTTTGAAATTATGTTCTTTTGAATCCTTAGATTCTACTAGGTCATTTCAGGGCCTATTTCTGGGAACTGATGGGGAGGCTACAAGGTCAGCATTTAGCCCTCACTTTATCCTGAGCACCTATGTTTCCATGTTTCGTTTTCTTTTTTTTTTTACATGGGCAGGCACCAGGAATCGAACCTGGGTCTCTATCATGGCAGGTGAGAACTCTGCCTGCTGAGTCACCATGGCCCACCCAGCACCTGTGCATTTTTTAAAAAAATCTATTTTATATTGGACTTCTGTGCTGATCTCATTGCAAAATAAAAACTATTCTGCTGCTAAAAAGGAAGCTTTGAATTCATTGCTCATAATTATTATCTTATCAATACCATGATAATTAAACATAGGAAAAAGAATTTAGTCACTTGATTTCTTAGCATTTGTATACTTGGATATGCATATTATTTCAGGGGTTATATTTATTAGCATTACTTTTGATCAAAGTTTGAAAACAGCAACTTGAAAAGGAAAAATATACACATGATTTGCTTCCATGTGTCATATTTTGGTGATAATTTTCTCTCTAGGGCACTGAGAACACATCAAATAAAAGTAGCTAGACATTCATATTTTAAAACCACCTTTCCTCCTACTGCAGACACGGACAGAACTTTCTCCTTCTCAGTGTCATACATATGGTAATCAGTTTGCTTTCCTTTGAACTAGATAATTGTAAGAATCACAGACTCCCCAAAGCCTGTCCATGTATATTTATGTTCACTAACACAGTTACATGAGGGATCAGCAAAAATACTAGTCATTCTGTTGGTTTAAATTAAATTCCTTAATCAATCCCCCGAGAAGGGTTATCTAGGAGGTAACTGCCGAATGTGCATGAATCTTTTATGTGCTTCATTCTATAACAGTTTCTGGGAAGCCTGCAAAATGTGAATTCTGCACAAAAAAAATGAGTTGCTGACATCAGACAAGGCATCTGGTGGCTTCCTAATCTTGAATTCCTAATAATACAGGCTTGGCAAAGAACACAGATACAATAATTTTCTTGCCTTATCCCCTCACTCCCATCTCCCTTAGCAGTAGAAGTTAATATATATTGATTGCTTCCTTATGCCAAGATTTTATTATTTCATCCCCAAAAGAATCCTGTAAAGTCAGAACAATCATCATTAGCCACTTTACCAAATGGAGAAGCCAAGGTTCAGACAGTTTGAGTAATTTGCCCAGAGTCACTTAGCTTGTAAGTAGCTGTATGAGAACAGGAACTCAGGTCTTACTGATTTCAGAGTACATAGACAGCCTTTCCTAATCTAACCCTTCACTTCCTGTAGAGCCCTGTAATGTGGTGATTATTTAGGGTCTGCATTTGCATCTGGACTAAGAATGGGGTAAGTTACAAATGGATAGATCATTCTGATGTACTTGCTTCTCTGTTACTCTCTTGCCAAGGCTAACTTGATGAACATGTAGAGATGAGATAAATTTAAGTTAGAAACTATAATGAGCAAACTCAGAGAATTAAATTCAAGAGCATAGGTTACCAGGAGATAGAAAGTGGGTAATGATTGGGCAATTAATAATAAGGGGACAGAATGTTCAATAAGGTTCATTATGGGTTCCTAGATTTAAGCTCTTACAGCAGTCACATTTATTCCTGAGTTTTAACTGTTATTGCTAAATTCTGATATGCTCTGCTCTTTTTGTACAACCTGGTTATACCCTGGAAACTTGGGTATCTGTATGACACCTGAGACTCAGAGTGAGAGTTCCGCAACTCTGAAAGTCAGCATTACTCCATACAGCAACTGTTAAAGAAGCTAAAAAAGAGAACACCCTTCATTGAGAGATATGAATGAAGTTAATCTGGTTAGGATTAAGGTAAATCAGAATACAAGGTAAAGGATGATATTGTCTATATTTTAAACCAAAGGAATAGATATTTATTTTTTCCAAAATTTAAATTTTCTGTAGCATACTATCTAATTTGATCTGTCTGGTCAATTTATTTATTTATTTATTTATTTTGTATCGGCAGGCAAGGGAATTGTACCTGGTCTCTGACATGGCAGACAAGAACTCTGCCTGCTGAGCCACTGTGGCCTGCCCTGGTCAGTTTATTTAAGCAACCTAATTACATGGGACCTAGAAGAGGGAAGAATATCTTGTTATTCCAAGCAGGTTATTGTCATACCCTGATATATTTCAGAGTATTTTGGGCAGAAAATAAAAATGTATTTGCAAAGTTCCTTGAGGAACTGGAGAAGAAATGTGGAACTATTAAACTTCTCCATTTGGGGAATCCTGGATATTCTCTTAAGCATTAGGGATTCCCAATTTAATAAGCAAAGCCCTCGATCCTGAGGCTTGCCCTTTTG
Source organism: Tamandua tetradactyla (assembly GCF_023851605.1). NCBI lineage: Eukaryota > Metazoa > Chordata > Mammalia > Pilosa > Myrmecophagidae > Tamandua > Tamandua tetradactyla. The sequence continues at coordinate 49,882,954 of NC_135345.1, read as the reverse complement.
AAATCTATTTTTGTAATGGCAATGCTAAGCCTACTCATAATTATGCCTAAGAGTCACCTCCAGAGAAATGCTTTATCTGCCTTTTTTTTTTTTTTGCTCAAATGTGGCTTCTCTCTCTAAGCTTGCAATTTTTTAAAATTAAATTTAAATTAAAGTTTAAAAAAATTAAATTTTTTTTGCTCTAACTCTGCAAATAAGAGTTTGGCTTAGCAGTAGAAATTAATATATATTAATTGCTTTTTTATGCCAAGATTTTATTACTTCGTCCCCAAAAGAATAATGTAAAATCAGAACTATCATCATTACAATCATCATATCCCAGTATGTGGGACATGACTCCCAGGGCTATAAGTCTCCCTGGCAACATGGGACATGAGTGTCAGGGATGAGCCTGGTCCTGGCATTGTGAGATTTACAATGCCTTCTTGACCAAAAGGGGGAAAGGAAATAAAACAAAATGAGGTTTCAGTGGCTAAGAGATTTCAAATAGAGTTGAGAGGTTGTTATGGAGTTATTCTTATACAAGCTCAGCCAGATATTGCAAATTGCCACAGTATGCTAAGTCCCAACCAAGATTATTCCTGAAAACACTAAGGAATACCTTGGGCTCTCTCTAAGACTCTACTAAAGTTTTACCTATTGAATTTATTTTTTACAGAAACTTAAAACCTCTGGTTCGCTCCTATGCCAGAAAACCCAGAAACACAGAGATACCAGTGCCTCCAAGAATATCAACAGTTTCACTCCTCTACCCCATGAGGGTGACATCCCTTTTCAGACTGAAGAAGTTAGTGCTATCATTTCCTAGATATTGCTGAAGATTAAGAGAACGATCAAATAAGATGAGTTGTAACTAAGAAGTTAGGATTTAACAAATGATTATGACTACTGACTCATTATATAGATATTTATTTTTAGTTTCTAGTGTATTAAAATAGCCTGAAATACCTGAAATTATTGAACTGTAATCCAGCAACCTTGATCTTTGATAATGAGTGTATAAATATAGCTTTCATCTTGTGACTATGTGATTGTAAAAAACATTCCCTTTATTCAGTGTATGGGTAGATGAGTAATAAAATAAAGACATGCATGAAAAGACAATCAGCAATACTAAGATATTATCCTTTATGGATTGAATTTTTTTGTCTATTTCAAAGCAAGGAAAGGTTGATTTTCCTTCAAATGTATAAAATAAACAAACTTCCTTATATTTTTAAAAAAAGAGGAAAGGGGAAGTCAATTCTATCATATGTTAAAGATAGACAGCAGCTTAAGAAGAGTAAATAATAAAGTTTTCCAATTCTGAAAAATATATAATTTAATTTGTAGGCTTTGTGGTTTTCCTCCTTCCATGCTTTACTGGATTGTACCCTGAAGACCCCTCTCTCTGCTGCTGCTCAAGTATCTGGGCATGAACAACCTATTGTTGCAAAAGCAAGTTGTTAAACAGATCCAGAGAGCAAATTGTCAGCATTTTGGTTTTTGGACTTTCCAAATGCTTTATTTCAAGTATAAGATGAAAACCACTCGGAAAGGAACTTTCTGAAGTCTCCAAAAGAAAAAGAAAAATCCTTTAGCTGAATGGGAAGGGCCACAGGAGCTAAATCCAAAAGGGAAGACCTCTAAACTCCACCACAGCAAGTACGGTTGGCCAGCAGCACTGGGTTGATGTCCCCATGGAAACTGCCCCTGTGTGTGAGAGTGGACAAAGCCTATACTTGTCAGTCATCCTTCTTAATGCCTACTTGTGATAAATCTCCACCGAGAGCTTTCCCTTGACCAAAAGGGGGAAAGGAAATAAAATAAAAATACTTTTTAAAATGAGGTAATATGCACATAGCATAAACTTTAGCATTTTAACCATTTTAAAGTGTTACAATTCAATGTTTTACAGTACATTCACAATGTTGCACCACCACCATCTCTGTCTAGTTCCAGAACTTTATCATCACCTCAAATGGAAACCCTCTACCCGTTAAGGAGTCGCTCCTCATTTCCTTCTCTCCTTCGCCCCTGGCAACTATTTATCTGCTTTTCAGTACAAGGAAAGAAGCCAGCCTAAAACAGTGAAGAAGAAGGCTGATTAGTAAAGGCTATTGGAGGGATCAACCATCACTTTACCTAGAAGAAAAATATATTTATGTATATTATGTACATGTTTGTATGTATGTAAATGTACATATGTATGGATTTGCCTATTTGGGATATTTCATATAAATGGAATCATATGGTATGTGGATTTTTGTGTCTGGTTTCTTTCACTTGGCATAATGTTTTCAAGGTTCATTCATGTTGGACCGTGTATCAGTACTTCATTCTTTTGTATGACTGAATAATGTTTCATCATGTGGCTATGTCCCATTTTGTTCATCCCCTCATCTGTTGTTGGACATTTGGTGTTTCCACATTTTGGCTATTATGAATAGAGCTGCTGTGAACATTCATGTACACCTATCTGTTGGAACACCCACTTTCCATTCTTTTGGACATTTACCTGGTTGTAGAATTGCTGGGTCATAAGGTAATCCTATGTTTAACCTTTGAAGAATCATCAAAATGTTTTTCACAGTGGCTATACCATTTTACATTCCTACCAGCAATATATTTATTCACATCCTTTCATATATTGCCTTTTGAATGTCCTGCCAAAGTGATGCCTGTCTTTGTGCCTATGAAATTGCTTAGGCCCTCCCATCGTTTGTCTTTCTTGGGTGGAAAACTCCCTTCTGTATATCTTAGGGTTGAGTACTGGGGTGATGTGACACTCATAGGAGTGGTGTGGGTATGTGGGAAAAAGAGCTTCCCATTTAGCAAACATGGAATAGTATCTAGAATCAACCTGACATCTCTAAGAGCTCATAGACTGCAATAGAAAACAGCTCCTAATATGCATAAGTCATTTCATATCCCCTATACTTTTTTCAGGAAATGTTCTCTAATAATTGTAAGATCCCAAAGGGATGGTGTTAATAATGAGCTTCAACTCTATGGGATGATTCTTATATTGACTGAGGTAATTTCAATAATAATATGAAAGCAACTAACATTAGTAAGATTCTTAACCATGTGCCAGGCGTTGCTAAATATTTTATATACATTACCTCCTATAATACACTTTTAAGTGTTGTAAGATGTTATTGCTTTTAATTCTCATTTTACAGATGAGAAAACTGAGGCTTTTAAATAAATTTGTGAGTCAGAAAACTGACAAGAGGCAGAATTTGGAGTTGGACCAAGCATTCTTAGTTCCACAAGAAAAGAAGCGAGCCTAAAATAGTGAAGAAGAAGGCTGATTAATAAAGACTGTTGAAGGGATCAACCATCCATTTTACCTAGAGGAAAAATATATTTATGTATCTTCTGTACATTTTTGTATGGATGTAAATGTACATATATATGTGCATGTCTTCAATTTGTGTGTATGTTTTCATGTAGACTACTTTCAATATATTGTGCATATATGTGTGTTTAAAATATATATATATATATACATATATATAGCTTGCTTCAATGTATGTGTAAATATGTGCGTGTGTGTAGATGTAAAGATAGAAAGATAGTTGAGAGAAAGAGAGAGTGAAACATGTATCTGCCTACAATGTGTGTTTGTTGCGTGTGGGCATAGCCTACCTTCAAAGAGATTTAGTTCTGTATGGGAGGTGATATCAAACCCAATAATAATATAATTTGTAGATATCTTGAGACTGGCTAGCTAGTCCTGATTTTTGTTCTCTATATAGTTATCTTTTATTGTCGGACTCTCTCTTTTAGCTATAAATATCCAGCAAGATAGAGAATATAACTTTTGGTCATTCTTTTAACCCAGAGCCTAGTGTAGCCCCTGACCCATAATAGGTGTTCTGGTATTTAGAGAACAAATGAATGAATGATTGAACTACATAACAGGGTTCTCAATCTCTGCTGTGCCCAGGACTCTAGAAGATGCATTTTTGAGGTTGGTAGATCCTGGAAGGCTCATGGCATTAAGCCTTGTGTGTTTGAGTGAGAACAATGAAATATGGTGAAATATGGAGAAGAGCATTTTTGGTGGAGGGAAGAGCCTGAGCAAAGCTGTGAACGTGATTGTGAAAGAGCTGACTTTATGGGGTCAGCAAAAACATTACTAAAGTTCTCATGTAAAATGAGAGGGCCATGGAATATGCTGTGGGGAAGGCACAGGTATGTAATCACATGAGGCATGATAGAAGAACTGACAGTTATTGAACACTTTCTTGCTAGTCTCTACGCTAAGTAACTTACAAGCTCCTCTGACAACCTAATGAGATAGGCACTATCATTTTGCCTATTTTAGGGATGAGGAAACTGAGACTTAGAGTTAAGTAAAAAGCCAAATTGTCTGGGTTTGCCTAACCTGCAAGTGGTATTTAAACTTAGTCCAGACTATAGCCAAGCTCTTATCCTCTACTCTGCTCTGCCTCTCATGCAGCAATCTTCTCCCCCAGACCCTGCACTGTGATTTGGGGGTATAGCTACTTGCTTGTTGAGAGTGTAAATCAGATTCTCCTTACATGTTATGCGTAGAAGATTGGGAGGAAATAAACTATACAGAAAAATGTTGCCTGAATCCAAGTATAGGAGCAAAGCTGAATAGCCATAACCCCTTGCATCATCTTGCCAATTTCTTATTTACCATGTGCATTGAAATATGAATAAATATATCAGATTGGGATGTCCCAAATGACTAGAACTTGCCTGGGAGGATTTTGCACAGAAAAGCTTCTGCATAACATGATAGATGGAAATGTTCAAGTATACTGCCCATAAATAATAGATGCATAAGAAAGAAGGAACTTCTTAGGGCTTTTTTAAAGCCAACACATCATAATTTTAATCTTTTTTTAGGATGCTGTAGGTAGGTCATCTAAATTGTGGATACTCAGTTTGTGGATAATTAACTATTGAATAAATTTAAGAGTTCACTGCAGTCATGATTCACATCTAGTTTGTGGATAATTGATTGTTGTGCTCCTGTGTCCTGCTTTTGGCTCTATTGCCTATAAACAGACCCATAAAATAAGGCTTAGGCAAAATCAAAAAGTGGGAATAAAATTTATATAGCAATAGTCAGTACAGTGCTATTTATAATAGTAAAATCTGGAAACAAGCTGATTGTCCAATAATAGATAAATATAAGTAAATTTTGGTACATTTGCATGAAAGACTACTATAGAATATTAGTAGGGGAGTATGATGAAAACCTTAATATCATTAAATGCTCAAAACATAATGATACACCATTGCTTACCTAGAGTATTCAACACCTGGATGATTGATTTTTAACCTCTTCATCCTCTGCACAACAAAATTTATTTTCTGTAACAATCATGAAATGAAACCAATAGTAACAATGGCCAGAAAAGAAACATGAGTAGTAAAATTATGTTTATCTTGTCTTTTTGTATGAAATCACGCCAGTAAAAAATAATAAAGTGAAATAAAATTTAAAAATAAATATTAAACTACAAAAAAGGAAAAGTAATAAATTAGAATTTTTAAATTACTTTTCTTTAAAGAAAAGGGGAAGAGCACATGGAGAAAAGCTTCAAAAAAAATGGAACCCTCAAGTCTCAGAAAATGATTTACACATAGAATGGGAGAAATGAAATAACTCAAATTCTGTTCTTCATGTTTACAACCACTGTGCTGTCATTATATTTATTTCGATTCCACTGTTAAGTGCAAGGATGTGCAAGGCTTAGGAGCTGAGTGCAGAAATTGTGCTCTGAGCCCGAATGATTCTAAATCCTGTGGATTTTAACTCCCAGAAAAGTGGAGTGTGTGTGCTGGGAAGCACTTGTGTAGCCAGGAGTCCTTAGAGTTAACTGCCAGGTAAATTATAAAGTTTATTTAAGGGTAAGCAATTAAACTGTGCTAATCTGAAGCTTAAAGATACATTAGATTAGTAAAACTCATCAGTGTCTTCACTAATTGTTTAGAACTTAGCCTAAGCAAAGATCAAATATTTTGGGGGGAGTAGGCGTATTTTATCACTGATGTTTAGAATTGCTGATGTGTGGTGACAAAATAAAGCAGGCTGAATTTTAATTACTGTTTTCAATTTCTCTATAACATCCACTTTATTGTTTGCACCTGGGGTGACCCATTCCCACTGTCCCACTCATGAAATTTCATTGATAATAAATAATAGAAAAAAAATAAAATTGCACGTAAGATGTACAGAAAAGGAACTTTTGGGGCTGCCTTCTGCCCAAGGAAGGCTGAAGTGGCCCTGTGATGATGCTGTGGTTTCTGCCATTTGTGGTACCTGAAACCAAACTTGACGACCAGCAAGGATTGATTAACCAAGGGAAAAGGTGCCCTCTATTGGATATTGGCTAACAGATTCAATCGGAGCCTCTCCACATCTAGAGAACTATGAATGCCAAAGGCACAGAGATGGTAAGTCAATTATTTTTGAGTATTAGATAAGCTAATATTTTGGTTCTTTATGAAATCTTCGCCAGAAGCACTGCCACCCAAGTGCTTATCTACTATGTGGGCTTTTTTTTTCTTGAAAAAAAAAAAGCTTATCTTTTTTCTTGAAAAAAAAAAGCTTATCAAACTTAAAGAACAGTTTAGTTAAAAAACAAAAAAAGAACGAATAAAATGGAAATATTATACAAAAGCTAGCAGGAAATACTATAAAAATTTTAACAATGTTTAGTTCCCTGAGTTGTGAGATAATGGATGTTCTTTTCCTTAACATTTTTCTATATTACCTATATTATCTACCATGAGCACGTGTTACTGGCATTTCAGAAAAATAAATTAGGAAGAGATAACTATATTTTCTATTTTCAACTTCACTGGCTTTAAAAAGAAAGAAGGAAAAGCCTGCTTTATATCTGAAATTTCTTGCACAAGAAGCAGGCTGCCTTTCCTTTGGAAAAACCAATGAATGTACAAACTAAAAAGCCTTATAACGTGCTGAGATTGAATACAGCATATCCTGGGATGGTTATCTGAATTTTTATTCCAATGCTGTAGGATAAACAAACCACCTGAAGTTCTTCCAAGGGAGTCTGAGATCAAGATAATGGCCAGGTAGTTACCTTGGACTGGAAGACGGGGTGGGTTAGTGCTTTTTAACAATCTCTTGCCTATACTGAAAGGTTATTTTTGAAGACAAGAGTACCAAATGTTCTGAGTTCCCACCGTTGTCATGGAAACCTTTTAGCTAGCTGAATAGGTTAGCAGGATTTTATGTTTCCCACTTTGACAAATACAAGAAGACATGATCCCAGCTTTGCATTGCTAATCAAAAACTTCTGTTTTTCAAGTCTTCTAGCACTTGGGTAGTCATATTTTCATAACTTTTTTCTCCCCCTCCACAACCTAAAGCAACAGGCAAGCTAAGCTCTCTTTCAAAAATCATCCCCACTGTAGAAGCTAAGCCAAAATCGTGACTGGGCTGACCTTGTTACACTTGAGGGGAATACTGCTTGCTGCTCTGAAAGGCTCCTGCAGGTTAATTTAGGCTCCTGTAGAAACTCTTCTGATTTGTACTGACTTTCAGTGGTTTCCTGGAGTTAAACGCACTTGCTAATAGGCAGGAATTATTTCTCATTTTAGGAACAACAGTCTGCCCACACCAGCTTAGAAAGCACAGGTAAGCTTGAGGAAAAAGATACCCTAAGGCTGAAACCAAAACAGCCATGTCACATGGGTAAATTCAGAGCCAGCAAACCCTACTTTTCCCTCCTATTTGTCTGTAACAGCCTTTCACATGGCTTTGGAAGGTAAAAAAAAATAGTCAAAGAATCCAACAGCAAATGGAAAACTGACAACTGCATTGCAGACAAAAGACTGACTAATTTGGGGGAACTAGTTGAAGCTGGAATTCACTGAACTTAAGAGTGATCAAACCCATAAAGCTTTGGTGTATATGAGAAAGAGAGGTGAGAAGGGTGTCTGAGAGCAAAGGATTTGTTAAGCAATGTATAATGGAACAAGTAAACATAATAGAAGAAATAAGAATGTGGCTCTTCTGCCTGTCTGAATTTGGGGAGTTGTTCGTATGCTCGGTTTCTTATCAATGTAATGGAAATGTCAATAATACCTATGTTGTAGGCTTGTTGTAAACATTAAAGGACTAATACATGTGTATTTATAAGCACTTCTGATGCATAATAATTGCCAAGTAGGTATATTTGGCAGGATAAAGGAATGGATAAAGACAGGAGTGATGGGAGACAAAAAAAAACAAATAGAAAATAGAGAAAAAGTAAGGAGGGAGACAAGTTGAATTCTTGATATTCTCACAAGCAGTGTGGACAACCAAAGCTATAGGCTGAGCCCCCAGTCTTGGGGTTTGTTCACATGAAACTTAACCCCACAAAAGATAGGTCAAGTCTACTTAAAATTTAGGCGTAAGAGTCACCCCCAAGAGAGCCTCTTTTGTTGCTCAGATGTGGCCTCTCTCTCCAGCCAATATGATGAGCAGTCTCACCACCCTCCCCCTCTCTGTGTGGGACATGATTCCCAGGGGTGTGGACCTTCCTGGCAACATGGGACAAAGATCCTGGAATGAGCTGAGACTCAGCATCAAAGGACTGAGAAAAACCCTAGAATGAGCTGAGAATTAACATCAAGAGACTGAGAGAACCTTCTCAACTAAAAGGGGGAAGAGTAAAATGAGACAAAGTGTCAATGGCTGAGATTCCAAACAGAGTTGAGAGGTTATCCTGGAGGTTATTTTTACGCATTAAGTAGATATCACCTGTTGTTCAAGATGTAGTGGAGAGGCTGGAGGGAACTGCCTGAAAATGTAGTGCTGTGTTCCAGTAGCCATGTTTCTTGATGATGACTGAACAATGATATAGCTTTCACAATGAGACTCTGTGAATGTGAAAACCTTATGTCTGATGCTCCTTTTAGCAACTATATCAACAGAAGAGTAGAACGTTTGGAATAAAAATAAATAATAGGGGGAACAAATGTTAAAATAAATTCAGTTTGAAATAGTGGTAAATGAAAGCGAGGGGTAAGGGGTATGGTACGTAGTTTTTTTTTCTCTATTATCATTTTATTTCTTTTTCTGTTGTCTTTTTATTTCTTTTTCTAAATCGATGCAAATGTACTAAGAAATGATGAATATGCAACTATGTGATAATATTAAGAATTACTGATTATATATGTAGAATGAAATGATTTCTAAATGTTTTGTTTGTTAATTTTTTTTAATTAATAAAAAAAGTTAAAAAAAAAAAGTAAGGAGGGATAAAAGACTGTGGAAGAATGAGTTTGCCTCAACAAAACCCCTTAACTGTTGGACATTGCTCAAAATCCCACCCCAACCCTAAACCCCACTGGACCTCATTTCTTATTGACACTGGATATAACTAATTGAAATAATTTTATAGAATTCATTCAACTAACACTGCAGTTTCCATTAACTGATTATGCCTCAGTGAAATCCTCCTGCTTTCTGCTAAACATTTTGACATCTGTTCTGCACTAATGCAATGATGCTTTCCTAAGAAACCTCACCTCATAAAGAAGTACATGATGAAAACCACTGTTTCGATGGGAAAAAGGGATTTGGTATTAGATTTTAGTCTTGCCATTAACAGTTATAGTTCTTCTTCTTGCAAATTAAAAGTAATAATTTGACTGATGTAAATGGATAAAAAAAGAAACCAAACCAAACTCATTGAGTAAATCTTGAACAGTGCAGAAACCAGACCCAAATCAGTGATTTTGGAAACCACAAAATAAATAGTAGCATAGTAAACATCTCTGATATTAAACTAAAAAGTGGAAGCCTAATGTGTCCAGCATGAAAATAAAATAGGTTGGGTTCCTGTTTTTATATAATCCAGTTTTTCTTTATACTCACAAAATGTCTAATTATACATAGTGTGATGATTTTGGAACACTTTTGTGTAATAATAAATGATAATCTGCATAATGCACATTGTGTCTCATTTAATCAATCACTTTATATCCAATTCGTGTTATGAAAACTTACCCAGTTGAAAAAATGTCTACTTCTGCCAGGTGATAATAATGAAGATAAGTTTTCAAATGTTATGGTATATATTGCTCTGCATTTATTCTCTCTTTTCCTTGTGGCTCTTCTCAATCAAAGTACACATTCCAACAGACTTTTTGTTCCTCACTGAACACAGAATATCTTATACTTAATAAATATGAGACAAATTAATGAATTACTTAATAACCATGTAATGGGCATTATGATTTGGAGAACTCAGTGAATAACTAAATAGAATGGTGCTCTTACCTCTTTAAAATGAATTAAATCTTATTTAAATCAATTTCTTTTTTATCAATGTAATGCATGCATAAGCTAAAAAAATTAAAAGGAGTTACAAAAAACTTAAGGAAATAAAGCAGAACCTGCTCTACTTTTCTCTACCCCTTAATCCTGCACTCTAGAGAAAATAACTTTGAATATTTTAGCTTTTTCTTCTGGTGTCAACTTTCACACTTTCAAATATTTTGCTTTTGACACTACTTGATTTTCTATTGCCTTCCTCTTATCATAGTTGAGTGTTTAGTTGTCTCATGTCCACCTTCTTTATTTTCTCATATCATGTCAATCTACTTACAGAAGCTTATATAAATTATAGATAGATGTTTGTATTATCAGGCAAATAAAAATATTCTTCACGGTTGTGCCAAGTAATGAATTATAATTGTATGTCCCTGCTTGTATAAATTGTGTCCTTTTTTGATTTATTACTTTCAAAGTTTGTTCTGTCTTTATTTTTCTTCCAGATGACATTACCTATTTGTCACATGGCTTTTCATATTTGTAAAAGTTCAAACAACATTCCCTCCCTCCCCTGAAATGCCCACAAGTTGGTCATCTCCTCCCACAGCTCTAGTGCCTCTTGTTTCAGAAGGCTGTTTACTCTCCATATTTGGTACCCATCAATCATGAAATTTCTCACACTTCCATTTGCCTCTCCTATCAGATTCTTTTATGCCCTTACCTAGATTTCAGGCCTTTCTTTATTGTTACTATTATTACCGCTTTAGCTTATTTGTTTACTGTTTCATTTTGCTGTGGTAGGTTCTCCAGTAACTTTCTAAGAAAAAGTACAAATGGAGGAAACTTTCTCTAGTTCTTGAATATCAGAACATATTTTCATTCTACATTTGTATTTGATAGATGCTGTATTTCATTTAGAATTTTTGGGTGAAATCACTGTCCCTTAGAATTTTGAAGGCACATCTCCACTGTCCCGTCGAATCTAGAAGTGCTCATGAGAAGTTAGTGTCATTCTCATCCCTACTCTTTAGGTATGTCCTAAGTTTCCTTCCTGGAAACTCTCAGGTAGCAATTGTGTTGTGATGTATCTTGGAGTGGGTCCTTTTTATTCACTGACTTGGGAATTCAGGGAGCTCTTTCAACCTGGAAACTCATTTTTTCCATCTTGGAAAGTTCCTTGCATTAATTTAATAATTTTCTCCCTTCCATTTTTTTCTACTCTTTATGGCATTCTTATTGTTTCGAATGTCTGACCTCTTGAATTCATATATGAATTTTTTAGTATTTTCTTTTGCTGTCTATTTGTATTTGCTATTTTTCTTTGAAGGTTCTTGATTTTCTTTTTTTTTTTTTTTTGGCTATACATTTTAATGTCCAAGAGCTCTTTTTCTTCTTCAAAAATAGCATTCTCTCTTAGTTTGCCAGGGTTGCTATAATAAATACCACAGACTTGCTAGCTTAATCCACAAGTGTTTGTTATTTCACAGTTTAGGAGTCTAAAAGTTCAACCTCAAGATTTTGACAGTTCATGCTCTCTCTCTCAGGTCCCCAATATCCTGGTGGTGGCTTGCTGGCAGTCCATAACTCACTCTGCCTCCATCACATGGCACTGTGTCTCCTACTTACTCCTCCTAATGTGTTCAAATTTTCTTTGCTTGTAAAGATTCTAGTCATAATAGGCTAAGGCCCCCTTGATTCAGTTTGGTCTTCTATTAATCAGATCTTCAAAGATCCTGTTTACAAATGAGTTTACAACCACAGGACAGGGATTAGGACTTGAACATGTTTTTCCGGGGAGTATGATTTAATCTACAACATATTCCCTTTGTGTTTTATACATACAATCTCTTCTGTCTTTATGGGGATATAACCTTTTATGATACTGGTTTCTACCCTTGTGCTATCTTGGTTTTTCCTATACTCAATTTTTTGTTTTGTTTTGTTTTTATGTTTGTTTGCTTTCTGTCTCTTTTCTGAGAAGATTTTCTCAAATTGCTGCTACTTTCACTGCTTGATGTTTGCTTATTTTTAAATGAGGCATTTAAAAGCTGGGAAGGGCTTCTGAACTGCTGGGCTGCATTTTATACTTGACTTTTTGATTTAGAGATCATCCTACATGTTATTAATTGTGGGCTTTCTTCTAAAGCCACTGGTTTCTTCAGAGCAGTAGATCTGCTCTGTGAATCCCCAAAGCAGTAGATATACCCTGGGGTGCCCATGATCTGTGAATAGAGGGATAAGAATGGGGTTGGAGGGCCTAGTATTAAATTATGTTGGCTTTCATTTAATTCTATGCTTTCTGTCTGGTGTTTCACTATGAACTTAGAGTCCAAATTCTCTGGTTAATTTACTTGAGAGAATAAAACCCTGCTAGCCTTTGAAAGTTGGGTAGACATTGTTGCCTGGTTACAAAAGTTGCAGGCAGAATTCTGGGTCTAATTATTTATAAAGCCTTTCGACCAATTCTCTTCTTGTCAGCCCCAAACCTTACCATGACCTCTCATGGAACATGGTGTCTCCATTTTCAAGCCTAATTTGGGTTCTGAGAGGTCAATCTGTTTTTTCATCAATATCAAGTTATGCAGATACTTGAGAGCTTAGCTTTCCCTGCTCTGCTAAGTCAGTAACCTATCCTTCTTCAACTTCTGACCTACCTAATATCTGTTGATAAACTTTCTCTGCTTTTGTCTCCCTTCCAGTATTTTGGTTGTTTTAGTTTCTTTGTTTCGTGTTTTTTTTTTTTTTTTTGCATGGGCAGGCACCGGGAATCAAACCTGGGTCTCTGGCATGGCAGGTGAGAATTCTGCCACTGAGCTACCATCGTACCACCCCTGTTATTTGTTTTTGCTTGCTTGTTTTGTTATTGTGAGTTTATACTAATTTTGTTTTTCCTTTATCATTTTGGAGGTGCTTCAAGAGTGGGCAGAGATAAACTCACATGTTAAGTTCTTCATATTTAACTTGAATTAAAGTAAATCAGCATTTTGAAATGATTTAGTGGTTTGATATTCAGAAAGACTTCAAAGAGAAGTACTCATTTAAACATGCATCAACTGGTCTCTGACTTTTCCAAGATGGTGTTAGTCAACTCCCCCGCCCCCCCACACACACACTTGACCCCATACTCATATGGATTGATTTGTGAATTATCAAAGAAAGCAATTGCCTGATGTCTCAACTTAAAAGAATTCCAGGAAACCCCTGTGTCCCCTTAATCCCTCGGTTTGTGCTTCAAACATATTTAATTTTTACCTTAAATTTCTGATTCTTATGAAGTTAATCCCTTAAACTGCTTTCCATTATTATTTACAATTTGGAATAAGTTTCAAACTGTTTGTAAAGTTTGCTAGGTTTTGGGGTTGGAAGATTAGGGAAGTGGGCCAGAGAAGGTGGTATGCATACCACCAGAGAGGAATGTGGTGGTGATCCTCACTAAAGAGAGGGAAATTTGTAGTACAAAACACCATCATTGCTCTGGAAACTTTGAGCCATGCCTCAGTCACTTGTTATGTGTACCCTTCTATAGCCTCATTAAAAATTTATGCTAATAAACTTTGTAGGATGTTGGGAGGACTGAATGAAAACATAGAAAAGTGCCTTGCCTATAAAGGGGTACAATGAACATTGGCCATTCTAATTACACAACACATCTTACAAATATTACAGAAAAAAATCACCTGTTTTAGAGACCAGGTTTGACTTTGCTCCCTTCTCTCACTATTTTTGTTTCATTTTTCTCTCATTGTCATGTTTATGATGATTATTTGTATAATTCACTTTAGGATTTGGAGGTAGCTCTTCCTCCTTTTCTCTCTGGTCTAGGAAAACCTTCTGCCCAATGTGGAGGTCAGATGTGTCTGTGGCTGCAATCAAATAATACAATATACTGGGATTGTTAATATGGCTGTCTCAAAGATGGATGTCTGGGGCTGCATGATCAATTCAGTTCTAGGGACTGGAATTGATCACATCAATGGCAGCAATGAAAGGTCCCTTCAAGGCTATAGTCCACTTGGTCGGCTGCAGATGAGTATGACCTGAAATATATTCACTTGATTAACCCAAAAGGATCAGGCAGAAAGTTGGGTAGAGATTTGTGGACTACAACATTTTGTTAATAGTTTCCATGTAATTTGTTAGAATCGAAATTAGCTAGAGTGAAATACCCTGGGCTTAGAGGTAAGAAATCTAGATTTTACAATGCACTCGTATATCACTAATTTCTACTATACAGGAAATTTCTGGGGAAAAATGAAATGCTTTTGATCATATATGTATTGAATGGGATTATCACGGTGGTTTTGTAGAAAACTGCACATCATTTTGTACACATAAACGAAATCTGAATGTTGCAATTCAGTAGGAAATCAGGTCTTGACTAGTAAATTGTCATAATTATTAATCTTGAGTGTTTAAGCTTTTATGTATTGTGTACATATTTGTAGTTACTTTACAATTTCCATACAAAACTAAGTTCTCTATATCTAGTAACTTTCATTTGCTCTTGTTTTATGACATCTTTATTATTTTCTCAATAATAAATATGCCATATTTGTTTTCAATGTCTAACATTCAATTTTATAGCAACATCCTCATAGCTTTTGGTTTCTGGGTTGAGGAACTAATATACTTAAATGTAAAATAGTAGGGGAATAACTTGAACTTATCTCTGATAAGCCCAAGGATGTGTGGCTTGTTATATTGTTAAGAAAAATCCCAAGAGCATCTGGAAATAGTATAGTGGCTGTGACTGCACCCATCTCTGAACTCCAATTAATCTGTCCTGGAAAGATGGATATCCAACTGTCTTCTGATGATTTCCTTCACTTTAACTTTAGTTGCACAGAACTGGATATCTCCTATACAGGTATACCTCAGAAATATTGTAAGGTCCGGACTACCACAATAGAGAGAATATAGTGATAAAGCTAATCACATGAAATTTTTGGTTTCCCAGTGCCTATTAGAGTTATGTTTATACTCTACTGTAGTCTATTAGGTGTGGAATAGCATTATTTCTAAAAAACAAGGTAAAACTTTAATTTAAAAATACTTTATTGCTAAAGAATGCTAACTATCTTCTGAACCTTAAGCAAGTTATTTGCTAGTGGAGGGTCTTGCCTTGATGATGGTGGCCGCTGACTGATCAGGGTGGTGGTTGTGGAGACCATGACAATTTCTTAAAATAAGTAAACAATGAAGTTTGCCACATCGATGGACTCTTCCTTTCATGGAAGAGTTCTCGGTAGCATGTAATGCTCTTTGATAGCATTTTACTCAAAGTAAAACTTCTTTCAAAATTGGAATCAATACTCTTGAATCCTGCTACTGCTTTTCAACTAAGTTTATATAATATTTTACTCCTTTGTTGTCCTTTCAACAATGTTCATAGCATCTTCCCCAGGCATAGTTTCTACCTCAAGAAAGCACTTTCTTTGCTTATCCATAAGAAACAACTCCTGATCCCTTAAAATATAATCATGAGATTGCAGCAATTCAGGAATATTTTCAAGCTTCACTTATTCTGTTTCTTTAGAAATTCCCACCATATTTGCAGCCACTTCCCCCACTGAAGTCTGGAATCCCTCAAAGTCATCCATGAGGATTGGAATCAACTTCTCCCAAACTCTTGCTAAGGCTGATATTTTGACCTCTTCCCATGAATCACAGATGTTCTTAATGGCAACTAGAATGCTAAATCCTTTCCAGAAAGTTTTCAACTGACTTTGCCCAGACTTATCAGAGAAATAACTATCAATGGCAGCTATAGCCTTAAAAAATGCATTTCTTAAATAATAAGACTTTAAAAGTCAAAATTATTCCTTTATCCATGGGTTGCAGGATGGATATTGTGTTAACGGGCATGAAAACAAGGTTAATTGCATTGCACATCTCAATCAGAGCTCTTAGATGACCAGGCGCATTGTCAATGTCCAGCTAAGTTTTGAAAGGAATCTTTTTTTCTGAGCAGTAGTCCTCAACAGTGGGCTTAAAATATTCAGACTTTTTTTTACTGACATCTGGACTTTGCTGTTCCTTGATAGAGCACAGGCAGAATAGTTTTAGCATAATTCTTAAGATTTTTGGAATAGTAAATGAGTTCTGGCTTCACAGCTGCATTAGCCCCTAACAAGAGAGTCAGCCTGCCCTTTGAGATTTTGAAGCCAGGCATTGACATCTTTCTAGCTATGAAAGTCTTAGATGACATCTTCTCCCACTAGAAGGTTCCTTCATTTATTTGACAATCTATTGTTTAGTGTAGCCACCTTCATCAATGATCTTAGCTTTCTCTTCTGGATAGTTCACTACAGCTACTACATCAGCATTCACTGCTTTACCTTGCACTTTTATGTTATGGATATGGCTTACTTTCCTTAAATCTCATGAACCACCCTCTTTTAGCTTCAAACTTTTCTTCTGTAGCTTCCTTACTTCTCTCAGCCTTTATGGAATTGAAGAGAGTTAGGGTCTTGCTCTGGATTAGGCTTTGCTTTAAGAGAACATTGTAATTTACTTGATCTTCTATCCAGACCACTCAAACTTTCTCAATATCAGCAATAAGTGTGTTTTGCTTTCTTATCATTTGTTTGTTCTTTGGAACAGCACTTTTAATTTCCTTTTAGAACTTTTCTTTTGCATTCACAACTTGGCTAACTGTTTGGTACAAAAGTCAGCCGATCTTGGCTTTCACTAAGTTTAATCATTTCTAGCTCTTGATTTAAAGTGGAGGCATGCAACTGTTCCTTTCCTGAACACTCAGAGGCCATTGTAGTGTTTTTGATTGGCCTAATTTCAATATTGTTGTATCTCAAGGAATAGTGGCTTGTAAGGAAAGGGATAGAGATGTTAGAACATACACAATAATTGCCAGTCAAGTTCACCGTTTTATCTGGGTGCAGTTCATGGTGCCCCAGAACAATTATGATAGTAACATCAAAGTTCACTGATGACCAATCATTAAAACAGATATAATAATAATGAAAAAGTTTGAAATTCCATGAGAATACCAAAATGTGACACAGGGAAGTGAGCGCATGCTGTTGGAAGATGGCACCAATAGACCTGCTTAACGCAGGGTTGCCATAAACCATCAATTTGTAATAAACACAATATTTATGAAGTGCAATAAAGTAAAGCACAGTGTCATGGTTAGGGACAGGTGTCAACTTGGCCAAGTTGTGGTACCTGTTCATCTGATTGGGCAAGCGCTGGCCTGTCTGTTGCAATGAGGACATTTCATAGGATTAGGTCATAATCACGTCAGCTACATCCACAGCTGATTCCATTTGTAATCAGCCAAAGGGGAGTGTCTTCTGCAATTAGTGATGCTAAATCCAATCATGGGAAGCTTTTTAAGGAGGACTCAGAGGAGACAGGTTGCATTCCTGCTTTGGCTGGTGGGCCTCTCCTGTGGAGTCCATCCAGGCCATCCATTGGAGTCATCGGCTTCGCAGCCTGCCCTGTGGATTTTGGACTCTGCATTTCTACGGTCACGTAAGACACTTTCATAAATTTTATATTTGCAAGTGTTCCCTGTTGATTCTGTTTCTCTAGAGAACCCTAACTAATACATCTTGGTACCAGGAGTGGTTCTTAAGGAACAGAATCTTAAAAATGGGTTTTTATGAATGGTTTTCTACTCTGACTGGGCTCAGAGACACTAAGGACTCTGATTCCCATAATCAGAATGACACTCCCAATCCATGGACTGAGTTGGCAAAGGAGATAGTCAAAATATCATCATTCGATTCTCCTAATGCTTCGCTTGTACGAAGCCAGACTCTGGGGGATAATGTTTTTGACACCTTTACAGAGTTTTGT
Source organism: Tamandua tetradactyla (assembly GCF_023851605.1). Lineage (NCBI taxonomy): Eukaryota > Metazoa > Chordata > Mammalia > Pilosa > Myrmecophagidae > Tamandua > Tamandua tetradactyla. The sequence continues at coordinate 49,864,872 of NC_135345.1, read as the reverse complement.
AGAAATAAGAGTTATAGAGATGTTGGTTGGTTGTTGTTAGATACACTGTCTACATTAAAGGGTGAAAGGGATGGGCTTAAGGCTTCAAACAAGAAGCTTAAGTGCCGTCTGAAAGATGTAGAGGTTTCTATGAGTATCCTGAAGGAAAATTTTATTTCCTGTAGCCATAGACTTGAGATCTCTGAAAATCAGACTCAGAATCTTATTGTTAGAGTAGCAACTTTACAACATAAACTGAAATCTCAGTCTTGCATGGTGTCTGCCATTAGAGTGAGGGCATTGATTGGAAAGGAGTGGGACCCTGAAAAATGGGATGGTGACATATGGATTGATAATGATGTTGGGGGTGAGGTTGAAACCCTAGACCATGCTGAGCCTTCTTTAGATAACCCTGTAATAGTCTGCCCTGAGGACATAGCCGCCCCACCTCCAGCCTGCCTTGAGGAATTGGCTACCCAACCTCCTCCTGAAGGGATTAGCCCTAGAGTTATTAATCCTGTTTCACCAGATGAAACTGCAAATGAAAGCCCTGAAGCAAATGGCTTGGAAGATATTTCTAATTCTTTTCATGGCCCACCCCCACCACACCTCATTTCTTCTAGACCTATAACTAGACTAAAGTCCCAACAGGCCCCTAAAGGTGAGGTACAAAGTATCACACATGAGGAGGTACGTTATACTCCAAAAGAACTGTGTGAGTTTTCCAATTTATATAGACATAAATCAGGGGAATATGTGTGGCAATGGATTTTAAGACTGTGGGATAATGGTGGGAGGAATATAAGGCTGGATCAGGCTGAATTTATTGATATGGGCCCACTAAGCAGAGATTCTGCATTCAATGTTATAGCTAGAGCAGTTAGAAAAGGTGTTAACAGCTTGTTTGGGTGGTTGGTTGAAACATGGATCAAAAGGTGGCCAACATTACCTGAGGTTGAAATGCCAGAACTGCCCTGGTATAATGTAGATGAGGGGATCCAGAGGCTTAGAGAGATTGGGATGTTAGAGTGGATTTATCATGCAAAGCCTGCTCTTACACCCCAGGAATGTCCAGAGGATGCACCTTTTACCAGAACAGTGAGAAATAAATTTGTGAGACTAGCACCATCATCCCTCAAGAGCTCCGTGGTTGCACTCCTCTGTAGGTCAGATATTACTGTAGGAACTGCTGTCACTGAGCTGGAATCCTTAAACACAATGGGGATGACAGGATCCCGAGTTGGCAGAAGCCAGGTGGCAGCACTTAATCACCAAAGACAGGGTAGATGTGGGTATTATAATAGACAACAAACTCAAAGGAGGCATCAAAATTATATGACACGCAGAGATTTGTGGCATTGGCTAGTAAATCATGGGGTGCCTAGAAATACAATAGAAGGGAAGTCTACTAAATTCTTGTTGGAGCTGTATAAACAAAAGAGTTCTAAGTCAAGGGAACAGAAGTCTAACCTGAATTACAAAAACACAGAGTCACGGCCCCTTAACCAATTTCCAGACTTGAAACAGTTTACAGACCCTGAGCCCCTTGAATGAAGGGGAGGCCAGGTCTCTATGGGGGAGAAACCTGTTACACTGCCACAAATTTATACTGTTAACCTTCCTCTAAGTCTTCCCCAAGGAGACTGACGGCCTTTTACCAGGGTAACTGTGCATTGGGGAAAAGGAAATGATCAGATATTTCGGGGATTATTAGACACTGGTTCAGAAGTGACATTAATTCCATGGGACCCAAAACGTCACTCTGGACCACCAGTCAGAGTGGGGGCTTATGGAGGCCAGGTGATCAATGGAGTTTTAGCTCAGGTCCGTCTCACAGTGGGTCCAGTGGGCCCCCGGACCCATCCTGTAGTTATTTCCCCAGTTCCGGAATGTATAATTGGCATAGACATACTGAGCAACTGGCAGAATCCCCACATTGGTTCTCTAACTCGTGCAGTGAGGGCTATTATGGTGGGAAAGGCCAAGTGGAAGCCACTAGAACTGCCCCTACCAAGCAAAATAGTAAATCAAAAGCAATACCGTATTCCTGGAGGGATTGCAGAGATTACTGCCACTCTTAAGGACTTGAAAGATGCAGGGGTGGTGATTCCCACCACATCCCCATTCAACTCTCCCATTTGGCCTGTGCAGAAAACAGATGGGTCTTGGAGAATGACAGTGGATTATCGTAAACTCAACCAGGTGGTAACTCCAATTGCAGCTGCTGTTCCAGATGTAGTATCATTGCTTGAGCAAATCAGTACATCCCCTGGTACCTGGTATGCAGCTATTGATCTGGCAAATGCTTTTTTCTCAATAGCTATTAGTAAGGACCACCAAAAACAGTTTGCTTTCAGCTGGCAAGGTCAGCAATATACTTTCACTGTCCTACCTCAGGGGTATATCAACTCTCCAGCCCTATGTCATAATCTTGTTCACAGAGACCTTGATCGTTTCTCCCTCCCACAAGACATCACACTGGTCCATTATATTGATGATATCATGTTGATTGGACCTAGTGAGCAAGAAGTAGCAACTACTCTAGATTTACTGGTAAGGCATTTGCGTGTCAGAGGATGGGAGATAAATCCAACAAAAATACAGGGGCCTTCCACCTCAGTAAAATTTTTAGGTGTCCAGTGGTGTGGGGCATGTCGAGATATCCCTTCTAAGGTGAAGGATAAATTGCTGCATCTGGCCCCTCCCACATCCAAAAAAGAGGCACAACGCCTAGTTGGTTTTTTGGATTTTGGCGACAACATATTCCTCATTTGGGTGTGCTACTCCGGCCCATTTATTGAGTGACCAGAAAAGCTGCTAATTTTGAGTGGGGACCTGAACAAGAGGAGGCTCTGTGACAGGTCCAGGCTGCTGTGCAAGCTGCTCTGCCACTTGGGCCATATGATCCAGCAGATCCAATGGTGCTGGAAGTGTCAGTGGCAAATAGAGATGCTGTCTGGAGCCTTTGGCAGGCCCCTATAGGAGAATCACAACGCAGACCCTTAGGATTTTGGAGCAAAGCCTTACCATCTGCTGCAGATAACTACTCTCCTTTTGAGAAACAGCTTTTGGCCTGCTACTGGGCCTTAGTAGAGACTGAACGCTTAACCATGGGCCACCAAGTTACCATGAGACCTGAGTTGCCTATCATGAGTTGGGTGTTGTCTGACCCACCAAGCCATAAAGTTGGGTGTGCACAGCAGCACTGTATTGTAAAGTGGAAATGGTATATACTAGATAGAGCCAGAGCAGGTCCTGAAGGCACAAGTAAGTTACATGAAGAAGTGGCACAAATGCCCATGGTTTCCACTCCTGCTGCCACATTACCTTCTCTTTCCCAGACCAGAGCTATGGCCTTTTGGGGAGTTCCTTACAGTGAATTGACTGAGGAAGAGAAAACTCGGGCCTGGTTTACAGATGGTTCAGCACGATATGCAGGTACCACCCGAAAGTGGACAGCTGCAGCATTACAACCCCTTTCTGGGGTGTCCTTGAAGGACAGTGGTGAGGGGAAATCCTCCCAGTGGGCAGAACTTCGAGCAGTGCACCTGGTTGTTCATTTTGCTTGGAAGGAAAACTGGCCAGAGGTGCGTTTGTATACGGACTCATGGGCTGTTGCTAATGGTTTGGCTGGATGGTCAGGGACTTGGAAAGACCATAATTGGAAAATTGGTGACAAAGAGGTTTGGGGAAGAAGTATGTGGATAGACCTTTCTGAGTGGGCTAAAAACATGAAGATATTTGTGTCCCATGTGAATGCACACCAGAGGGTGACTTCAGCAGAGGAAGATTTTAATAATCAAGTGGATAAGATGACCCGTTCTATGGATACCAGTCAGTCTCTTTCCCCGGCAACTCCTGCTATTGCCCAATGGGCTCATGAACAAAGTGGTCATGGTGGTAGGGATGGAGGTTATGCATGGGCTCAGCAACACGGACTTCCACTCACCAAGGCTGACCTGGCTACAGCCACTGCTGAGTGCCCAATCTGCCAGCAGCAGAGACCCACACTCAGCCCCCGATATGGCACCATTCCCCGAGGTGACCAGCCAGCTACATGGCGGCAGGTTGATTACATTGGACCACTCCATGGAAGGGGCAGCGATTTGTTCTAACTGGAATAGACACATACTCTGGATATGGGTTTGCTTTCCCTGCACGCAATGCTTCTGCCAAAACTACTATCCGTGGGCTTACAGAATGCCTTATCCATCGTCATGGTATTCCACATAGCATTACTTCGGATCAAGGAACACACTTCACAGCAAATGAAGTGCGGGAATGGGCACATGCTCATGGAATTCTCTGGTCTTACCATGTTCCCCATCATCCAGAAGCAGCTGGATTGATAGAACGGTGGAATGGCCTTTTGAAAACTCAATTATGGTGCCAACTAGGTGGCAAAAACTTGAAAGGCTGGGGTAATGTTCTCCGGGAAGCTGTGTATGCTCTGAATCAGCGTCCGCTGTATGGTGCTGTTTCTCCCATAGCCAGGATCCATGGGTCCAGGAACCAAGGGGTGGAAATGGGTGTGGTGCCACTCACTATTACTCCTAGTGATCCACTAGGAAAATTTTTGCTTCCTGTCCCTGCTACCCTGAGTTCTGCTGGTCTACAGGTTTTAGTTCCAAAACGGGGTGTGCTTTCTCCAGGAGAAACAACAGTGATACCACTGAACTGGAAGTTAAGATTGCCACCTGGCCACTTTGGGCTACTTATGCCTCTGGATCAACACAACAAGAAGGGGATTACATTATTGTCTGGGGTAATTGACCCTGACTATCAGAAGGAAGTAGGACTGCAACTACATAATGGAGGTAAAGAAGAGTTTTCTTGGAATATAGGAGATCCCCTGGGGCGTCTATTAGTACTACCATGCCCTGTGATTAAAATCAATGGAAAACTGCAACAACACAATCCAGGCAGGACCACTAATGGCTCTGAGACTTCAGGAATGAAGGTTTGGGTCACCCCACCAGGCAAAGAACCACGGCCAGCTGAAGTGCTTGCTGAGGGGAAAGGGAACATGGAATGGGTAGTGGAAGAAGGTAGTGATAAATATGAACTTCGACCACGTGATCAGTTACAGAAACGAGGACTGTAATGCTGTTTTGTTTGTGTTATACTATTTAAGTTGTAAGATATCAAGTTTAAGAATGAATGTTGCCCAAGGATTTGCACGCTATTCTGGAGAGATTTAATGTGTTTCCAGTTATATGTAGGACAGTTGAGTATTGTCAGGTAAAAGAAAAAATGTGTGCTTATTTGTTTTCATTTGGAAATTAAGTATGGTCTAAGGTGATATATATATATATATATATATATGTGCCAAGTTGACAAGGGGTGGACTGTCATGGTTAGGGACAGGTGTCAACTTGGCCAAGTTGTGGTACCTGTTCATCTGATTGGGCAAGCGCTGGCCTGTCTGTTGCAATGAGGACATTTCATAGGATTAGGTCATAATCACGTCAGCTACATCCACAGCTGATTCCATTTGTAATCAGCCAAAGGGGAGTGTCTTCTGCAATTAGTGATGCTAAATCCAATCATGGGAAGCCTTTTAAGGAGGACTCAGAGGAGACAGGTTCCATTCCTGCTTTGGCTGGTGAGCCTCTCCTGTGGAGTCCATCCAGGCCATCCATTGGAGTCATCGGCTTCGCAGCCTGCCCTGTGGATTTTGGACTCTGCATTTCTACGGTCACGTGAGACACTTTCATAAATTTTATATTTGCAAGTGTTCCCTGTTGATTCTGTTTCTCTAGAGAACCCTAACTAATACACACAGTAAAACAAGGTATATCTATAAATTACACGGTATAATCCAAAATATGACACCAACCACTATAAGAAAATGAGCTCTTTAACTGAAGAGGATATGGACATGAAAGTTTTAAAGCATACACTCTAAGATGCTGCTTCATGCCATCCAATTGCATTTTCACCCATTAAAATATTTATGTATACCATTCACACAGGTATTAGTTTAAACAACCACCTCAGAAAACACATGGAAGCTTTTACTCCATTCTGTCTTATTTTGTTCACCACACTATTTTAACCGCCTGACTTGCTGATGTAAAGGGTAGACATTGGAGTGAAGAGTGGCTTTGAAAAACTTGGCTGTTGCTCACCTACATTTGTCTACAAATACAAATAGAGTGATGACATCTAGCCCTTATATACTTTTTTTTTTGGATGCATGGTCCGGGAATCAAACCTGGGTCTCCAGCATGGAAAGTGAGCATTCTACTACTGAACCACCCATGCACCTCTTAACTGTTTTTAAGCAGATTGTTGGTATCATATAAACATGCTGAGTAGAGACCCTTCTTTTCTTTCTCCATTAGAATGAACTGGTCAAAAGGCCAAAAAAAAAAGGATATTCATTCTTTGTTTGTTCTTTTCTGTCCCTGAGTTTTTCTTGATTTGTAGAAATCTGTGTAACAAGATGTCCCATTCTTTGCTCTTTTCTGCACTCAATTCTAATATAAAGGAAAGAAGAACCTCCTCACCTATCAGTCTCTTCCCTCTAGCCCCTCCCCTCACAGCACACCCTAGGAGCATGGTGACTAGAGTCAGACTAGAGGTTTGAATCCTTGCCTGCCCTACCCGTTAGCTGTGTTCTTTGACAATTTTCATCAGTTAGGATTCAGGTGGGAAAGAGATGGCACACTGAAAGCTCAAAGTAGGATAATTTGAGGCGAGTTTCATAAAGAGACTACTTTTTAAAATGTAAGCAGTTTGTAAGGTAAGTATAAGGGATGATGCAGAACCCCAGTTCTATCAACAATAGAGCTATTGCTATCCTAACCCGAAAGGGAGAGGGGAAGAGTTGATTTCTGCAACCTTGAATGAGAAAGTTGTGCTGGTTTGAAGCTGTTATGTAACTCAGAAAAGACCATGGTCTTTTTATCCATTCCTGTGGGTGTGGACCTGTTATAGGTAGAAATTTTTGATTAGGTTGTTTCAATTGAGATATGATCCACCTGATTCAAGTGGGTCTTAATCCTTTACTGGATTCCTTTACGATGATGTAAGACAGAAAAAAATAAACAGAGAAGTTTGACGAGAGCTCAGAGAGAAACAACCAGAAAGAGAGCTCACAGAGAGAAAAGCTGCGAGATGATAAGAGAGGACCCACAGAAGCTCAGAGAGGAGGCCATGGGAACCAGGAGCCGAAAACAATGAAACCTGGGGGCAAAGGACCGGCAGATGCTAGCCATGTGCCTTGATATCTGACAGAAGGAGCTGGGGGAATAAAAATTTGACCTCATACTCTTCCCTCCCTCTAGTCTCAGTCTAGGGTCTTCAACTGACTAGACCCAACTGAAAGTCAGTCTACACATGTCAGCTTATTGAAGCATAAAGCAGGGTGGGAAAGAATGGAGAGTGGATTTGGAGGAGAAAATGGGAAATATCTGTGGTAGTTTGGACTGTCTGTACCTTAGAAAAGGATGTTTATAAATTTAATCTATTCCTGTGGGTATGTACCCATTATAAACAGGACCTCTTGATGAAATTATTTCAAGTTAAGGTGTGACCAAGGATGGGTCTTAATCCTGTCACTGGAGTTCATTATAAGCAGAATGAAATTGAGACAGATAAAGAGTAAAAAAAGTCACAGGAATCATGAAACTGAAATTCAACAGATCCTGGAAGATAACAGAGAGCCAGGAGAGCCTGAGGTGTGCATTGCCATGAGCCAGAGGAGCCAAGAACCAAGGATCTCTGGCAGCCAGCTAGCCCCAGAAAGCCAGTCTTCAAGCAGAAAATACTGCATTGATGATGCCTTGGTTTGGGCTTTCTCTTAGCTTCAGAACCATGAGCTAATAAATTCCCATTTTTTAACCAGAGCATTTCATGGTATTTGTTTGAGCAGCCCAGGACACTAAAACAAAATCTGAAATAGCAAATGATTTAGCCTGTGAATCATGGTTTCTGCAACTGTCAGGTGGAATAACTTTAGTACCTTCTTCATAGAGTGTGGTGAGAAGTTAGTGAGATATTCTATGTAGAGCATGTAGTACAGTTCCTGACACAGAAAAAGTTCTGAATGCACATTAACCACACTGTTATTTTTCAAAATGGAGGAATTTTTTTTTTTACCATAGGTAGGTAGCATTCAAAATATCATTTCTTAAAGCATTTGACTATGCTTGATCTTTGGAGAGGAACAATTTGTAAATAAGACTAATGAAACAGAATTAAAGGATGACACATTGCATCACAAAGAAGAAATGGTAATGGTGCAGATGGAAAGTTTAATTATAAACATTTTTTTACCAGATGAATTAAGACTATCAAAGTGATCAGTAGCTGGAAAAACCTTTCACAATTCTTTCAAACCTATTTTTAAATGGATTTAAACATGAAATCAATCAGCACTGTTTTATACAGACAACTAGAATTATTGTGGTTACAATCCTCAAATAGATTGTGAGTCCTTGAAGAGCACCTTCTAACTGGGCTCCTTTCCTCCATTCCTTCACTTAATGCATCATCAAGTGCTGTCCTCTTTAAATTCATCCCCACATTGACTTAGCTCCAGCCCACATCATCTCTCCTTTGGTTGATTGCACCAACTTCCCAACTGTTCAACAAGGCTCCAGGCTTCCTACTCCCCAATGCATACTGCAGTACTTATACTTCTAAATTGGGCCACAAGATTCACCTTAGACACTCAACTTAGACATGAAAGTCACTTCACGATTCCCATTCTTTCTTTCTCTTCTTCTCCCTCTTTGGTCATAGGCTTATTACATTCCTTCATCAGAACACTGCAATCCCAGAACATGTCATCTTAGTCCCATGGTTCTCAGAGTAGCATTTTGGACCATCAGCATTGAAATCAACCACAAATAAACAGAAAGGCAAATTGCCAGACTGTACCAGACTGCACTGAAGCAGAAACTAGCTTGTGTTTTAACAAACCCTCTAGGTGATCCTGGTGCACACTCAAGTTTGAGAGTCACTTGTGTGCCTCTTAGTTTTAGGTCATGCTAATCCCTCTTCCTAGAATGTCCTTATTCACCTGCAAGACTCATATTAGGCATCAGCTACTCCAGGATCTACTTTGTTACTGTTCTTCCAGGAAGAGGGTGTACAATAAATACTTGATTGACTGGTATCAAATTAACTGTAATTTATCTGAATCTAAATGATTATTTGTTCAGATGCCACCCATGTTTGAAAAGAATGGATCTAACTCTTACGGTAACATTTTGAGAACACAATATTGTACAAATACTGATTCAGAAGGGCTGATTTTTTTTTAGGAGAAAGGAATTTTTATGTAACTAGTTCCCTCTTGAAAATGTGCCAGAAAGTGAAGAATAACTACTTCTTTTCTGACTAATAATATTTAATGGTTTGATCTCTATTTGACTGGCCTCATTTTATAGATGAAGGAACTGAAACTGAAGGGGTTATATAAATTGTTTGGGATTATAATGCTAATTGATAACGGAGTCAGGATTAGAACTCAGGGCTAACCTCAAAGTTCATTACTTAAATACTACTTTTGAAACAGAAAGAAACAATTGTCTCCATTTTTCTCTTAATGATTTCCTTGTTAATTCAAGCAAAGGACAGATACAGAGAAATAGAAAGGTGAGCCCTATTTTTTGCTGGCAATGAAGTATCATTCTAGTTGGTAACTGGGAAGCGGCAGAATTGTTATGACATGGTTTAGCCTCGTTCTCTTCCAAAGTTTCATAGCAAATAAGTTCATTCAAGCTGATTAGGTACATGATTTGTTATTAATAATATTTAAAATAATAGATTTTACTAATAATTTATCTTGCATAAATTTATAAAGATTCAAGGTTACCTATATAATAACATCTATCCCAGATACTTGCATTTTAATAAGCTTTTGTGAAGGGGAGCGAGAAAGGCTGGCAATATATCTATTGGGCAAGGAATTGTGCATAAATTGCAGTGGTAGTGGGAGCATCATTCCTCATGGATACTAAAGCAAGAGAAAAAGACCACATTGGATGACTTTATAAAAAACTGGTGGGTGTATAACTCAGTGGGAAAAAGGGACTTCAGGGTTTTGGAAGACTTACCCAATTTTATTTCTCACTGAAGGTAGGAAGGTTTTCTGATAGTATATTCTCTGGTGCAGAAATGGAAGGAAACAACCTTCTTTACTTTGGATCTTAGACACAACTAGAAGAAGAAGTGATCTATCATATTAAAAAAGTAACCACTTTAAAGTTTAATCCTTTCCCTCTTTTTAAAATAAGATACCCCAGCCATTGTAAGTCTACTTCCCCATATTTTTATTTTTAAACATTGTTAGCTCATTTATTACACTAATCTCAATAAAGTAAGTGTTCTTATTCATTTTATGGAATCCCACTAATGATAAGAACCAGTATAGTTAATAAAGTATACAATTATCAGTCCGTTGAGTATTTTACTAAAGAAATTTCATTATGACATTTCTGAGGAAAACATGACTATTTTGGCCTTTTCCTGATGTGCTAGAAATTTGTTCTAAAAAGTAAGCTTCAAAATCTCTTCTTCATATAGACTACCTTAATTCATTTTTATATGTTTTATTTAATCGTCACAAGTTCATTCTCAGATGAAAAGCAAGAATAATGCAGCCATTAAATGAAATTGTTGCTGTAATAAAGGAGGGGTAGGTAGCATTCAAAATATCATTTCTTAAGGCATTTGACTATGCTTGATCTTTGGAGAGGAACAATTTGTAAATAAGACTAATGAAATGGAATTAAAGGATGACACATTGCATCACAAAGAAGAAATGGTAATGGTGCAGATGGAAAGTTTAATTATAATTACTCTACGGATGTATTTTTAATAATAAAAAAAAGGCCATGTTTTCAAAGGCACCTTTCCAGTTTACCATTCCAGGGTTTCTTCACCTGACACTTAAATTCTTTCTTACATAATTCTACTTCTTTCTGGTTTAATTAGTCTGTGGATTTATGGCTGGTTCCCTGTGAACATAAACAACAAACAAACATCTCCTCCCTTATAAAACTCATATGCATGAGGATAAGGAGCTTTCCTTATCTCAATTACTCTATAATTATTTGTTCCAGTGCAGAACTTGCCCCAGCAGAAACTGGGGCAAGACTGGCTGGCCTCAAATCATGACTCTTCACTTTACTGGGGTTTACTCTGTTATATTCAAAATGAGGCTAGTTTTATTCTTACTTTTTAAGGTTATTATGAGAACTATATAGTTAATGTATATAAAGTGCTTGGAGCAGTGCCTGGAACATAATAGTAAGTGCTATACAAGCATTTGTTGTAGTTGCTGCTGGTATTTTCATATTATCTTGAGCTTCTCTAAGTGATTAAAAAAAAACTCATATTTTTAAGAAAAAATAATATATAGACATAATAGAGAGTTTGAACAATAAATAAATTATCATATTTAAAGCAATGGCAACTAACTGCTAATTGTTTCCCAGGTATTCTGGAGAGTTTCTACATTGCCTTTTTTTTTGTTCGTCTGCTGCATAGTCCCATTTCATTATTTTTCCATGTGAGTATCCTGTTATTGCAGCATCATTTGTTGGATTTTTGTTTGTTTGTTTGTTTGGCTTGTAGTTTTTTGGGAAGTGCATGGACTGAGTATGTTGCCTTTTTTTTTTTTTAAGTGAATATGATGAAGTATGCTACTAATTCTCCCCCAAAATTGTAAAAATATGTTGGACATGATACCCTGGTAGAAAGTTTTAACTATTTAGGAATATCATAACATTATTTTTAGATTTTACACGCTGCTTCCCTTTATGTACATTGTAGTTTTTTCTTAGTTTCTACAGAGCAGTGTCACATTGTTAACTAAACACTGGATTATCCTCTGGTGGAGCAGACACTGGATTTCCCCAATATCTGGATTTCCCCAATATCTTGGTGTTCTGTGACTCTTGTTCCCTGCTCCCATCACTTGCTAACATTCACATTCCATAAAATGTTTTCCAAGGTACCAGGAAAACAATAAGTTCTTGTGGGACTATTTTACATGGTAAATAACTGGACGTAAGCATCTCTTACTCATTTTTCTCAGTAACTATTGAGGACTTATAATTTATAAAGCAAAAACTGGTAGGTTATCTGAAAAATTTTACTACAGGCCGTCGAAACATTTTATTACTAGTTACATAAGGGAATAGTGCATTTTGCATTTTAGCATGTTGGATTCAGAGAAAAAACATAAATGTGATGGTTAATTTTGTGTGTCAACTTGGCTAGGCTATGGTATCCAGTTGTTTGGTCAATCACAAGATTGTTAATTACTGTGAGGGTATTTCATAGATGGGATTTGCATCTACCATCAGTTGATTGCATCTACAATCAAAAAAGGAAATTACTCTTGGCAATGTGGGGAGTCTCCTCACCTAATCAGTTGGAGGTCTTAAACACCAGACTGAGGATTTCAGAGAACAGAAGGAGAAATTCTGCCTCAACTTCAACATTGGCACTTGCCAACCAGCTTCATCTGGGAGATTGGGACTAAGGACTTCAGCATTTCCTTTATCAGTGTTTCCAGCTCGCTTGCCCTACAGAGTTTGGACTTGCCAGTCCCCACAGTTGCATGAGCCAATTCCTTCTATTAAATAAATAAATAAATGTGGATGAGGATATGGCCTCACCAAAGAGAAGTTTGGGTTTCGTCTCAGCATGTAAAGTAAGAAGGTAAGTGCAATGTTTGTCAACGTTCCAGAAAGGGGATAGAGCCAAGATTGCTAGCATGAGTTTTTCTCAAAGTGTGATGTAAGCCTGAGTGTAAGGACGATCAAGGTGAAATGGTTCCTTGGCAGACAGTATGTCAGGCCAATAATTTCACAGTGAAGTAGGTACATTTTGGGTCTTCCCCACCACAGTGATGCCTGTGACCCAAGAGGACATCTCAGTAGTAAATGCTGACACACAGCCTTCACTTAAATTGGCTAACATGCTTTTAAGGGGGGTGGGGTGGGGAATAACGAGTGAAGATAATAATCCCATCTTATAATTTTTTTCGTATGCTGTATGGTGGGGTCACATTTCATTATTTTTCCAGGTGAATATCCCATTATTGCAGCACTATATGTTGAATTTTGGTGTGTTTGTTTTGTTTTTCGTTTTTTGGAAAATGTATGAGTCAGGAATCGAACCTGGGTCTTCCACATAGCAGGTGAAATTTTACCACTGAACTACCCTTGCACCCCCTTACAACTTTTTAATCACCTTTCCTCTAAATCCAAATTACTTTAGAAAATAAAGGCCGTTTTCAGCATGAAAGTTATATTATTGAAACCCACCACAGGAAATCATTGAATGCCGATTTTTTAGTTTCTTGTACCAGAAAAACATTCTGAACCACAAGATCCTGAAACAGACGTGCAAGCAAAATGAGGAGTTCTGATTCTTTATAAAGAAAGGCTGGATTTTCCGTGACCCTTCCTAATCACAGAAGCCATTTTAAAGACTATTTTAAAGACTATATACAACTCGTGGTCCCATTACGTAGGGATTGGAGGCTAGAGGCGGAAGAATAGGAGGACGAGGAGGACGAGGAGGACGAGGAAGAAAGCTAAGCAGGATAACATTCATAGGAATGACGACTAACACTGAATGCTAGTAAGTGCCGGCGGATGCATTATGCACTTGGAAGTCCTTGCCCCATCGAATCCTCACCAAAACCCCCATGAAATCGGTATTATTTTAATGCACATTTTACATATGAGAAGAGTGAAGAATTGAAAGTCGAAATTACTTGCCTAGGCTCCCCACCTACTCTGACTGCATGAAAGAAAGGCTACTTTTATTTTCTGGTGATTGGTGGTTCTGGATTCAGTCCCTTTCACCACAAAGCCACAGAAGTATCTTTCGGTACTGAAGGGGAGATGACTGCAGGTAGTCCGCCATTCCCTCTTCACTCCCTGCCTAACTCTCTTTTGGAATAAACTTCCAGAGAAGTCACCCTCGTCTCCAGCTGTACCCTGAGATCAATATAATATTTACATCCCTCATTCTTTAAAAAATGAATTTCACATTTAAGTATGCAAACATATGGTATCAATACGGTCTATCCCAAACCCAGCTCTCATCCCTCAGAGAAGTGACTGATAATCACGTCAGCAAATAGAGACCTTGAGTAGTGTTTGATGATCAGTCAAGATGTTAACTTTTTAGCCCACTTAAATTTTTTTTAACCTTTTGTTCCCTGTCTTCCTCCTACTTTCTAGCCCAGAAAAATTTAAAATCTGAAAATGATTTCCTAGTCATTCTCTGCAAAAGAGGGAGTAATCATGCCAAATAATAAATGATCACAAACATGTTATTCAGAGGGAGCTGTGTGGTCAGATGATAGGAACGCCTAATAGGGCCAACAGCTGAATAAATTGCCTCTTGATCCCTCCACTGAGAATAAATTCATGTAAATCCAAGGAAGCTGAGCTGCTGCCACCAATCCACCATGTGTGGTGATTAATTTTATAAAGTGAAATACAAGAAAAAGAAAGATCCTTGCAGTAAAAATGTCGGTAAAGATGAATTCCTTGGCCTAAATGCTGAACCCTGTGGCAGTACATAGAGTGAACAAGGCCGATTAGGCTGGCTGTTCAGGCAGTGCCAGAGCCAAGGGAGTGCAGACTCATGCCAGGTTGCCCCAGGAAGGCTGTGACACTCTGTGTGCATCACTGGAAAGTGAAAAACAACACTTGTACACTTGCGCTTGATTTTGAGGTAAACTTGCTCCTGAGTATATGCGTTGATTGTACTTGAAAAGGCTTACATTTCTTTTAACAGAAATGCTGAAAAGTCATTACTACTGAAAACGTGATGCTTATAATTCAGGCAAATCAGTTTGTTAGATTTTTTTTTCTTTATTAGGTGTGTAAGAGATATAAATTAAGCAATAGAAGAGATAGAGCCCACAGATAACTGGACAAAGCCATTGAAAATTTCTTTTTTTTTTCTACTTTTTTAGTAGATTGCCAGTATCTACTAAAGCCAATACACATTGACCACATCCCAGCCATCTACTTACAAGCACATCCTAAATATCTATTGAAAAAATTTAGGCGTGTAAGTTCACCAGAAGATATTTTAAAGCCAATTTACCTAGCAATATCAAAACCTGGAAATAAATCCCCAAAATCCCTTAGGAGGGATAATTAAAATATGGTATAGTCATACAATAGAATATTACACAACAGTAAAAAACAATGACCTATAGACACACTCAGTAATCTGATGAATTCACAGATATTATGCTAATTCAAAAGGAAACAGATTCAAAGGAGTATAGACCGTAAGATTTCATTTATATATAAAGAATAAGCAATACCAATTGATGGCGAAAGAAATGATGTAGAGGTTACTTCCTGGAATGGGGGAATTGTCTGGGAAGGGGCATGAGGAATCCTTTGGGGTGCTGAAAATATCCCATGTCTTGATCTGGGAGGTAGTTATATGGGTGTACTCATTGGCATAAATGCATCAAGGTGAAATTTACACTGTGCATTTTACCATATGCAAAGTATACTTCAATTAAAAAGTAAAAAAAAAGCTACACTGAAACAAAATAAAACAATATAAGGTAAATAAAAGCTGAATTAGCCAAATAAAATTCTCCAAGTCACAAATTGGGCCACTGACTATGAATTTATGCCCCCAAATAATGTTATAGAGCTCTTTCCACAGAAGTTGAAACTTTAATGTCATAAATTTGAGTTCAAGTTTCAAAAGAATGAGAACAGCAAAAGAGCTGGCATCTATTCATTGTGTGTATTCATCCATTTATATTTAATATGATTTTGTGTAAGCATTTCTCAGCATTGACAGAGATCACCTATTAGTCATTTCATACTATGGCATTTTATTAATATCTATTTACTTAACTGTGTTAGTCAGTATTCTCTAGAGGAACAGAACCAACAGGAGAGATTTGTAAATATGAGATTTATAAAGGTGTCTCATGCAACCATGGAAATGGAAGAGTCCAAAATCAGTAGGGCAGGCTATGAAGCTGCCAGCTCCAAAGAAGTTTTGGGGTGAACTCCATAGGAAAGGCTCATTGTCTGAAGAGGCAATGAAGTGTGGGTGGCATGCTTTAGCTGATCACAGATGTAATCAGCCACAGATGCAATCAACTGACTGATGACTTGAAATATCCTTAAAGCAAGGTGCTTGTGTGACCAGACAACTGGGCATAACCACTTGGCCATGTTGACACCAGAACCTAACCATCACAGTCCACCCCTTGTCAAGTTGGCAGCTATACACATTGCCTTGAAACACACTTAATTTCCAAATAGAACACAAAAGAGACATATGTTTATCCTAACATACTCAACTGTTTTGCATACAACAGGAAATGCATTACATCCCTTCAGAATAGGATGCAGGTTGTTAGGTAACATTCACTGTTTCCTTTTTTTTCTTTCCCTATGACTTAAATACTATTATATGAACAAGTCAATTTATGTCATATGGTAAGAGGAAAACAAGATATTTGCTTATGTACAAATGCAAACATTCTCATAATAAAATAAGGAGGAAATATTCATACAATCATAGTCTTCATTTCTGTAACTTGGCATGTGGTCATAATTTATATTTATCACTACATTCTTCCTACTACCCATTCCATGTTGCTTTACCTTCAGCAAGCACTTCAGCTGGCTGTGGTTCTTTGCCAGGTGAAGAATCTCAGACCTTCATTCTTGAAGTTTCTGGGCCATTAATATTCCTGTCTGGATTGGGTTGTTGCAGTTTTCCATTAACTTTAATCACAAGGCATTGTAGTACTAAGAGATGCCCTAGGAGATCTACTGTATTCCAGGAACACTCTTCTTTACCTCCATTGTGTAGGTGCAATCCTATTTCTCCTTGATCTGATCAATCACCCCAGACAGAACAATAATCCCCTTTTGTGTCTAATGACTCAGTGCCATGAGAAGCCCAAGTGGCCAGTGGAAGTGTTAACTTCCAGTTCCATGGAATCATTGTTGTGTCACTGGGTAGGAGCATTCCTCCTCTCAGAACTAAGACCTGTAGGACAGAGAAAGCTTAAGGTTTCAAGGACAGAAAGCAAAAATTTTCCTTGTATATCACCAGGGGTGATAATGCCATTCCCATTTCCACCCCTTGATTCCTGGACCCATGAATCCTGGTTATGGGAGAAACAGCACCATAGAGTGGTCACTCATTCAGAGCACACACAGCCTCCTGGATAACACTGCCCCAGCCCTGGAAGGTATTGCCACATAGTGGGCACTGTAATTGGGTCTTACAAAGGCCATTCTACCATCCTATCAACCCTGCCCTGGATAATGGGTAACATGGTAAGGCCAGAGGATTCCATAAGCGTGTGCCCATTGCTACACTTCATTTGCTATGAAGTGGGTTCCTTGATCAGAAGCAATGCTGTGTGGAATACCATGATGGTGGATAAGGCATTCCATAAGTCCAGGGATGGTAACTTTTGTGGAAGCATTTGATGGTTATTTCAGTTAGAACAAATTGTTGCCCCTTCCAAGATGGCCACAACTGTGCCTTCTTGTGTCTAATATAATCAACTTGCCACCAGTTAGATGCTCATCTCCAGGAACAGTGCTGTATCAGGGACTGAGTGGGGGTCTCTGTTGCTGAGAGATTGACCACTCAGCAGTGGCTGTAGCCAGGTCAGCCTTGGTGAGTGGAAGTCCATGTTGCTGTGACCATGCATGAGCTCCATCCCTACCAACATGCTCACTTGTTTCATGAGCCCATTGGGCAATGGCAGGATTCTATCTCCCAATCACCATCATTATCAAGCCATATATCACCATCCCATATTTCAGGATCCCATTCTCTTCCAAATCAACACCCTTATTTTAACAGCAGACACCCTGCAAGGTTGAGATTTTAGTTTATATTGTAAATCTACTACTCATACATGTAGATTCTGTGTCTGGTTTTTATAAATCTCAAGTCTGCAACCACAGGATATAAGATCTTCTTTGAGGGCACACATGGAAACTTTTACATCATTCACATGGCTTTTAAAGTGCATTTTTTTTTGCATGGGCATGCACCAGGAAGCAAATTAAGGTGCAAATATGAAGTCTTCAGCTCATCCCTTTCCCTCGTCACTATATCCAGCCCATCTAACAACAACCAGCCAATATCACTGTACTTCTTAATTCCACAAACTCTGTAAAGGTGCCAAAAATATTCTCACCCAGAGCATCGCCTCATATAAGTGTACAATTAGCAGAATCTAATGGCGATAATTGAGTATCTCTTTTGCCAACTCACCCCATGGACCATCAGTGCCATCTTGATTATTGGAAACAGAGTCATTAATGCCTCTGAGTCTGGTCAGAGTAGAAAAACAAATGTAAAATCCCATTTTTAAGATTCTGTTTCTTAAGAACCTCTCTGGTATCAAGCTATGTTAGTCAGGGTTCTCTAGAGAAACAGAAGCAATAAGAGAGATCTGTAAATATGAGATCTATAAAGGTATCTCATGCAACCATGTGAATGGGAGCATCCAAAATCTGTAGGGCAGGCTGTGAAGCTAGTGGCTGAGATGAAGGTTCTGGATGAACTCTACAGCAGAGTCTTATTGGCTGAAGAAGCAGTGAAAGAATTTTTCTTCTACCTTAAAAGCCTTCAACTGATGGATTGCAGATATAAGCAACCATAGAAATATCCTTGACTTAAAACACCAACCTTATGGTGTATCAACCAGCCATGAAATATCCTTGCAGCAACTGACCAGACAAGTGAACATCATCACTTGGCCAAGTTGACACCAGAACCTAACCATCACATTAACTATCCCTTTACTTTTCAACACTTAGCATGTTTCCAAGTTTTCATTCAGAATACGTAGGCACTCTTGCTTTTACACTCCTAGCTTGTTTCTTGACATATATTTCTTGACATGAAACGATTCCAAGCACATGAGCTTATTCACAGAGCCTGTTTGAATACCAGGTTACTTCTAGAGTGCTGTCTCTATTCATGGTGTCATAAGCAATTTATAAGGCTATCTATTTGTTATACCTTCATCAACATTGGGGTTTCTTAAAAAAAACATATATAAATATATAAAATGAAAGTGCAATGATTCTTTAAAGTTATTAAAGAAGCTTTAATTTTACTAGGATGGAGGCTGATTCTCAAACACAAGCTTTACACATATTAATTTCATTCTCTACATTTTTAATAGCGTTTTATCAGTTACATTCATCAGTTATGTCAGTCATGTTTTCCTCCTTATATTGTTTTTATTTTACTGCATTTTGCCTTACAAAACTGTATTTTTATGTTTGTCTCTAATATGCTTCATTTTCTTTCTCTTCTATAGAATTTAAATATGCTATTGTACTTTCTTCTATATTTAAAAAAATAAATTCTATGTTTCTTGATTCAGATATTTATTGCAATGTGGAATTTGAAATATGAATTCAAAATAATTACTCTCCATATGAATATTTCATAACAATTATGAAATACTACTACCCACTGCTGTTATTTTTTCTGAATTGCTCATAAAATAATCATTTTTAAATATCAATTCTTATTTCAGTTATCATTGCCCATTGATTTTTCAAAGTCCAGCACCATGTGGAAGTATTTTATAATAGTAAAACATTTTGCAAAAATTAATAAGGAAGTCATCAATCATTTTTATGTGACTCTTTTTCTCTATATCATCTAACTATATCTATGTCTATCTTCTTTGTTCTTCCCTTCTCATGCATTCATGCATTAATAGTTTGATCTTTACCTTTACAGCTTCATAAACTATCCCATGGGAACAGTAATTGGTATTTTATTGTGTTTACATATAAATTTAAAGTAATGTAGCTTAATAAATGAAGTCTTCCCAACTAGGAATGTGTTCATCATTCCATTTTCCTCAGCCAGAATGACTTGCTCCTTTCTCCGTGTTGTCAAAGACCTCACCCATAGTTCTGCTATGGCATTTATTTCAGTTTTCATTGTACCAGTTAATATATTGTATGTCTCTTTCCTTCAGTAAATGGTTGTTTCTAGACTGTATGGTTTATTTGGGTTTGTTTCTTTAATTTTTCTCAACTTCTCGTATATTTCTGACACAGATTATGTGCACAAAAATATTGAGTCCTATTTACTAAAATTATTGATATCTTTCTTTATCCCTTCTACTAGGACTTTATTTGTTCATTATTTAGATCTCATGTGGTCCAAGTTAAACTAATATTAAGGACTTAAGGTAAATTGTAAAAATATTTTAAAATTATAATGCCTTTTTCCATTTTATTTTCAAGCTATGGATGAAAACTATTACATGGGACTCCAAAGCAATTTCATGTCTCTTATTATTGTGGCAATTATGGTTTTGAGAATTACTTGTTGATGTCTTAAATTTTAACATGCAATTTCCTCAGCTGAAAAAAATGTAAAAATACCAATATTTATACATTTTACATTCATGAACACTAGTAATGATAACTTGGAACCAGCATGAGTTCACTGGGATTGAGAATGTCAAAATTAACTTACTCCCCATTTACTTTTGTTTCACTAGGTTGGCACATAAAGAAGGAAACAGAGTCTTTCATGATATCTATATGGACAAATGGATCAGAGAGAACTATGTTCAAATTTTGACTCACTGCTTCATAAACCATTGATAAAGTAGTGATAATACATCCATCATAGATATTATCTAGGTATTAGTCATTGCTAAAAAAATGTTAACTTTGTTTCTTTCCTTAACATACTAAGAGACAAGAAGGATGTTTTGGTTCTAATTTTAGGATTTTTTTAAATGTATTAAATTATAAAACATATAGATTTATTTTCACAATCATTATTAAAGTAACTTTCTTATGTATAAGACTGTAAATGTCTTGGTGGCAGAGAATGTACCTGTTTGGTTAAATATTGTATTCCCAGAACCCAGCCTAGTACCTATCTCAGAGTATACACTTCAGTGAAGCAATAAATGATGTTCAATCTTGATAGCAATAATGATGAGTTTAAACTAACAATATGAAGCATAATTAGGCAAAATCTACATGTTTAATAAAGTGTAATGTTTGAAACTGAGAAGATACAGGTACAATGTAACCTACACTAGTCAGACTACATGAAGTATTGTGCCCTATTTTGGGCACTATATTCTAAGAAGGCTATTGAAATAACAAAAGGATGATGAGAGAAGGGAATCTAGGATGATTCAACCCATTAATGTGAGAATTCTTCCGAGGAAGGGGTAAGCTTGTGCTGGAAAGAGAAAACATTGTGCAAGAGCTCATGAGAACTCTCATTGTATTTGAAGGCTTGTGAAAAGGGAGACCAAGGTGTTCAAATATTAAAGGGTTATGTATGGTATCTGAGGGATTTGAACTTTATTTTGTAGGTAATGTTGGGGAATTAAAGAATTTTACTCTGGTGACTACAAAAAGCAGTAATTTATCTTGTCCTCAGGTATGTAAATCTTGGGGACTGGTTCTCTGTCATCTTGAAGAGCTTTTCTAGTTATAAAATACTAAGAGTCCCTTTGATTCCCAACCCATGCACTTCCTAAAACAAACAAATAAGCAAACAAACAAATGAAAAACCAAACAACAACAATATCAACAAATGGTGCTGCAATAAGGGGATGCTCACATGGAAAAAGAATGAAACGTGATCCCTGCCACACAGCATAACAAAGAAAAAATACTATGAGTCTAGAATTTATAGTCAATGTGATATAATGGGGGATTTTGAACATGGAAATTCTTGCTACCAAATTTCCTCCTTCTAATGATAATTACTGACTCTTCAGGGTGGATAGGATACAAATGGACCAAAAGCAAAGAACCAGATGTTGGACCATGGAAAAAGCTAGGCATGAACTAGCTAAAGTAGTAGTGGGAGAAATAGAGAAGAAGAATATAAGGCATTTTAAAAGTAGAAGTATTGAGTAATCAATTGATTGAGTATAGAAGGATAAAAGGGAGAATAGTGTGAATGATGACTTCACACCTAATCAGGAACCTGCAAATTCCTGGAGAACCAGGATTGTGTCTCTTCACAGCATTCTCTGAGAGAGGTAGAACAGTGTAAGGTATATTCACAGAGGCCCTCAATGACTGTTGCAAAAAGATGGATTGAGAGGAAACGATTGTGAATGTGGTAATGTCAAAGAAAATCCTGGATCTATGCTACTGAATGAATGAAGAGAGAATTTTTCTTTTCAACTGGTTCGAATTAGGGTAACAAGTTTAAGGAAGCAATTTTATCATCAATAGAGTTTTAAAAAGCAGGAAAAGCAATGAAAACTTTTCTAAAAGAAGTAGAAAATGGTCTTCTTTCAAAAAAAATGAAGGCACAGCAATGAAATGAGCATTTGCTTTTGAATTTGAGGAAGCTTCACAAACCATAAACAGTGAATTGCTACCACATTTTAGAATGTGATATCATTGTTATCTTTTAGAATTAAATTTTAAGTTCTTATAAATACCCTCATGGTTTGCATTCAAAATAACCCATTACCCCCAAGAAAATCTTCTGTTAAACCAATGAAGAAAAGGTTCTATGTTTAAATTCTTCATATTATTCTGTCACATTTCAAGTAATATTTCATAGCAACCATCAGGTTTCACAAATGAATATTTCAGGAAATAAAAAATCAAGACAATATTCTTCAAGAGTAAGGTAGTGATGTTAAATGAAATTTCTTTACTAGCCATTAAGAACTCTTACCTAAGGTTTATAAACTTTGACTATGTATTAAACATACTATTTGCACCATCTAAAACTGTAGTTTTTTAAAACTGAATAATATGTAATTAGTATCTAATTTATAAAATATACTATATAAAATGCACCACACAAAGGGTTTGCAAATACGTAGAAACATGGATGCAATATTTGTAAAACATAATGTTCTAACTATAATAATGACCATTGTCAATTTGTTGTCATGGAAAGTTTTTACTTGGATTCCAACAGTGTTATACAAATATACAATGCCAACATTTTATAAGTAAATTTCATCATTGTGTCTGAGTCTGAGAATCATGGCCCAACAATAGGCTTTCACAGTGGACATGAGTTTCTACTATTATGTTCCAGGCTTGGTATAAGCATAGTTCACATAATTAAAGAGCTTGTGATATATTTCTTTGGTTAAGGAAAAACTAATCCAGTCCTCCAAATCACTGCATTTGTCACCATGGTTTATATTAGACAAAAACTATTGTTTTGTTACATTATGTTGACTAATAATAAAAAAGCACTCTATAATAGACTAATTCCCACTGCCATCCAGTAAAGTTTCATTTCAGTCTAAGTACATTTACAGCAGTAAGGAAGTGATTTATCTTCAAAGATGCAGAACATATTGAGTCATTCGCTAGACCATTGGTGACTGTAACATAGAGGAAAATTATCTTTTCAACCTCCTCATTTTACAGATGAAAGAACTGAGCCCAAAGAAGTCAAATGACTAACTCAGAGTATTATTGTGATTTGAGTATGGTTAGCACAAATGACATTTCTATTTGTGCTAACCATAATTCTCTTGAAGTAGCCAATTTATTTTAAACTTCTCCTTTGGAAAGATTATAAAACATCATAAACAATTGTTTAGTGCAAAAGACTTTAATTACTAAATTGATAACTTCTGATAACTTCTAAAGCACCACCAGTGGAAATATGGTGGTAGGAAGGAACAAAGGATTGGGGTTCAAGAACTTTTAACTGGTGCAGCATTTTGACTCTCATTTTTAGCCCCAAAGCTTCTATTTTCTTACCCATAGACCAAATAGAAGACTATAAAGTCTTTTGTCTTATAAATTCTGCCCTGACAAAAGTCTCAATATAAAAAGACTCTCAAATGATGGTTCATTAAATGGAATTAGGCAATCCCTTAGCTGCCTTCTTTTGAGTATTTAGAAGGCATTCCCAGGTCAATGAAGGACTCTCACTTGAGGGTCTTGTCATATCCTTCCCCTATAACCCTCAAAGCCCAAGACTGAATCCATTGGAAATTCATTCTTTCAATAAACAATGGTGAATATCTCCAGGGTCCCAGGTACTGTTCTAGACACTGGGATTTTCTAATCAATGAAATGGGGACTTATTCCCACTTTGTTATGAAAGGACAGAGCCCCATGCAAGGAAATAGTGAGTAAATTAAAGGTTAGACATTGATATTCATGTCTTTGACTTCATCCATAGAACTGTACCCCTGGTTAGCTTGCTCCAGATGATATTCTCTGCTGTAACTCAAACTGAATCAATGTCATTATAGACATTAACTTTCAATTCTTCCTGGTATGCCACTGTGTAATACCTTATTACTGCTACCATATATTACTGCAATGCTTAGAGTCCTTCTTGACTTTGTGCAGGGATTTAGCTGTTTTTTTAGGCAGTCATCTTTCAGAGGTAATCATGGCATTGCCATACTTTATGGGAAGATTCAGTGAGTATCACATTTAGCTGCTTTCTGCTCCCTACTGGGCACTGCTCATTTCAAGACTGAACCACCATCCCTTCTCTTATATGTTAAGTAAAATAAAATGACCACTTGCATTGGGCATTGCTAGGAGAAGACACCTATACAAAAGGACTTCAGAGACCAAAAACAATTGACCTGCAGAGATTTTCTGAGAAAATGTAACACACCCTACAGGGTCATTAATAAGGAATATCGGATGATAAAATGAGCTTTGGTCTGGTAGAGAAAGGTTATCAGAACGAACAAGAATTCCATACTAATCAAAGTATATCTGCTCCCCACTTTGTAAGATCCCCCTACATAAAATGGAAACAATGTCAGCCAATTAGAACATTTCGTTGTTTGGTTCCAGGATTTGCCTTATATGAACTTCCCCTTCCCCCATCCTTGGTGGAGCTCCTTTCTTATTTCTGAATGGAATGCTGCCCAATTCATGAATCACTCAATTAAGCTGTGAGATTCCAAATTGCATGAAAAGTTTTTACTTTAATCACACCTAACCCTCCCACACACCACACACTCACATAATCGGCAGCACCATCTCTTTCTTAGCTAGTTTCAAGGCTTTGGGGAAATGAAACATAGTGCCTCAAAAAAAGAAAATTGGGGGTTTCCTTATCTTTTATAGCTTGATATAAACAGCAGTGTATTTCCTATAGAATTCTATCTTTATTATAGACACCATAATCTATTACACCTAAATGTCATCTTTCAAAGCAGCATGGTCAATATAGTGTCTCTTGTAAAGACATAGTATTAGAGCTTATGTATGTCTTCTAGAACAAATTATCACAAATTTGGTGGTTTAAAACAACATAAAATTATTTTCTCATGGTTCTGGAGGCCAGAAGTCCAAAATCAAGGTGTTGGCAAGGTTGCATATTCCCTCTGGAAGTTCTAGTGGAGAATCTGTTCCTTGACTGATCGGTCCTGACAACCCTTAACTTGTGGCTTCATTGCTTCAATCTCTGGCCCTGTCTTCACATCACTCCCCCATGTGTGTCTGTCTAAAAACTTACTCTGTCTCTCTCCTATCAGGATACATGTGTTTGCATTTATGGCCAATAGATAATATAGGATAAGCTCCTCCTCACTAGATCCTTAACTTCATCTCATCTTTTGTCATATTAGTTAATATTCTCAGGTTCTGGGAATTAGGAAGTGAATATATCTAGGAGAATATTTTGTCAGCCTACTACAGACATTATTATTACTATTAGTCTATTTTTGCTTGGACATACTCATTTTCCTGCCAGGATTCAAGGTAAAATCATCCTATACTTGGATGCCACAAAAACCATTAAGGATTTCTATGGTTTATTTAATGAAAAAGGTCCAAGATATGATTTTAACAAAAAAGGGTGGAAAGAGGAATGATACTTATTTGGCACTAATTTTACCACAGGAATTACATATGTGCAGGTAACTATAAGGGGGCAGTTCTGTATGAGTTTCTTCTATTCATTTCATTTTTTTCAGCAAACATGTATTGAACATCATAGGTATACTAGGCTTGAGCCAGACACTTCAAATTCTTTAGCTCTCTTAATTCTCCAAAAGCCTTTTGAACTAGAGCCTAGCATACTGATTAAGATTCAGGGCGTTGATGTCAGTCCAGGTTCAAATCATGGCTCTGCCATTTACTAGCCATGAGAGAATAATTTTACCTCTCAAATGTTAGTTTCTTCATCTGTAGAAATGGACATATGATTGCCCACTGCATGGGCACAATGGTGGCTGTTGTACCCATTTGGAGTACATAAAAGGTGGCTGTTGTACCATTGGAGAAGAAATTGAGCTCATATGAAGGGTTAAATAATTTGCCCAATCTCACACAGGTTGAGGCAGACTTAAAGCTTTGACTCTGTCTCCTGCACCACTCTAGGAGAATTTCATAATAACCGTGACAGAGGGTTTCTGTGGGCTGCAATTTAGGGACAGAAAGAACTTATATCAGTTATACAACTATCTCTGGTCAAGGATAATTCTGATTAAAAAAAAACCTGCAATGAATTTTTAGACACTTTCTCCTAAATTAAGCATATACCTAACCTCAGTTCCTTTCTTATATGTAAGTATTTACAGTCTCCTGCTCTTCACCTCCTTAGTACTTCCTCATTCTTCTCCCCCAGCACATTACGGGCACATACACCTATGAGAGCAACAAGAAAGTTCTAGAAGTGTTCTTCACTGGGGTCAGGTTTATGAGGTCACTTAACTGAAACTGATGATATCTAAGACACAATCTAATAGTTATATGAAGTGTGCTTGAAATTTTCCATTTGCTTCCATTTGGATTTGACCAATGGGAGGTACCAGCAGCAAATAGGAGGGTGAGGTGACAATAAAGTCAGGGTATATAGTGTCCTAGCTCACTCCTCATGGTTGCCCGGCTGATGGTATCGAGTAACCCTCTTCACAGAGCTAATCTCTCCTTCACCTTGCCATTCAAGTTTAAGCATCCCTGCTATTGCTAGTCCTAGTAATATATTATTTACATGTTGGTCTTCCTAAGCCCTGCTTTACCTTCGTAGCGTCATTTGATTAAACTCCCTACAAATAACCGGGTTGCATGTGCCATCTGTTTCTCACTCAGAATGGCACAAGAAGTTTAAACATCATTTAAGTATCAGCAGCCCTAGAGGATGAAGAAGGGGCTTTGAATTTGCAAACGACTTCTACACCTGGAGAAATATCAGTCGATCCCTGGTGTTCTTTGTCCTGAGATGAGGCTCCATTAGGTGACACACACTGCAGAGAAAGATGTTGGCTCAGACCTGGTCCTGAATATGGAAAAGGTTTTTGGGTTTGAGGTGGGAGGAGAAATAGTGTAGAAAGATGCATCATACTGAAAACAGCATTTTGCTCGAGTATGTAACTAATGCTGCACTAACTGTCTTGTCCAAATGACACAATAGTGATGTTGCAGAGCCAAAATTAACTCAAAAAAGATATCATCATAGAGTGGAAGAGAGAGGGGAGGAGGCAACTGCACCATCCCTCTCAAATCCTTAATGTCTAATATAAAAAGTATAATGCTGCATTCCTTTATATAATTGCCTCTTTCTCTTATAATCATTGCATCTTGAAAATAAAGTGAACTGAATGTATATGAAAGCAATGAGATAATTTTTTTTGAGAGTGGTGATTATTATGGCCTATCACTTTACCTCTTTCCATTGCCCCACTTCCTTCTAGTCACATGTTTTACCTATTAGAATTGAACAGAACTGGAGTAATCTGAAGGTCATCTGAAAGAGTATACACTTTGGTATATAATATTGATACTGGGACTCAGCTAGAGGAAATATATGTGGCATGATTATTTATTGAGAATTTATTTTTGGTTGTGACTTTTTTTCTTTTGTCCCCATCTCCACCCCACCAGCTTTCTGAGAATGGTGTTTGAATGGAGTATTTAGATGGAGACTTTTAGAGAAAATATCACTTTCTTTGTTTTGTAGAAGAAGAGATTCTTCTAGGTATTATGCTAAAAGGAAGAAAGGATAGAAAGAATTCTACAGTAAGAAAGAACTGAGGGGAAATTTCTTGAGAGATGAAAGGGGATGAAGTTTTAAACTTCCTTTGAGTAGTGGGGAGTTTTGTTTGGCTTCTTGGCAATGCCCTTCATTCCTACCTCCGGACTTTTACACATGCTGTTTCTTAACCTGGAATGCTCTCCTTACCCCCCTCAGTATTTTCATGACTTGCTTTTTCACCTTTACCAGGTCTTTGCACAAATGTTTCATTCTTAGGCATGCCTTTATCCCCTATTTTAAATTATAATTCCCACCATTAGCACTATTTATTTCCTAATTAATTTTTCTCCATAGCATTTCATTCAATTTGATAATACTATATATTTCATTTTTTAAATTTATGGCCTGTTTCTCCACCTTAGAAATGTAAGATCATGAGATGAGGGATTTTTGTTTATTTTCCTTCCCACTGTATACACAATAGCAGGTAGTATGCTTAAAAGTTAGTTGTTGAATGAATTAATATAATCTCTGTATCCATTCTTCGACAATGTGAGTAGCTAAGGTAATATATGATGATATATGAGGTTGAATCCTCTCCCAGTCCATCAGAATGCAAGTTTGAAGTTATTTTAACCCATTTTAAAGAAATTAAAATATTAGATATATTTTAGTGATTGTGATTACAAATTCATGTCCATTACAGAAGAAACTTCGGTGGAATTATGAAATGAAATTTGCATGAAGTACTAATTTGTACTTGGGACAGCTAGAATTTTTGGAATTTGTCTTCCTACTCATTCCTCAATTTTATCTCAGTAAAAAAGAAGCAGTACCTGTGAATTTAAACCTTTCCAAGAAAAACAGAAAACATGTATTTTCCATCCTGATTGTAACCAGTCACATAGCAGTAATTGCATCCCATCCTCAAAAACAAAACAAAACTTGAAGAATATCTACCAAGTTTTCCAAAACTTTTATGGGGCTACAGATTCCCTTAAAACTTTGATTAAGACCATGAATGAAATCTGTGTCCCCACCCCCAGAAACACAAATTTACACCCCCACACAATTCTGCCTACAGTTACAGAGGACAAGGACTCTGAACCTCTCTATGGGTCCAGGTTGCGAACCTCTATTCCTGGGTAAAACAAGTAGCCAGACTCTTCAATATTATTGTCAAAGACAAAATGCACCAGAAAATCAAGAGGATGATTATCTAGGGTACTGTAATAGAGAGAGCATTCATTAATGAGAAAAGGAAGATGGGTTAGGGTTTTATAGATGGAGTTCTACCTGGGAAGAAATTATGTGGAGATTAAACAAATGTCTTTCATTTTCTCCTCAAAACTAGAAGAGTATTTAGAGTAAGAGGCTTGTGAGAAATTTATTATCAGTTAAGAAGTTATTTCTTACTGTACTAGAAAGTGGATTCCTGTATTAGATATGGACCTCAAAACTCTTCATTATCGGAATTTTTTTTTCTCCTCCTTTTTCTGTAATGTCTGACTTCCTGACATCATAGTCTAAGCATAGAGAATACTACAAGAAAATACAATTCATAGGTATGTAGGACCAAAACCCCACTGTCCCAGACCTTGGGATTTTATCAGAGAGTCCTGAAAGTTCCAAAGGCTACAAGTTTATTCCTGAATGTTCCAATGGCATAGTGTCCTTATTTTTTCTTAATTCCCTTCATAGCCCTTTCTTTAAACCAAATAAATACACTCTTTAGTATTATTTATAATGTCAGGTTTACAGTAAAAGGATAAGAAACCCACATGTCAAAATAAAGAAAAATACATTTACTAGTACAATAATTAAAAGCTCAAATATCAGTTGCTTTTATAGTCACATATGTTTATGCACATACTTAATTCACTATGTATCTTAACTACTTACATTCCATATTTCATTTTTGAGAAGGAAATACCAGGTCACTTTTTCCTCAGTTCTTATTGAGTATATACACATGTATGCATACACACACATGCATAGCACATGAAAAATATTAGAGTAGGAACAGCTGGAAACCCTATAGGAAAATAAGGTGGATTTAATTCTCATGATTCACGACCCTTCAAGGGTAGGATAAAGCTAAGGGCATTTAAAAACAAACAAACAAACAAAAACATAAACCTTTTCTATAAGTCAGAGAGATTTGGGAAACTGTTACTGATATTTAAAAAAAAAAGAAAAGGAAGAACAAGAGGTGCTGTCTCTGAAGCCGCAATGTTCTCTGTGGGAGATAGCAGAGGAATAAGCAATTGCCTCTTGTCTACTGCTCCTCCCTGCTGGACTGTGGGGGAGCTGGGAAATTACATCGCTTAAAATGAGCCTGGATGGCAAGATGCCATTTAATTTCCTTCTTGACTACTCATGCTACTAAGAATATAGAAGAATCAGTTCTAATATGAAACTTAACAAAGAAGTTAATTTTTTAAGATTAGAGGGATGTCTACATTCAAATAAACTGCAGATTTCTTTGATGTATGCAATTAAAAAAAAAAGACAAAATTACAGACCTGAGGAATATGAAGGCTGTATCAATTATTTATTACTTTGAAAAGAATGACCCCAATATCTAGTTGATTAGAAGCAACAACCATTTTATTTGCTCACGATTCATGGTTCAGCAATTTGGAATGGGCTCAGCTGAGCAATTTTCTAATTGATGTGCTTTAGGTTACTCACGTGACTAGAGTCATCTTGTAGCGGGACTGTGGGTAGAAGATTGTGGTGATTTGAAGATTCATGTGCCCCAATAAAAATGTTCCTTTTTGTTTTTGCATGGGCAGGCTCCAGGAATCGAACCCTGGTCTCTGGCATGACAGGTGAGAACTCTGCCTGCTGAGCCACCATGGCCCGCCCAAAACATGTTCTTAAATTTAATCCGTTCCTGTGGGTGTGAACCCAAAGTAAATAGGACCTTTTGTTGAGGCTATTTCAATCAAGGTGTGGCCCACCTCAATCAGGATATGTCCTAATCCAATTACTGGAGTCCTTTAAAAACAGAATGAATATCTATATAGACAGAAAGCCAGAGGGAGCAGCCAGAAACTGAACATCAATGGAAGAGAAGAAAGAGACCAGGAGATGCTGCCATGTACCTCTGCCATATGACAGAAGAGCCAACAATCTCAGGCAACCAGTCCCGAACACCAGTCTTTGGGAAGAAAGCATCACTTTAATGACACCTTGATTTGTACTTTCTTTTAGCTTCAAAACCATGAGCAAATAAATCCCTATCGTGCAACCCACCCCATTTCATGTTGTTATTTGTTTAGCAGTACTGGAAACTAAAACAGTGATCTAAGATAGCTTTGCTCACATGTCTGATGGTTGATGTTGTCTGTCACCTGGGCCATTTGTCTCTAGCCTTATAGCCCTGACTTCACATGGTGACAGCCATCCAAGAGGCAAGCTCTAAAGCATAAGTACTTTTCAAGTTTTCGATTGCTTCACATTTGCTAATGCCCATTGACCAAAGCAAGTCACATGGCCAAGTTCATTGTCAGTGTGGGAGGAAATTATAGAAGTGTATGGATACAAGGTGGCAGAATATGGGAATATGTTTTTTCTCTGGGGCACATAATGCAATCTACCACACTATTGGCATCATTGTTTCAAAGGTGAAGTAGGTAGGTTGCCTTAAGTCACAGAAGCTTACTATCACATAAACCTTCTACCTAGTTCTCAAGTCACTTCACACTCATTCTTGTCACAGGGCATTTGCACTTGCACATCTCTTTCCTAGTATGCTCTTCCCCTTCCCCCAGGTCTCAGCACCTGTGTCAATACCTTAGGTCTTTCCTGATTGTCCTATCAAATTTTGGCCCTACATTGAATGACATGTAGCTTATATCACACATCTGTCTCTTTGTATAGTCACCCATTTCTTTATTTACTTATCTGATTTATTCACATGGAATCCCCTGTACCCAAATAGTGCTTAACACATAATAGGCTCTGATTAAACATTTACTTATTGAAAGAAGGAATAAGTTCTACAAGAGCAGAAAACCTGTAGACTTGTATGCCTTGTGCAACTGTGCATTTCTAGCACCCAAAATCATTCTTGGAACATTGTAAGGAACTGATTATAAATGTTTGTGGCATCAATGAAGTAGTAGAGCTAAGATTCAAACTAGGTTTACCTAACTCCATAGCTGAATACATAACCATTATTCTGTGGTGGTTATAGTGGTAAAATATCAGAAAAGGTGAGTTGTATTCAGATCATAAGGAGTTTTCAAAAATATACCCATGTCAGTACATGTAAATCTAGCTTGTTTATTTTTAGCTTATTCATTTTATCTGCAGTATAATAATTTTTTTATGACTATACCACATTTTATTTTTTGATTCTTTTGTGAAGATGATGTTGTTTAGATTATTTTCATTTTTTTTCACTATTACAAATAAGGTCACAATATGTGTTACTGGAAATTATTCTTAAATACACATTTGAGAGCATAAACCTAGGGCTGAAATTCCTGGATTGAAGTATGCATTTTACTAGATATGGCTACATTGCTCAAGAGAGTGATTGTACCAAATTTATATTCCCTGCAGCAAAGTATAAGAGTTCTATTATTAACAGATTATTTTCAGATTTTCTAAGTTTGGTCAATCAAATGGGTATGAAATAATAACTCAGTGTTGTTGTTGCTGTTGTTTTGTTGTGTTTGTGCATGGGCAGGCACTGAGAATTGAACCCAGGTCTCCGGCATGACAGGCAAGAATTCTGCCTGCTGCTGAGCCACAGTGGTCAGTATTGTTTTAATTTGCATTTCCCCATTTACTAGAAAGTTGAGTATCTTATATGCTCATTTGCTATTGCAGAAAACTTGATATGATTTACTTAATTAATTTTCAGCAGAAAAGTAGAGATTGATTTTTGAAACTTGGCTTAAATATTAATTGGACCATAAATTTATTATAATAATTCCTTAAATGAATGGAAATGGCAATCCAGAGTGTCATGTTAAAAAGAACCCTGGTGGGCAGGCCACAGTGGCTCAGCAGGCAAGAATGCTTGCCTGCCATGCCAGAGGACCCGGGTTCGATTCCCAGTGTCTGCCCATGTAAAAAATTAAGAAAAAAAAAAAAAAAAAAGAACCCTGGTGAATAAGGCTCGACATGGTTCCTTGGCAGCTTAACAGTATCACTGTGGTTTATTCTGGGGAGAACTGCTTCATAAGATTAATGATAACTATTTTCCTATCACATATTTTCTACATTCACCAAGATTTCTCTTTATGCAGCAGGAAAAAATAATGTGTGATTTTATGATTGGTCTAAAACATAGGCCAAAGGACATCCTTTCCTCTTACCAAGAACATCCTAAACTTGAATAAGGAGTGAGACTTGTTGATTTTGTACAGGTTGGTGGGATGCCCTAGTACCTCCCAGAGTAATCTGAGCAGAAGATTAAAAAGTATTTGCAAAGTCCCCTTGAGGGACTGGGGAAAGAGGTATAAATAATCTTCTTTCCCATGTGGGGAAGAGCTGATATTCTCGCAATCATTGGAGACTGCCAATATGACGGCAGGCCCACCATCTTGGAGCTTGCCCTTATGAAACATTCTGTAAAGGAGAAGCTAAGTCTACTTATTATTATGCTTAAGAGTCATCCCCAGAGAACCTCTTCTGTTGCTTAGATATGGCCTCTCTCTAGAAGCCAAGATGAACTCACAGCCCTCCCGGCTCCATGGGACATGACTCCCAGGGGTGTAAATCTCTCTGGCAACATGGGATATGAGTCCAGAAGACAAGCCTGGCCCTGGCATCATGGGAATGAGAAAGCCTTCTTGATCAAAAGGGGGACGAGAAATGTAAAAAAATAAAGTTTCAGTGGCTACGAGATTTCAAATAAGAGTTGAGAGGCCTTTCTGGAGGTTACTCTTATGCAATAAATAGATATTCTCTTTCAGTTTTTGCTGTATTGGAGTAGCTAGAGGGAAATACCTGAAACTATTGAATTGTAATCCAATAGCCTTGATTCTTGAAGATGATTAAATAATTGTAGAGCTTTTAAGGTTTGACCATGTGATTGCGAGAAACCTTATGAATGATACTCCCTTTATCCAGTGTATGGACAGATGAGTAAGAAAAAAAGACAAAAAATAAATATATAATAGGGGAGTATAGGGGATTTGGGATGTTTTGGGTGTTCTTTTTCACTTTTATTTTTACTTTTTTTTGTATGCTGAACAGTGGGGTCACATTTCATTCTTTTTCCATGTAAGTATCCTGTTATTGCAGCATCATTTGTTGAATTTTTCTTTGTTTGTTCGTTTTGGTTGTTTTTGGGAAGTGCATGGGCTGGGAATTGAACCTGGTCTCCCGCATGGCAGGCAAGAATTCTACCACTCAACTACTCCTGCACCCCTTATTTTTACTTTTATCCTTATTTTTATTTTTTATTTTTGGAGTAATGAAAGTGCTCAAAAATCTATTGTGATGACAGATGCACAGCTATATGATCATGCTGTGAACCACTAATTGCACAATTTGGATGATTATATGGTATGTGAATATATAGTATTTCCCTATAAAATTGCATTAAAAAAAGAACATCCAAAAAGTTCAAACATAGTAAAAATACATTAGCAATATTTTGAGATATTAAAATGAACTTGAAATGAATCCAAGGAAGAAGAGCTATTAAACACTCCAAGAAGTCTTGTACTGATCTGTGAAAATTGTGAAAAAGAGAAAAATTCCTCATTAAATCTGATATGTTTTTTCAGCTCTCTTCTCAAAGAATGATATTTATTCATTGTCTGTTTTTCCTATTTATTTCCATTTTCTTACTTGGAGAGTCTATTCTTCTTTATGTCTAATATATTCCACTCCCATCTGTCAATAACAGGCAGGCGGCCTAACTATTTATTTAAGGTAAAAGATTTCATGAAATGTGATATCAGACATTTGAAATAATTTATGCAGTTGCAAAGCTTCTGTGTGAATAGTTTGAGAGGAGCTGTGTCATCCAAAATGAATGAAGACTTTGGCTGATCCAGCTTCTGAAGAGGTACAATTCACTACTACTCAAAGACTATGCTATCGTGCTCAAGTCTCGAGCCACTGTGAACAAACCTAAAGTGGGCTTTTTCCCTTAAATAATTACTGCATCTATCTAAATGAAATTCAGTAATTAAGTTTATTATCATTTTAAAATCTCAGAATAAAAATGAAAATTATGGGTTCACTTGCAAATCTAAATGAAATCCAATAATTAAGTTTATTAGTTCATCATAAAATCTCAGAATAAAAACGAAAATTAAGGGTTCACGTGCATGATTCTTTCAAGGATATGATTGGTTCTTCTTATTTTTACTCATTTAAAAAAATAGAGAAACTCTGTTTCTTATAGTACACCAAAGTATATTAGCTTTTTGCCAATTTAGGGTATGCTGTATTTATTCAGCCTTTTCACCAGCTAGCATAGTCTTTTAAATTGATTGCTGCTCAGTAAATAAATTAATTAATAAAGTAATTTCCACTGATACACTTTATATGCTGAATTGGGTTATCTGCGTGCAAACTTTTAGAATTAAAATAAGAATTCAACAAGGTTGCTGGATACAGAAACAACTTACAAAAACCAATAGCAATACTGGGAATAACTAATTAAAAGAATATAACAGAGCAAAACAAATGTCTTCATTTCAATAGCAACATTAATTACAAGGCACCTAAGGACCCAAATGCATGACATTTCTAAAGAAACAGAGTTGGAAGAAACTATGGTAATTATAAGTGAGAGCCAATAGGTCAAACATTTTATGTGATAGTACTAACAACCTTAACAAGAAGATGAAGGACATTTTTATATATTTAAGAAATGTAGACAGTATAATGCATAGATTAAACTACACTATTCTTAATGACTCAGAATTGAGTTATACTTTTATGTATCAAAGGTGATTTTAGTACTGTATTTACTCTACCTACAACTGATGCTCTGAAACAGTTTTTGATTTCTGTAGTTATCTTCTAATTCCTTATCTGCATTTAGAATTGGTTAAAAAAGATAGAAAACCTAAAATAACAGTGCCTTAAAAATCATGATGCTTATTTCTCTCTTACTTAAATGCAATTGGGAGTACAACTATTAAGGAGCACTGGTATTTCTATCTTATTGTGCTTGCATCTTGAACATGTGGAACTTCCATTTCCTGGTCTAAAATGACTGCATGAGCTCTAGCAATCGTGTTAGTATCCCAACCATGAGAAAGGAGGAGAGGTGAAAAAGTGTATGCCTACTTCCTTCAGGGAACCTTACAGAAGTCATTTCATAACACTTCTGGTTATAAACCATTAAACACAATGTGTCTCTTGGCCATACTTGATTGTAAAGGAAGCTATGAAATACAGTTTTTATTTAAGATAGACATATGCCTATCTAAAACTTAGAGTTCTATACCTGAAAAAGAACTGAAAAACAGATAATTGGGAATTTATACCAGTCTCTGCTACACCATTCATCTTATGACCAAGTTGACATTCTTTTGACTGATGCCTTTTGAAATAAGAATGAGGGTTGGGAAGGTTACTGTTGTTGATGTGGCTTTTTAAGTTGAGACAAATCTGGGCAGAAGAGATGCTTTACATTTAATAATAAGAAAATGAGTTTAATACAAAACGAGATACTTGAGCATGTTTATAGTCATATTTTGCATGAGGGCCTCACGTATTTAAGGCTTTCATTTACTATAAGATGCTGGTATCCTTCTATATCCAAGGTTTTCCACACAATCTCAAAAATAACAACAACCAAAAAGCAAGCACCACCGAAATACAGATCCAAAAGAACAGCAGATAAAATCACCACTCATAATCCATGCCTGCAGCAGGACTAGAAGACAGAGACTGCCACAACTTCAATTCGCATGTTTAGTAGAGAACTAACATTGGGAAACCAGCAAAGCCAGCTCAAGAGCCCCCATGGACCTGAGAGTCAGGTGGAGACTGCAAGGAATAGACGAGAAGGTCTTGGGGAATAATAGAACACAAGTCAAAACAGCCTCAGGAAAAGGCAGCCACACCCTAAGTGGGGAAATACCTAAACCTTGACAGATCGGGGTATTGAAGGCAGGCTCTTGGTAAGACAGTCTTCTCATGAGTGCACAACAACCAAGAAAAGGGAGGAATCCTTGAAGTCTTGCTGATAAGGAGAAAGGAAGACAAAGCTGTGGAAATTAATAGTTTTACCAAAGTAGAAAAGATTCACACAAAAAGAAGATATATCCACTAAGTTCTCTAAAGAACAGCACATAAAAGGCACTATTGATTTTAGAAAACGTACTTTCTGATACCAACAGAAAAAAGCTTTCTTCAACTAAGAAACTTCGTATGCACTGCACATTAATATATATACCTATTATTGCTGGCCCAGAAAAATATAAGACATTCTAAAATGAACAGAAGATAACATCCTAGAAATGAAGATTAGAGGAAAATAAACATGAGAAAAAAGAAATTTGGGTTGAAAAGTATTCTTCCCTCACCCCTTGATACAGAGGAAAACTGTAAAAATAATCCTCAGGCTGAGTTCAATATACTTAAACAAGCAATTTCAAATATCAAAACAGTTTGAATAGGAAACTTAAAATTTAGAACGTAAATAGGCACAATAGAAAAATGTGAAAACTGACTGAAATTAGGAGAGAAATTGAAGGTAATGACAAAATCATTTCAGAAGTAAAGACTAAATTACAGGCTTCTCAAGGAGAACAGAATTGTCAGAAAATATAGAAAGAGTATGGAGAAATTTCATGAAAAGAATTAAAAGAAAGAAAATGAAATAAACCAACAAGTAAAAAGGAGCAGAGAGAATGTAATAATTATAGAAGAAAGGCAGAGGAGATCTAAATAATATATAGTGGAAGGACTAAAAGAAAAGAAAACAATGCATCAGAACTAATATTTAAAACTATAATTATGGAAAAAGTATCATAAATAAGACCTGAATCTCTGAATTATAAGAGTAAACTAGGGCCAGAGAAAGCATCCTGGACAATGAACTCCATGACATATTGTCGTAAAACTTATAGAATTTATAATAAAGAAACAAATTTTCTAGACCTACAGATAAAAAGATCAAGTCCCTTTTGAAGGAAAGGAAATGAAGTTAGTTTATCTTGACAGAGACATACAGAACAATACCATAATGAGGAATCATTATTATAAAGAAACTTAAAGAAACAAAGTACAAGCCGAGGATTCTTGCCCAGCCAGGCTGTCCTTCAAGTATCATGTCTTAGCAAAACAGTCTTAAATGTGGAAGAATTCAGGAAATGCTGGACTTCTCATTCATTCCTGAGGACTCTAATAGAGATACACTTCACGTAATCGAGTGATTACTAGGGAAACCTGAACAAAACAACTGATGGTACATATTGAATATATTTAATTGTACATCTACAAGTGAAACAGAGCTGTTTCAAGGGTGGAAGAAGAGTAAGAAATATTATATGCTTTGACAAAGTAGAAATAATACAACTGAAAACATGGGAGAAACAAGAAAGGGGAAAGTGGAAAAGCTTGTTGACTATTGCATATGTAATAGACGGAATCCAACCATATCATTTAAAGCCGGCAAATCAAAACATAGACTAAAGTAAGGGAAACAAGGACTAAGGGCATTTTAAACACATTAGTGCAAAGCTTACCACAGAAACAGAATAAAAAACAAAATGAACTTTTCTGTAACAAAATAAATACACCAAAATAAGAAAGCATACCATGTCAACAAAGACACAAATAAAATGTAATACAATGTATATGGTAGTTATAATATAAATAATAGGACATGATTCAGACCAAACATAAACCGTATAAATAAAATAAATCAGTATAAATCACTATTAACAGAAAATAATTTTCAGAGTCGTTTACAAAGCAAAACCCAACTCTACACTGTATGTAAGAGATATTCCTAAAACAGTGTTTCAGAAGGGTCTGGGCAAAGGCATATCAAGAAAATTCAAACAGTGAGAAAGCAGGGTTGCAATCTTGATATTAGATAAGGTGGAAATCAGTTCAAAAGTAGTAAATGAAGTGAAGAACAAATCTACTAAATGCTACAACTCATCATGAAAATGTAACTGTTATGAATAGATATACGCAATAAATAACTCAGTAACATGGTGATGAACTCTGGAGCATTCAAAAATACTTTGCAGTAGAAAAAAGAATGAGGAAAATCTGACATGGTGCAATTTTCAAGATACTTCACTATATGGAAAAAAAGTGATAAAAGAAAGTTAAGGAGATTAAAATAGAAAACAATGTAAGTGTATCCGTGAGAGCGTGTGGGAACTAGGTTAAAAGGCATGAGGATGGGAGTGAGATTTCTCTTGGTACAACTTTTTATACAATTTTGTCATTGTTGCATATTTAAACAATGAAATTAAGTTAAATAAGATTTTTTAAAAAAGCAAATCCTAAAATTGAATACAAACAGAAACAATAAAGCTACCAAATATCAGACTGGAAACATGACCATAAGCAAAATATGTGTTACAAGTAACTTTGGGACATGGTACTCTGACTATATAACCATGATGGGATATCTTCTGAAGTCAAAAAGAACAGCAAAAATAGGAACTTAGCCTACCAGGTTTCTTGTGGTCATGGAATTGATGTAGTAATTTTGAATGAACTTTGAGTATAATGCAAGGTAAAGTAAATGACAAAGTGTCCCGATGTTGGGAGCCAAGGTCTTGCTGTGGAATGGGTGAAGGCAAGGAAGAACACGGAATTGTAACTGATGCACCAGAATAAAGCCACAATTTGAAAGCACACTTCATAGCTCTGTCTATGAAAAAGACCTAGAAACAATAAAAACTTCTATAGCAATAAGGACATCTAGTTCCTAGATCTTGGTTTCTCAATGCCTTCTTCACTAAGAGGAACCAGAACTCCCTGGAGAAATGGCTGATTCTTGGTATGAGAAAGGAGAAACTGTAATACAGATTCTGTTTTCTTGTGTAAGAAAGCAAAAAGTGCTCAAAGACTAAAAGGGACCTATCAAAAGAACACAAAAAGAACTGATTTGAAGGGGTTCCCAATGACCTAAGACAATGTGATTATCAAAAAGAGTAATAATGGCAACGGATTAGAGCTCAGTACTAAAAATAATGGATGAATTTAGGGTAGGAGATAGGAAAGCTCTTCCTTAAGAAGAATGCCAACAAAAATGTAGAGATCACCATTATGCTACTTCCAATATAATAACTAATTCAGGCAAAAGTCATCCAAAGGCAATGAGTAAAAGTTTGCTGGGGGACAAAACATTCACACAGTCTTCAAGACTGTATGGTGATAAGTTGTTAATTACAAAGGAAAAAAAGACCCCTGTACAATGGATAAATCCAGTAAGCAGCATCTTAACCAAGAGGCTGCTCTTAACATCACGAATAATAAACAAATTTTATGTGTCTCCTTATATGATGAAAGGGACTTTGTAGATGTGATTAGATCATGAGCTGAGATTATCCTGGGTTATCTGTATGTGCCTAAATGTGATCATAAGAGTCCTTACAAGAGGGAGGCAAAAGAGTCAGACAGAGAAAACAATGGGATGATGTGATATGGGGACATGAGCCAAGGAATGAGGACAGCATCTAGAAGATGGAAAAGCGAGGAAACAGATTAAGCCCTAGAACATCTAGAAGCAATGCAGCCCTGCTGGCACCTTGTCTTTGGCACAGTGAACTGGAATTTCCAACTTCTGACTTTCAGAACTGTAAAATAATAAATCTGTATTTTTTAGCCACTGAATTCATGGTGATTTGTTATAGGAGCGATGGGAAACTAATAGACAGGCTTAGTGTAAATTGCTCCCTATTTAACTAGACCAGGGTAGGGCACCAAACCACTGTTGGTAATACTAAGCCTTCTCCACATCCTTAAGTTTTCCTTATGTTCAAATACCCTCAGTTACCCAGTTAGAGTGTGCCATCTCTTCCCTCTCATCAACTTCTAAGAGTTTCTGTTTTATACCTATTTAAAATCGAGTATTATAAAAAAATATTATTTAGTACTCAAGGTAGGTGTGAGGCAAATAAGTTTATGAAATAAGAATACTTTTTAAGTAGATATGTTAGTTAAAAATGTTTTTCTTGTTCCATGCTGTTGGGCTCCACTGACTTGGATACCCCTGGAATGGATACTATCAAGCTACAGTGATTATATAAAGGTGTCATAAAGTTATATTAGGCCTAGATCCAAATAACAAGAATGAGTTATCAGTAAGACCCTCAGGACAAACCTGCAACATCAAGCTGTTTCAGGTGATGTGGGAAATAAATGGCATCCAAGTTCACATGTCAGTTGAGTTAACTAGTGCTTTAAAGCTAAGACCCTCATGTGTGACAAAGTACAAGCTGCCTCTTTATTGGGAATGTCCTTATGTTTTCTGTTGCTAATTTCTACTCATCAAAAAAGCTATCCTTGGTAGGTATCTTTCCCCAGTATTGGCCTAGCTCCTTGTAATTATCCCAGCTTTGCTAATCAAATATTGGAAGTGTCTATTTTCTTGTCTGTCTCCCATCAGTAATCTTTTAGGACAAAACTATGTCATTAACTCTGTGCCCAACACCTGGAACAGGGTCTAGTACATAGTAAGGTTCCAACAAATATTTAATAAATGCATGGTGAGTGAATAAGTGAATGGATTAATGAATAATATGCAAATGTCTAAAGTTAAATTTCTTAATTTATTGTATAAAGACATCGCTGTTCTCAATATTAAATTTTAACTATCAAGAGTGGAAATTAACAACTTCCATTTTTGTTCTGTGCCCCTGTTAGAGATCATAGAACTGGAATAATGCAGAAAAAATGCCATGAAGTAAAAATAGCTATTTTAAATGGAGCAACCAGACGTCAGAGTCAAACATAAATGCTCATATAAAATAGAAAATGTGTAGATCCCTAAGAGAGTTCCCTTCCGCTGGCTAAATTTAATGTGGGTAATTTATTGTTCTATAAATACATTCCATCTACAATTCATTCATAAGCCTTTCAGCCTCTGTGTGCATTTTGGCTCTTGGCTTTAGAGAGAGGATAAGCCATAAGGTTAAATAACTTACATAGATTTTCCATTTGAATCAAGTGCGTCAGAAATCTGAAAGACGTATTTAATATGCATCATTCTTTAGAAAAGACTTATAGGATCCTACCACTTCTAGGCCCTGGAAGTTCGGCACTTATCCCTTCCTGACACATACTTCATGGCACAGCAGTAGAGTAATAGTTCTAGTGAGTAAAGAAACAGACAGCACTTT
Source organism: Tamandua tetradactyla (assembly GCF_023851605.1). NCBI lineage: Eukaryota > Metazoa > Chordata > Mammalia > Pilosa > Myrmecophagidae > Tamandua > Tamandua tetradactyla. Next base: position 49,822,642 of record NC_135345.1, on the reverse strand, counting down.
GGAACAGGAAACATGTAATTAGCCAAGTCTTTGAAAATGTTTTTGCTTTGTCACCATCAGGAAACTTATTTTGAAAAAGAGTGCCTTGTTCTTTATTAAAAAGATTGGAATTTTTTGGAAGGTGATTACCCAACCAGTAGGGTCAACTATAAGTACCTCTGCAGTAAACACTGCGAGAGCAAGTGCACACATCTTCTTTACACACACGCTTGCTGATTTACCCACTGAATGTCATACTAGTCACAAACCTGGGCACTTTTTCCTCTGAAATGTCCATTTCACTTATTTATTTTATTTACTGGGTTCTTTATATACCATTCATTTTTTTAAAATTCGCTGATTCATGCAGTAAACTTTTTTTTTTGTGCAGATCTACTATAGACCAGGCACTTTGGTTGGAGTAAAAAGTAAATAACTAATGGTCCCTGCCATTGTGGCGTTCATAGGCCACTAGGGGAGACAGACCCATACACCAGAAGTTGTACATTATGATGAATACTATAACAGCGATATTATAGTTACATGGTATAGAAGTAATACAAGAGGGAGCATTAAGTGGTGGTCTTATTTAGAAACAGGCATAGATGATTGAAGAAATTGGGAAGCAGAATCAAATTTGAGTCTTCACTTGTGAAATATGAGATTAGATTTAATAGCTCAGGAATTTTTCTTTCTTTAGTGAAAAGAAAATAGCTGAAACTACTAGTTATAAAGTCTCTGGGATACTTCAGTTGGTGTTGGGTAAGGAATAGAAAGACCTGAAAATAATAGTAAGTGGTGGTGAGCCCTTTCTGACTTCAGTGATGTCCAAGTAACTGAAGGTAAAGGCAGGCAAATTTAGTTAAAGCAGCGACCTCCATAGAGACATGAATGTCTAATATCAAGTTTGTTCCTCAACTCTTAATAACATATAACACAGATGGTACCAAGAGCTTGGCAAAGAGGTTGGTCTCAAGTCCTAGGGTCATGTCGGTCTTCTCAGAAAAGATGCATCTATATGGTAGAAATGAAAACCCAACAAGAATGTAAAGCATGTCCAGTAGGAAGAGTCATAGATGGACTTGAGCGATTGATGGTATTACAAAACTATCAGCTATTACAACCACCTCTCCATGAAAACCAATCACCCTTTGTTATTAATGTCCACCTCAACCTCAAACAAATCCATTGTGTAGTAATTATTTAGCTACTCTAAAATAAATCCATTGACCTAACAGGCTAGAAGTTAGGTAATTACCCAAGGTCATTGAAGAAATCATTAGCATAATTAGCATAGCCAGGAATAGCATCAAAAGACTACATTGCAGTGGCATTGTGTTTTCTAACACTACTGAACTTACCAGATTCATTTTACTTAAGTGACTTTCAAGACTGAAATGAGCTGGAGTTTCATGTTCTGCAGAAGTATGGCATAAAATGTAAACCTGCCTAAAGGTAGTTGAGTAACTGGCCATAGAGGTGAGAAGAAGTCATTCCTCAAAGAATGTATATAATTGTGAATGCCTTCATAATACTCTGTTAAAGTACTGCATATTTGAAACTACTAGCTTAAAACATTATGATCTCACTGCAACATCCATATTTTATAAAACAGTGGTTGACTGCTAGCAAATATCAAGTCAGTTGTGTACAGAGCCTAAAAAGAATATGAGAATTTGGGAAGGTATATCCAATTGCATGATATTTTTCTGAGAACCAATGCCGATGAAGAAGATTAATCTAATTCATCAGCTTTTCTTACTGGAGTAAGATGCAGAACATTATGGCAAAAGTAAATTATGAAACTAAGTTCTCTTAAGGGAATAACCAGGTTGACATGGCAGCCAAAGCTGCAGCCCAATCAACTGAGTCCCTTTAGGTCTCATTTCTGCACCACTTAACTTAGAACATGTGCCCTCTTATTCCCCAGTTAAGCAGGAACAAGTTGCCCGGCTAAGATTCACTCTTGGACCTGAAAGATGGTCATTTCCTTCCCTCTTGGCTAATGTGTCTCACTTCTGTCCTCCTTTTGCTATTAATCAGCACTTGCATTTTTAAACTTTTCACCAAGTTTATTTCTTCCAGACTAGAAACTTTCACATGAAACCACTGCTGATGTGAGGATCTTCAGCCATTCCAACCACCTCTCTGGACTTCTCCCCTCTCAGGTTAAATGAGATAGCCAGAAAGTTCTATGCCCCATTAGGCAGGGCCTACACCCACCTGACAAGCCAGAAGCAGCTACAGAAGACAGATCTTTGTCCCTCAGCACCTCTTAAGATTAAGGGGCAAGAATTCTCTGAGGGGGAATTTGAGGTGGCTAAAATAGGGAGAGAGGACAGAGAGGAAAAAGAAAACACACAAAAAACCATGGAGAAGCTCTTAAGCAAGGATGGTTCATCAATGTCAGGAGGGCCCATGTCCAGCACAGACACCTGCTCAGGGGTTACCCATATACAGGAAACACCTGGTGAGAGCCAACCCATCTCGAGCCAAATGACGGTGACCTGAGTGAGTCATCTATGGAGAAGGGTAGACACAACCAACATACTACCAGGCACCACCCTGGAGAGGAAGGAAGGTAGAAGAAAATACTGTGAACATGGAAGGGGGAGGAGGAAGAAGTAAAATTAATCTATAAAAGCAGATGGCCCTGCATTGCCTATTGCCTCTTGCCTTCCATCTTTCCTTACTTGTGAGCATGGCTGCGTTTCCTCTTACATATGTATCAAAGAAACTTTGTCAGCTCACTGTAAAAAAAAAAAAGTAAATTACAGAGAAAAGCTTTGGAAGTACCACTATTTTGGCATAGTTTTCCTTTTTTATCACCTAATCAGAGCTCACCTGCTAACAGATAAACAAAATCAGAGGTTGGGATCTTGAAAAGAGAAACAGAGAAAGAAGCTCAAGTTCAATGTAACGCTATATAAACATCAAGTTAACAGACTAAGTAAGGAGAGAAATGTACAAGCTTTATGTGGAGTTTGTAAAAGTTGTTCCACGAAGCTATATGTTAAAAATCCAAAGACTATACACTAGTGAATTCTAATTGTCTCATTATAAAAACCTTGTGTCCCTTTTGTCTACCTTGTCAACAGATGGGTGGAACATATGGAATAAAAATAAATAATAGGGGGAACAAATGCTAAAATAAATTTAGTTTGAAATGCTAGTAATAAATGAAAGTGAGGGGTAAGGAGTATGGTACGTATAATCTTTTTTTTTCTGTTACTGTTTTATTTCCTTTTTTGTTGTCTTTTTATGAATTGATGCAAATGTTCTAAGAAATGATGAATATGCAACAATGTGATGATATTGAGAATTACTGAATATATATGTAGAACGGAATTATATGTTAATGTTTTTGTTTGTTCTTAATTTTTTTTAATTAATAAATAAATTAAAAAAAACATCTTGTGCCTTTCTTTCCTGTCAAGAAGGAGTTAGGTTTGAGTTCATTTCAAAGAAACTGCTGGAAAGATGGAAAATCAACTCATAGAAGACAAGGTTATGATGGCTTCATGCTTCTCAGGATTCTGAATTGGATTTTAACTATAGAAAATTATTTCTTGGAATTATATTTAGACATTATAATTCATAAAATAAAATCTATTCTTTAAATATACTAAATGCGGGCTATTTGGCCCTGTATTTGCATGTTTGGCTGTTAGTTAGACTATATGGGTCATATCCTTCCATGACTGTCCTTATTAGTTCTGTGGACTTTGGATAAATTACCCGAGTCCTCTATCCTTTAGTTTCCTTAGTAAAATGTGAAAAAAAGTAAAACCTTTACCTTAAGTGTTGTAAGGGTTGAAAGAAAAAATGAAATTCACATGCTTTATATCTAGTAAGCAGTAAAAATATACTTATATGTTTATTTTCAATAATAATATCCCTTATAATTGAAAAACAAGAATTAAATGCACACATCTCTGGACATTTTATGAGTCATTGCCTTGATACATGAATTGCAAAAGTCGAATCGGACCTAGATACACCTTTGAAAGAGCGTGAGGTCATTGTGTATTTAAGGAAACCAAATGCCATCCAGCTTTCACGTAGAGAAATCCATTTCTATTCTTGGCATTCTTTACAAGGAGTATTTATAGGCTGTGACAGCATTCAGAGCTTCCATGAAGTTTAAAACAAACAATGAACAAAAACCTAGCACCAAGCATTTTCACCTTAGTTCTTTCAGCCCCACCAGGTTAACTAACTCTTCTTCTTAAGCTATGCTTTGCCATCAGAGGATCTATCTTAAGGTCAATTTTAAGACATTCAGTGTTTTCTTTCTTTTTTTTTTTTTTTAATTCTGTGAACCTAACACACAAATGTAAAGTGATGAAATATTTTAAGACAATTGTCATGGTTCTTTTGTAATTCAGCTTGTAAAAATCTTAGCTAACTCTGGGAATATCCTCTGTGCTAGTCTTTTAAGCATTCACAGGGAAATTGAGCAAAATATTGGAGAACGGAAATTTAGCTTTTAACAAATCAGTAAAATCACTGATTTCTCGAATACTATACATGCAGCAAAAATTTTTTAAAGGCTCCTTAAAAGGGGTTTCGTTTGGAATTGCATAGAAGATATTTTTTCCCCTTCAATCACTTTTCCCTTGACTCAGTAATTGCAGAAATTCCAAGGGAAAAGGGGAGAGGGGCATGTGGCACAATGACTTTTGTTTCCCAGAGAAAACATATTTTTAATCGCATTCTTGTGGGTGTGAGCCCATTGCAAACAGGATCTTGTGAAGATGTTATTTTTAGTTAAGGTAAGACCAACGCAACCCAGATGGATCTAAAACTATTACGAGAGGCCTTATAAGGAAAATTCCTCCTGAGGAGCCAGAATCTAGAAGTCAACAGAACCAGAACCCAAACAGAAAGGATGGGACATTACTACGTGATGGAAAAGGCAAGGAACCCAAGAGTTTCCAGGCAGCCAGAACGTTGCCAACCCTGGGAAGAAGTAAGTTTTCTAGCCTATACACCATGAGTCAGTAAATTCCTATTTATTTAAAGCAAACACATTGCATGCTATTTGTCATAGCATCTTGGAAAACTAAGATAGGGGAAAAACAAAAAAGGAAAATGCTTGCCTCTGTTCCAAAGAATAACGAGAATTGCAGAAACTTCAGTAAGGGGCTACAATACCAAAATATAAGAGTGTGACATCCAGAATTGATCCTGAAAGGTATTTTATAGAATTTTAGATGATATTTCAAAACATACTTTCACATAAACCTTAAACTGGATTGCTTCTAAAATTTGAAGTGAAATCAAGATATGTTCAAATGTTCCCTTAAGACAAAATTAATTTAAAGGATGTAAAGTCAAGGAAAAGTTGAATATCTAGACAGCAAAGATGTCACATGATTCTCACAGGTCAATTTATTTTATAAAAGTGACATAAAATCTAGACATATAACTTAATCATAGTTTTTTTAAGCTGGATGCATTTTACAAATTTAGGTAACAGACAAATTTTATCTCCTCTGCAACATTTTCCCTGGATTCCCAGTGCCTTCTCTCTGTAAAAACTATTTTCGTGAAAGAATCTGAGATCAGTCAGTGTAAATTTGCATTACCTCTCTCAGGAGTATGTAGAGGTAAGCTTTGAAATTAAAATAAAGGTTTGTTGCTCCAGGGGTTTCATATCCCAGCAACCTAGTAAGATAGTTGCTGTGGGTGTTTTCATGTGTGTGTATGCATATGTAACTGTGTATATATGAAATAGTGAGTGGGGGTAAATGTAGGGAAGCTGTCCCTGAAACCACTCCAGGTGGTCATTTATTCATGTGTGAGTCCTTTGATTTATCAGCAGATAAAAGCTTGAGCTGAGCCAAGGGAGTTATGTTTGAATAGATGAAAAATTTTCTTGATGGATACACTTAGGGACTTTTCAGAGGAGGGAACCAAAAGAAAGAATGAGGTGGCCTCTTAAGATCCCTTCTAATCAGGGTAAAACTAACTAAATAATAATTTCTGAATACTCGACCTGTAGTCCAAAATTTAAGTATCACCATGACAGTCGCCCTGGAAACTCTCAAACATCTGTCCAGTCAGTGCTGTTTGCGGCTGTCTTTGCTGCCTCCTGTGCTTCTGAATTTGATCTTCAAATGTAGACTGAGAAATCATAACACGCAGCTAGTTGTGAGCAGAATCACCAGCCCACATGTGTGCCAAGTGGGTAACCACAAATCCCAGGCCCACTATGTTAGAACACTAATTATGTAAGCATCCAGTTTCAGATATTTTAAGCACCTCAAGTAGATGACGACAGTGCTTTAACACTTAAATTCAGATGCATCTGCCATCTTTCAACCTCAAGGCCAGATTCAGTTTTCTCTTTCTCAACAACTTCCACAGCAATAATTTCAGAGGAGGGGGTAGCACAGAACATACAGAAATTATTGAGCATATTTTAATCCAGCTGTTTTATGATGTATTCTTTAGATCTATGTAAGGTCCTTGGAAGTTCTTGCTTTCATTTTCCCAATTCCAGAAGGAGCAAATGGCAAAGTTCCAGAGCAGCATGGGAGGAGTTCCCAAGAGCAGGGCTGCGAGCACACACTCCTCCTACTTGGGAGGACAACCCTGTGAGGCGGCAGTTACGGGTGCCTCCATGGGATGAGAGGAAAATCAATATGCAAGGCAATCTGGTGTTGTGCCCAGGGGACCAATGGGGGGACAGTATTGTGTGTGCCGTCAGAGCGCGACAAATGAGAGTTGCCATCGGCAACCACGGCACTTCTGTGTTAAAACAAGCAGTTGCTGAAAGGAAGGAGCGATGGTTGTCACAGCATAAACAGGTTCTCCCAACCACTTTAGTTCTTCCTCTCTTCACCTGTTTCAAGAAGTCCTCCTCAAATGTTTTGGAAATGGATGGTTGTAACAGTAGCACAGCATTTTAAGGGTATTTGACAGCACTACGTTGCATACTTTAAACTGGCTAAATGATTGAATTTAAGTTATATATACATAATTAACCAGGATAGAACTGTTTAATGCAAAGAGTAAACTCTAATGTAAACAATGAACCACAGTTAATAATATAATTGTTTCATCAATTGTAACAAAAGTACCACACTTACACAAAATGTTAGCAGAGAGAAGGATTGTGGGGGGTTATATGGAAGCTCTGTTCTTTCTATATGATTTTTCTGTAAATTATACATATTCTAATAAAAAAAAAGGAAAGGATGAAAAAGTCCTCTTCACCTTTCTGCCCCGACTCATCATCAGTTATATGATGTATCTGGGTATGCAACAAAGAAAGTGGATAGTGGGGTGGGGAAGTTCATTTGCTGATGGAAATGATAGAAGTCATAGGCTGCCCTGCTTTGATTAGTCACATTTTAATTAGAGGCAGAAAATGGCATTTGATCAGTATGTGTGCAATATTGCAAGGACTTCACTCAGCCCCATCAAACAACTCCTTTCAAGGTGGCAGCACACAAATTGCTACTTGTGGTGACAGATGGATTTTTAGAGTCATTGAATGATCTGGGGTAGGGGAGAGGTGAAAGAAAAAATAATTTCTCCCTATATAGAGGTGTTTGGGATTATTTACTTTCTTAAATAACCTAGGCTAAGGAAAAATGAATACAGATGAAACACCTAAATGGCTACTGAGGCAACATTTCTCTTCAGGAAAAGGCTTATATACCTGCTTAGAGAATGTCCACAAGTGTGGTTGATGCATTGGGGCCTCCTTTCTTTTTTGTATTCTGAGCCTTATCTGCTCACTTTATAAACTAATGGCATCATATCTAGTTAAGGGAGTGAGTGAGCATCACAGCAGTCTCCTGGCTCCTTTGTCCTGGGTGCGGATGAATATGATAGACAAACAGCCCACCAGGCAGCCAGTGTCTGCCTCTCTGTTTGGGAGAAATGTGGTCAGTTCAAAATAATTAGTGTTGATAAAACACTGAGAGTTTCCTCTGCATTTTTAAAATGGGATTTTCCCACAAATAGGATAGAGTTGTTATTCATACTGGTTAAGAAGGATGTGTAGGCCACTCTTTGGAAATGAAGTCCTTGCCCCATGTGATAGAAATGGCCCCTTTGAGATGGTCATCCCATTTCTGGGCTGGCTTTCCTTTCCACAGCTCTTTGTTCTCAAGATGTATTCCATTTGTCTCCTTTTTCCATTGGAACCAGTTTACTTTGAAAAGGGTTTATATACTTGTGAAATCTAAACTGAATTATTCACATAGGATAGAAGAGCGTTCAAAACTTATTGATGCTTATCCATGAAAGCTTTTCAACAAATACTTATTAAATAAATGAAGTCCATGCCAAGGTCTCTACCACCTTGTTTGAAGCCAGGTGACAAGGATGGAAAACTAGAGACGGAGTGTCCTTGTGGAGCAAGGGCAGTGCCTCTTGCATCAGAATGGGAGAACCCATGCTGATTCCTTCAAGGGTGCAGGGGTGCTTTCCTATGACCGTTAATCTAAAGTGGGGTGAAGCAGCAGATGCTTATATTCTTCCAAAAGACAGGAAGAGACAAGACAGAAGGACTTATATTACATGCTACTAAAAATAAGCATGTGCTATTTTTGGTTGGCATTTTTCCTTTTTGATAAATAGAATTTAAGGTACAGGGCAAATTATTTCATTTTATAATTTTCTATTATGAAATATTTCATAGATTGAAATATATTTGTAATAAATACATAAGGTTTTAAGCATAATAATAATAAAGTACATGTATACCTACCACCTAGCTCAAGAAACAACAGAACATTTCCAAAACTACTAAATCACGACATGATATTTCCACTGACTTTTCCTAAGAAGTATGCTCTACAGTATTTTCTTCATTGTCCCATTGTCTAGGACAGAATGATAAGGAATAAATGATCTTTCACTAGTTCTGAATAAAATGCATTCATTTTTCAATTTAGAGAGGAAGTAGATCTAGGGAGGCATGCTATAAAATTTAACTGTGAAGGAGTAGTGAGTGCACGATAGAAATTTAGCTTGACTTTCTCTGTAAATGAAGTTTCTCCTGGAACTTTAACAATTTATTAAAATAACTTTGTATAGGCTCTTTGGTAAATTTCATTCCAAAAATGCATGATATTATGCTGTCTGAAACTTTCTCCATCCATTCAATAACTTATTGTTTACCTAATTTTGTATTTGCCCACAATATTGGGTATTTCCACGTTCATGAGATTTAACATTTTAAAAAACATTGTATGAGCTAAAGTAGGTGTATTTAGACATATTTTTAAAAGAATGAATAGCCATCAAATGTATATTTATTCAAGGTAAGAAAAAAGCTTCTCCAATTAAATATCCATGATCTATATTGGTTAAAATGTAGCATGTCTCACTTTTGTGATCATTTAAATCATAAAATTGGCTAATGGCTACACTAGCTGGCTGATACATTATTGACCAGTCTAGCTGCTTGAAATCAAAGAAACACAGTGAAATTAAATATGCACATTACATTATGCAAATGATTGATGTTGAATTAATGTCCTAGAGCTGTTTCTAAAGATGTGGTTAACATCGGATATTGGCTAAAGTTATAACTTAAGTTCTGCCATATCTATCTTTACTAATTTATTTTAAGGCAGCACATCACATATTTATTGAACAACTTTTTACTTCCTGGCCTTGTACAAAGCTTTTGGGATTCAAATATCTGGAAATAGCTTTTGATTTCAAGGGTGACACTTCTATTATTAATAGTATGGATCCAGCAGTCGTTTTTTATAATATAAGATACATATAAATAAAATTCTCTTTTGATTTTTGGCTGTGGTAATTGTAAATGGACTGTGTCATAGATCAGTCAATTTACTAAAGGATGTTGAATGCCTTTACTAAAAAACAAAAGGAGAGAAGTATGCTTTTGTTGATAAGTCTTTTTTCTGAATGAATTATATATATTGGATTTTAAGTTTGGGTCTGAGTGTAGGTTAGGTGTGACATAAGGGGAAACTGAGGCCATATGCATGAAAAAAGATAGTTTGTTATTTACAGGTCCCAGAGAAAGGGCATGCCACTAGAGGTCAATGAGAAGTATGATCGATGGGTGGCTCAACTAGCAAATGGGGAACACACAGGCAAAGGAAGAAAGACCCTTGGCCTTGTGCCCTTATCTCTGGGGGTGGAGGTTGGTAGATTTCCCAAAGAAGTCTAGGTTTGGTCGGGTCAAAGCAAACATGTGTGTAAAGGGGAAGGGATTGGGAGCCTTTGGAGGGTGGAATGGTGAGCTTTTCATTTGGGACCAGCTGTGGGTTTTGTGTAAGATGTGTGCATGCTGTGAGTGGTGGCCAAAGATGTGAATTTGGGCTCTGGGGAATTTACGTCCCAGGGATGGAAAGCTGCTTATGAACTAGGCCAAAGACCAGTGTTAAAGTAAGTGGCTTTGTCAAAATAAGATGGATGCTGAAGTGACACACAGGAAAATGTTGATAGTTATCACAGTCTTATTTAATCAGCTTCTAAGTTTCATCCTCTTTAACTATTCATGTAGATGACCCTTCCAATGTCCTGGCCTCTCAGGTCATTGATTTCTTCTCCAATGATCTTATCATCTACTTTACCTCAACCACTCACTGCCAGGGTTGTAACCAAGAGTTAAAAGTTACCAAATGATTATAGCTACTGAATCATTATTTAGATGCTTTCTTTCTTTCTCGTATATTGTAGAATAGCGAAAAGCATGTTCGTGAAACTACTGAAATTCGCTGAACTGTAAACCCAATGCCCTGATCTTTGATGATGATGCTTTATTGTGTAACTATATAGTCTTAGGCTTGTAACTGTAAAGCCTCATGATAACTTGTGCCCAACCCCGCTTGTAACCCCCTTATCTTGTTTTACAGCTTTGAAGACTTGTGATTATGCAGACAGCCCCTTAGTGTTTATTAATGATGAAACTCAAGTCAGCTCAGAACTAACCCACCTCAATTTCTAGGCTATCTTACTAGACAAAGCTAGTTTTAACCAGAATTGGTCCACCTGACATGCACAATAGCTTAAACCTTAACCTATAGGTGATCTATACCTCATTATAATACTAAAAATCATGCCCTTCATAATGTTAAGGCTGATATTTTCTTACATACATTCTGTGATAAAGCATGTACTCAATTTGTGCATGCTAAATAATTAGACTATCTCTAACTCCATCATCTTGAGCCATTATACTAATCATTCTAAACCTGCCTGTCTTTCAATACGATAAAACTCTCAGAGTTACTGCAGTTGAGGACAGTTCTGAGGCCCATAAGCCCCCTATTCTCCTAGCACTATGCTTTATAATAAAGCTCCTTCTTCCTTTGAAACTCCTGTGGCATAGGATTGGTCTTTGTGTGCATTGGGCAGAATACCCACATTTTGATGGGTATCAGAGTCATCCCTCGACATTGTGATTATCAATAACTGCATTTCATATGCAAATAGCTCATTCTTGGGCACCTTCTCCTTTGTGTCAGCTTGCTCATTCTAGTTCTTTAATTCCAGCAATCCTTTCACTCCCACCAAGACCAATAATCCATTGAGTATATCAACTTTTCATTGTGTTTTTTCCCCTGTACGTTTTCTCTTCCCCCCTCTCCCAGTTTAAATGATATGGTTAGTCATTATCATCATTCCATTAGATACATTTTCACCTCCCATACTGATCTCTCTCTTAGTTGAACTACTTTCGATGTAGAACTGTAGTTAAATCGAAATATCTGCTTATTCCATGCATCCATCTATGCAGCTAGAAATGGCCAGAGAAAAACAATAACTATGGGGATCTCATTTTTAATTCATGGTTACAAAGTGGGTCTGATAATTCTTCCTGACCACTCTTCTTTATTTCTCTAGTCTAGTCACTTTCCCACCCTTCTGGATTACTCTTTCTTTTGTCTCATTCTTCCAACATCTAATTCTTACTCTTCAATCATTATACTCAATATATCAATGCATTCATCTGGAATATAGAAACCATCAGAAAACTCCACACTCCCAGGACCACAAACACCTACTCAGCTGCTTCTGTCCCATATACTTTAGCATCTCTCTTAACTGCAGATGAGCTGTCTGTGCCAGTTGAGACCCATCCTGCACTTGTGAGTTGTACTAGTTCTGCTCATCTGTTCACGGAACTGTTCACTCCCTCTTCTCCTTCATCATCTATTTTTTCCTCTTACTAGATCATTGTCATCAGCAAACAAATATGTTGTTACAGCATTTATATATTTTTTTTTCAAAAAAATATGGAACGCTTCCCGAATTTGTGTGTCATCCTTGTGCAGGGGCCATGCTAATCTTCTCTGTATCATTCCAATTTTAGTATATGTGCTGCTGAAGCAAGCACTACAGCATCTATCTTAAAGAAAAAAAAATGTCCTCTTGTCCAAATTTCCATTTCCAGCTTCAATTTATGTCCTCTTTTTTCTATTTTTTTCATCAGCACTTATTTCCATATGATACTGTATTAGTTTCCCAGGCTGCTAAAAGCAATACCTTGAAATGGTTTGGCTTAAGCAATGGAAATTTATTTGCCTATGGTTAGAGTCTAGGATGTTCAAATCAAGGCATCATTAAGATGATGCTTTCTTCCAGAAGATTGGCTGCCTGGGATCCTTGGCCTCTCTGCCACGTGATAAGTTACATGGCAGTCTAAACTGGTTTGTGTCTTCTCTTCCAAGTTCTGTTGCTTTCAGTTTCTCCCTCCCTCCCTTCCTTCCTTCCTTCCTTCCTTCCTTCCTTCCTTCCTTCCTTCCTTCCTTCCTTCCTTCCTTCCTTCCTTCCTTCCTTCCTTCCTTCCTTCCTTCCTTCCCTCCCTCCCTCCCTCCCTCCCTCCCTCCCTCCCTCCCTCTCTCTCTCCATTCATTCCATTTATAAAGTACTCCAGTAATAGGAGTAAATCCAATCACGAATGAGGTAGGTCATACCTTAACTCAAGTAGTCTCATCAAAAGATCCCACTTACAATGGGTTTACACCCACAGGAATGGATTGGATTTAAGAACATGTTTTTCTGGGGTACATACAGCTTCAAACTACCACAACTATAGCAAATATTTTTTACTTAATTATCTTGTTCATTACATAACTCTCCCAATAGAATAAAAATTTCATGAAGGCAAGGCTTTTTTTTTTTTCACTTCTTTTGAACACTGCTTTATCTTAGGCACCTAAAATAGTGCCTAACACATAATATGCACTCAGAACACTTGTTGAATTAATGAATGAAAAGCGTGATTCAAAAAGTGCTTTCTGTGGGCCAGAAACATGCTAAATCCTTTGCGGCATTTTTCAGTAAATCCATATTTTAATGTTATAAGGTCAAGATTAAAATTCCCATTTTATAAATGATCAAATAGAGACTTTAGAAAGAAAACTTAGTTTACTTTACCAAGAGTGCAGCCAAGCTAGAATTCATATCCAGCACTAACTCCAAAGCTCATTGTCTTAACTACTACACTTGAAATAATGCCCCATAGCTCCCACTGACATTCAGATGATCACCTTTAATTAATCTCTCAACAAATGTACCACACTTTGATGGTAAGGGTCTTTATTCTCTTCCTGTCACCTTCACTCCTTTCCTTTCAGAAAGCTGGAAAACATAATTCTAGGGTCTTTCTCATAATGACAATTTCTACTTAAATTAGCATCTTATTGCTGCTGTAACAAATTGCCCAAAACTTGTGGTTAAAACAACACAGATTTATTATTTTATAGTTCCCGAAGTCAGAAGTCTGAATCTGGGTCTGCAAGGCTGTGTCCTTTTCCAAGTTCGAGGGGAAGGTTTGTTTCCTTGTCCTTTCCAGCTTCTAGTGGCTGCCTGCATACCTTGGCTGCCTGTCCCTTCTATTTCAAAGCCAACAATGATTGATCAAGACTTTCTCATACCACATTCCTCTAACTTTAACTCTCCCTCTCTCCTCTATAAGTACCCTGTGATTATACTGGGTTCAATAGATAATCCAGGATATTCTTCCCATCTCAAGATCTTTAACTTTATCATATTTGCAAAATCCCTTTATCCATATAAGGTAACCTATTTACAGATTTTGAGGATTAGGACAGGCGCATCCTATTCATTCTATATAGTCCTCGTTCTAACCCCCAAAGATTCACATACGTCCCAGGTGCAAAACATATTCATTCTATCTCAAAGTCCCCCAAAATCACAACCTCATACAGCATCAGGTAAAGTCTAAAATCTCATTTTGTCTCATCAGGTCAAAACCTCCGCAGATCATCATCTAGTAGACTACCAAATTATCTAAACTGAGTATATGTGAGACTCTGGATATAATGCATGCTGTGTGAAAAAAAACCCTCTCCCCTTGGGGTCCGATGAAATAAGAAAGCAAGTTATCTCCTCCCAAAATACACTGGTGAAGACAAATGTAGGATAATATTTGTGCTATTACCATCCAGAGAATGAGAAAATGGAAGGAAAAAAAGGAGTCCCTGGCCTTAAGAAATTTCAATATTCAATTGGGCAAGATTCATTACATCGGAAGGCCTTGGTATAATACCCTGGACTCAAGGCTCTGACCTCTAAATAAGGCCCCACCCTCAAAGTCATACTTCCATTATCATAAAAGGTAGCACATGGTTGCAGCAGAGTAGATTAATCAGCCTGTTTCTTGCCTGTAGAATTTTGGGAATCTGACAGCCTTCTTTTATTTTGTCCTCTCTGTTCCTCTTTCAGTCCAAGCTGACAATGTTACTTTTGGTATAAAATTCCTAAAAACATGGTCTCTTATGTATGTCATGGTAATTTGCGCCAGTTGAAAAGAAAATCCTCCACAGATCATTCCTGGATAATTTAATCTCTATTTTTGACTTCTGCTGAGGTGGCTGAGAGAATCTATGAGTCACATGTCTAATCTCTTCAAAAAGCCCTCTGTGTGAATAAATATTCGAGGCACTAGCAAAAGGTTAGCCAGCCATATCCTTGGCTTTCTTGCTTTCCTGACAGTGAATCTCCTAATTTAGCATTTTGCAATCTGGATAGGCTGAGAACTTTCCAAATCATCACGTCCTGGTTCCTTTTTGCTTAACAATTCTTCCCTCAATTTGTCACTTTCCTCTCTCACTTTACAAGCAGCAAGAAGAAACCGGAGAAACCAGGCCATGCCTTCAACACTTTGTTTGGAAATCTCCTCAGTTAAATATTTCATTTCATCACTTACGAATTCTGCTTTCCATGTAACTGTAGGATGCAATTTGGCTAAGCTTTATTCCATTATATATTAAGGATCCCCCTTCCTCCAGTTTGTGATAACATGTTTTTCATTTCCTTCTAAATCCTTACCAGCAGCATTTAAAAATACATATTTCCATCAGTGATGTGTTTATGATGATTTAGATGTTCTCTGAGATGGTATAGGTTTTCTCTACGATGATCCTCATTTCCTTTGAGCCTCACTGATAGTGAACTACAAAGTCTAAATTTCTACCAACTGTCTGCTGAAGGCAATCTAGACGTTTTGTTTTCTTGCTCCCCCCAATTTTTCCTGACTCTATCCATTACCCAATTCCAAAGTCACCTCTACATTTCATGTGTTAAAGCAACTTCCCACATTTAGGTAACAAAATCTTACACCATGGTATACTACTTGCTTTCTGATTCCAGATTCATAGCTCCTTTGAGTTCATTCTATATCACACCAACTTCTCCACCTCATCAAGTAGGACACCATTGACCATGTAGGAATTCACATTCTCACTCTGTACTGTATCTGGGCTTTTGTGGACTTTTCCTAAGCTCTGAAACTTGCAGATGCTGAGTTAATTGGGTTATCAGTGTATTGAGCCGTCCCTCAAATTTGACGTTGCCTGACAATACCGTTACCTGAAAGAAATATCTCCCTATCACCCTCTCATGATATCAGATTCATCCTTGGATGGGGGGCTGGGAATGGGGAAAAAGCTAGGATATGGGATGTGCTTCTGATTAAGGTGTTTTTATGGCCCCATTTTATAGTCGGAGGAATATAAAATCGAGACAGACTGAGGGGGACACCCAGAATGGAAGAATAATGCAGGTTTTTATATGATTAAATTATCATAAGATTATAAAAGACATATATTGAATGACACAGTATAAATGAGCAAATAGTAATATATCATTATTTTCTCAACCAACATGTATTGAACATATATTATGGACCAGGAACTGGACTGAAGTTTAAGAAGGAAAAAAACCATAAGATGTCTTAAGTGACTATAAGAAGCCTTTATTCCAGGGTAGGAATAATAGCTGATATATATATATATATATATATATATATACACATATTATAATATGACTTCAAAAGCATTGTGATAGAGGTAAGTGCCCAGAGCCTGAGTATATTACAACAGCACTATGGTTGAGTCTGGGGAAAAGGATGGTTTAGTACCATTTGCCTTCATCAGATTCAGTTGTGAATATTAAGGAAACACCAGCAGCTCTAGTTAGCCATCCCAACAGGTTAACAAATATAGGCAAGCAAATGGGCTTCTTTATTTTTCCACATTGTCATTAATGAACTGGGAGCAGAGTGGAAGGGGCCAGAGACTTGAAAATACAGTTAATAAAAATGAACAATATAGGCAAATTAAAATCCAATGTACAAATCTACACAAAACCAACTATATATTAAACCTGCATACAGGAAGCTCTGGGCTGTGCAACAAGTCAAAACAAAACAAAACTATAGAATATAACACATAACCTTTCCACACTTGGCAATGCTAAATGCCTCAGGAACTCTGCCAGTTCTCAGGGATACCTAGCCACCTCCAGAGGGCACCTACCTGTCACTGAAAGTTACTAGAGGAACGCTGACTAAAAGGTCATAGACCTGGTTCAAATTCTGCACCTGTCACTAATTTGCTACCCCACACTAGTTACTTAAACCTCCCTGTGCCTCAGTTTCTTGCCTGTGATGCAACATGGCTGCACTGAGAGAGTGCTTGGTGTAAACCACTTACCTGCAGGGTGGGGCTATAAGTAAGAAGGAATCCTGAGTGCTACTCTCAACAACACATTCTACGGTGTTTGACAGACAAAGAAACTACACAGATTTACAGTGTGTGTAGGGTAAACCTATGTATGAGGCACAGAAATACTACTCAGACCATATCTAGTCTCTACATCATTACACCTTATAGTACCTTGGATTTCTACCTTATAAAACAGTGTTCTGCTGGCAATTTTTTTTTGTTTTTTTTTTAATACTAATACCCAGATTTTAATTCATTGGGGGATGTATTTCCCCTGAACTCAAACGCCATATCTGACCCTTCTTCCAGCTTTTATCTTTACTCACTCCCTGTACAAGCACTTCTTCTTCCCAGGGGCACCCTTGTCCTCTGATGAGCCATAACTCTGGGAGGGCTTTGGGGAGCATTAGGGTCTATTCTGAGAGCTAGAGGAACTACTTTCTGGTGTTCTTTTTGTGGACACTCCATTTCCTTGTTTGCATATACATAGGTCCCTCAATGTTCTGCCTTGTCTTCCCCTGCGGCAGGGTCCAAAGGTTTAGGTTCTTCCTCTTCTGACCTTTTGTTGGGCACACTCTCTACTTGGAACGCCCGGGCTAGATTAGGTGCCTCTCTATTTCTCCATGGTCCCTCAAGCTTCTCCCATGAGAGTTTTCATTACATTCTATTGTAATTGCCTGTCTACCTGTTTGTAACTCCCAACAGAGGGTGAGCAGCATTTACATATTGTTAACAACCAGAGCCAATTGCTATGCTTACTTAGAACAGAGCTAGATAAAAGAAATATTTACTGAATATGTGGATCTCTATTTTCATTGAACTCTTATGAAATTTCACTTTCCCAAGTCTTATTCACTCAGGGTTAAGCCACAATTTGGCTACTCATTATGGACAACATATATCTTTTAAACAGGGCCCATTTAAAGCTAATGACGTGTTCTGCTGACTCTATGGGAATTTCAAATTCAGGAACTTGACCTTTGGGAACCCCTAGAATAAAACACACAGGCTGTCACCCCACCCAGTGATAAAATCTCCCTGGTGGGTCCACTATGTGCATGATGAGCTGAGTATGAACCCCATGAAGACCCAGGCCCAAGATGGGCCTAGATGGACTCTACATTGCTGAAAGCCTTGATTCTCTATGAATCCTAGAGAAGGTAACCATATATACTGGCCTATGAGAATTCACTTATTCCACTTATTCCATATAAGAGTTATTCTGTCTGACAGATATTCTATTCTATGCATGAGTGAGCTCTCAGGGAGAATATCTGAAGGATAACCACCTCACTTAACTAAATCCATATCCATGATTTCCAAGGTGAAGTCTCAGTTGGGATCTCTTAGGAGACATTATTTGTTAAATGTATATTTGTCAATGCCATGAGTTTTGGTTCTAAAAGTCTTATAATATTCAATACTACCCGTGCTGGTTTGAAGCTATTATGAACCCCAGAAAAGCCATGCCATTTAATCCTCATTCAATATTGTTGTGTGGAATCTTTTTGATTGTTTCCATGGAGATATGACCCATCCAATTGTGGGTAGTAACTTTTGATTAGATGGTGTCCATGGAGATGTGTCTCCACCCCTTGAAGATGGGGTTGCTTACTGGAGCCCTTTAAAAGGGAACCATTTTGGAAAAAGCTTTAGAGCCATAGAACCAACAGAGCCCACACCAGCCAGAGCTTTTGGAGAAGGAAAATGCCCTCAGAAAAACCTTATGAAATGAGGAGAGAAAGCTTGCAGACATCATCACATGCCCTCCCAGCCAACAGAGAAACCCTGAACATCGTCTGCTATTTTGAACCAAGGTATCTTTTCCTGGATGCCTTAATTTGGACATTTTTATAGGCTTGCCTTAATTGGGACATTTTTGTGGCCTTAGAACTGTAAACTTGCAACTTAATAAATTTCCTTTTTTAAAAGCCATTCTGTTTCTAGTATATCATATCCCAGCAGCTTATAAACTAAAACACTATCACATATGTTTCAAGCTTTCTGCACAACAGGAAGGTCTATCAAGTTCTGTTTTAACTTTCCATGTCACTCTATTCCCCAGAAGCAGTATTGCATTTTGGTTAGAGAAGGGATGAGCACGGATTTTGAAGTCAGACAGATTGGGTTTGTAATTGAATCACCGTGACCTTAAGCAAATTATGTAAATGGATTAAGTCTCAATTTCTCATCGATAAAGTAGAAACAGTCAGGTTTCCTTCCAAATTGATGATAATTAAATGAAATGATTTGGGAGAGTTTTTAACACAGTGCTTGTAATCTAGTATGTGCTTAATATTAGCACTGCTGATTAAGAAAAAGCAATTATCGTGCTGCATTTGAGAGCTTGAATCCTTGTGGTTATACAATTCCATGAAATTATTAGGATCCAGACTTACAATACCAAAGTTTAGACAATTATAAGGTTGGAGCATAAAATGGACATATTTGAAAACTAGGAATCAGAATATGGGATATTGATTCATCACTCACCTCTGTCCACCTGAGGTTGAGAGGCAGATTCATTATGAAGTTAACATAATTTCAGTTTCAGTTTCAGAGCTTTGGACCCTGTTTTAGTTTCCTAAAGTTGTCAAAATGCAATGTGCCAGAAATTAGTTGGCTTTTGAGATTCATTAACTTACAAGTTTACGGTTCCGAAGCCATGAAAATGTCCAGATCAAGGCATTAGCAGGCAATGCTTTCTCCCTGGGAGAAAGATTGGCTGCTGGTGATCTGGGACTCCTCTGTCACATGGCAAGGCACATTGTTGGTTTCTACTGTTCCTTCTCTCCTGGGTTTCATTGCTTTCAAGTTCTTGCTGCTTCTCTCTCAGCTTCTCTGAATTTTCCTCTCAGTTTCGCTGGCTTTTCTCTCTCAGTTTCTCTGTGTTTTTTTCTCTTAGCTTCTGTGTCCTTTCTCTGTCTTCTGTCTCTTTTTCTCCTCCTCTTACAAAGGGTTCTAGTAAGAGGATGGAGACCCACCTCCTACTCATCAAAAGATCCTACTTACAATGGGTCCATACTCACAATAGGTTAAACCCATAGGAATGGATTTTTAAGAACGTGATCTTTTGGGGGGTATATACAGCTTCAAACCATCACAGACTCTCCCAAAACCTTGGTAGGAGCCTAGCAATTATGCATTCAGTTGAATCTGCCCTGGTCCCATCATCTTAGTCTGCGGCTATGGCTATTAAAGGAGCTTTATATCCTTTAAAAATTAAGCACACCATGTCTTGAAGAGGTCTCACTGACAAAACCATCTCCCTTTACGAGTATGTTTATTAAGACCTGCAGTAATTCTCAAAAATGCCTTCATTGAGAAGGTCTTCAATAGAACATCTTATTAAATGTTTTATAATACACTCCTATTTGGTAATTTTTGTGCATTGATGTACTAGTTTGAATAACACCCACCTGATGACTCATAGGAAAAATAGTATTTACCGTAAGAACATGGAACTCTCACTGTATTATTAAAATAAAGCAAGCAAAAGGAAAATTAAAAGTTTAATAAAACAACTTTCTAGGATGAGGAAAAGAGACAAAATAACTCCAAATAATAGCTTTATGTATTTTCCTGATTTTTATAGCAGAAATGATGGATAAAACAAGAACAAGAGGATGGTCAGAAATAACTGCTCATTCTACATAGAGTTTGGCCAGTGAAAAGATGGAGGTTTGTTTAAAAGAGTGTGTATATTATTGTGTGTCCTTAGACTGACTAATGAAACTTATTCCAAATTTAGAATACATAGCTCAGACTGTTTTCTGATTTCAGGCAAAGAGACCATTTGATAAAATGACGTTAATTCTATTCCACACTGTTGAACTATGCCCTGGCTTAGTCAGCTTGACATGAATTTTTTGCAAGAAATAAAAGCAGCTTGAGATGAGCTTGAGATGAGAGCACTAGAGTCAAAGCAAAAGCCATTTTATAGTTAATGAAACCAGTGAAGATTTAAAGAGAAGCAGAGTGCAATTTAATGCTGTCATTTCTAAAATAATCATCTGCTGTATCTCAGGTATGATGCATTTTGCATGGAATTAAGAACAAAGAGAAGTTGGTCCCTTTTCTTGGTCATAAAAATTGCATTCAAATATCAGTCACGTTTTGTATAATCTTGACTTATTATGGTCAAATGATAAACATTCCTACTCTCCAATGAAGAGTCATGGAATGGGCCATTAATTTAATTTAAATTCATTCCAAGAAATATGGAGAGAGACTTTATCCCATTTTCACAACTTCTTGTGCAAAAACATTTATAAAGAAGGTTTAGACTAAATGCTTTTGGTGTAGACTATTACATCATTTGTGGAAAACATGTAGATTTAGATTATCACCTTCAATGAAAGGCCATTTATGCCTTTCTTGCTAAATACTTCCTAAATTTATACATATGCACATAAGTATACATGTAAATTTGCTTTTAATTCTCCCCCAAACCAGTGATATACTTGGTGTTATCCTATTTTCCAAATGAGGAAATTGACACCTAGAGTGTCAATGCTCACAGATGATACAGAGCCTGGCTCTAAGGTACAATTTCTTTATTTATAAAATGAAATAACATAAAATATTCCACAGGGCAAGAGTTAAAAGTCAATGTTTATTTATGCAATGCTGGCTCTTAGTGGATTGAAATCTTCTCTGAAGCCTGGCACCTCAGTTCGAATTTCTAGTTTCTTTAACTTAGTAGCCACGTGAACTTGAAGATATTCAATGTCTATAAATTTCAGTTTCCTCATTTGTAAAATGAAGATGAAAACAGTACTCAGTACATAGAATTGTTATAAGAATTAAATGAGTTAATATGTGGAAATTATATAGTACTGTACCTTAGAACTTTATTCCATTAAGTTTAGCTATTATAATTATTGATAGAGTCTATTGACTACTGGGTCCATCATTAATTTTGTATTCCTTAATTTGGAAGTGTAAACAATTTTACAATAAAGTAAATATATTGTGGATCTACTGTGTATTTGGAACTACAATGCACAGTTGGAAAGTACAATCTTATTCCAAGGTGTCTACCATTTACACAGAGGGAGAAACTTAACAACACATTTAATTATAAATGAGCTATTCAAAACTCCAAATATATTTAAAATGTGATCTGTGTTTCTTAAGATGTATTGTGTTTTGCTTT
Organism: Tamandua tetradactyla; assembly: GCF_023851605.1. Classification (NCBI taxonomy): domain Eukaryota; kingdom Metazoa; phylum Chordata; class Mammalia; order Pilosa; family Myrmecophagidae; genus Tamandua; species Tamandua tetradactyla. The sequence goes on along the minus strand of NC_135345.1, from coordinate 49,800,529 downwards.
ATTTTTAAAAAAACTCAAATTGAATTTTAATCCATATGCCACTTTAAATCCTTTGGAAATAGATAGTAGGCACACATTATTTAAAAACATAGAAAAGCAAAAACATTATGATGCCTAGTAGTTAAATGACAGATTAGCATGCATTTTGGAAATTTCTTATCATTTTTTTTTTTATTCTGTTCAAATTTGTGTAGGACTAAATTGTTTTTTTTTTTCCTTTTTTCTCAAAAGAATATATTCACTGTGCTTTGACGTCAGGTGATTCAAAGGGCTTTAAAAATGGTTGCAGTGGCTTTCAAAAGCTCATAACAGGGATAATTGTAAATGCAGGTGCTGACACCCGTTAGTTAGTACCGGCATATTTTGGTTTCCAGACCGTTTCCCTCCAGGCTGGTAGTGACGTAGGCATTAAAGACACAGGGTACCCAGAATTTCTTTCAAAAACCTCTCCCAAACGTGTGATTAAACTGATTCTGGTGTGGTAACATTTGAGCAAAACAACCAAAACACAACCACAAAGACAACAACAACAAAAAGAGAATGTGAATTGCAGCTCGTTAATAGCATGGGTTTCACTGAATGCCTAATTAAGATGTTTAAAGGGCTTTATGTTACAGTTGTGATTTTTCAGTTTGCGAATCAGCCCCTCTGTGTTGGGGGTGGGGGCTCCTGACATCATTTGTTGGGGTTTGCACTTAGAAATTCTTGCAGATAACTCACCGGTATTTAGTTTTGTTATTAATTTGATATTTTAACTTTTCTGTCTGTTGCAGCTTTAGCTGAGTTCAAGCCAGAGGCCCTCCTCATTTCTTCACAGAAACGTTCAAATATACATGATCCTAAAAGTAAGCCTCCCACTACCATACTTCTTGGTGCTGTCTTAATTATTTCCTCCTTGCTATGGTCAATCTTCTTGAAAAAGTAGAGTAAATTAATTTCCAACGAAGTATTCTCTTACTTTCCCCACCTTACTGACAATGCTCTTATCTAAGAGAGCTAACAATTTGCCACTGATATTTTCTTAGTCTCATCCAGCTCACTTTCATTTATGCATTTAACAAATATTTGTAAACTCCATATTAAGAGCCATGTACTTCACTAGTTTTGGGGGGGTGATGGAAATTGAAGTATGAGGTAGAAGTGAACCCCTGTGTTAATGGAGGTTATGGGCTAGTGTGGAGGGAAAAATAAAGGTGGAGGGTATCGCTTGGGTAAGATGATCATTTCTAAAGCAGTGACATTTGAAGTGAAACCAAAAAAAAAATGGGAAAGAATCCTCCAAGTGACTTGAGAAAATTTATCCCAGAAAAGGGGCAGAAAATAGGGCCGTGAGGTTCAGGAGAGCTAAGTATGTTCAAGTAAGTATCAGAAGTAATTCTTTTTTTTTTGTTCTGGTGTGGGGAAGAATAAGAACTGAACTGTAAACTCTTTGTCGGGAATTTAATGCCTCATTAAGATGTGAAATTTTTAAATAAATCTGAAAATTCAAGGAATCAAAGTACAATGTCAGACCAAGGAAAATTACAGGTAAAGTTAGACTTTGGACCAGCACTACCAGAGCTAACAATCAAATATCTACCCCAGTCATTAGCACTTACTAAAAATCCATCCTCAAAGTCCTGTCAGTGGTTTAGAGCCAAAACAATAGTAGTCCCCAGAATCTCAGGTCCCACCCTGATCTACTAAATCATAAATGTGTTTTAACAAGATAGGCAGGTGATTGAAATGCACATTAACGTTTGAGAAGCAAGGGGCATGGAATCAGACAGATTGGATTTACAGCCTGGTTGCACTTACTACCTATGTGGGCTTTTCCAACTTAACATCTCAGAGTTTTAGTTCTATATCCTTTTTTTCCTTAGATCTCAAAAGAATATATTCACTATGCTTTGAAGTCAGAAGATTTAAAAACCTTTCAGAATGGTTGGATTGGCTTTCAAAAGCACATACGGGGTGGGAGGAATCATTGTCTGTGCAGGTGCTGTCAAGTATCAGGTTTGTCGGAAAGATTAAAAGAGGTAATGTGCGTAAAGCTGTTAGCACATACTGTGTATTGGTAAACAGTATATGCACAAAATATATACTGAGAGAGTTAAGCTTCTCTTATGTTTGCCAAAACAAATAAAAATTAACCATCCATTTAACCAGTTTTGATAGAATTGAATGGGGTTAGCCATGAATGGGTGGGCAGTACTCAGTACCTCCACTACTGAGTAAGCTGCTGGAAGATGGTGCTGCTACGTGACACAAACCATTACTTTCTTCACTAATTTTCCCAACGATGGTACCAGCTGCATTTTCAGGAAAATTTTTGTCAGGTATCTTCACCATGAGTCACTGGATATAGTAGAGCTAGTGGATTAAGGGAGACAGATCAAGTAGGGATTCAAAGTTGCCTCTAATTGAATGATTCGTTATGGCTTTAAACTGCCGAGGAGGGAGAGCAGACTAGGAGGCCTGAAGTGCTTTCCTTGCACTTTCCAACAGCTGTTCTGAATCATGAACACCAGCACAGTTGCAAGTTATGGGAGACGGACCACTGAACACCAGCATGAGGCTTCAAGGATGCCCCCATCTTTGTGTTATGGTCTGTTGAACAACAGAACTTGGGAGCTCACTGCATTAAAAAACACCACAGTCTGATTCAATTCAATTTAAAAATTATTTTTTTAATAATTTAAAAATTATTCCAGAGTTCCAGAAACTGCTATACCCTGGGAATAGAAAGATGAAAAAGATTCAGTGGATTGCCTTTAGGAACTTAACTCGAGTGCAATGTGGGAGACAGACTATTTGATATTTAAAGTGAGTCTGTGAATAAAAAAGCTTAGCTCCTTAACAAAACTCCTGTTTAGAAACACAAGTCAGCTACTAAAAATCAACACAGCCTTATCCTTCCTCCACTCAATCTTCCACATTGCTCCCAGAAACGGGGCATGTTAAAAACAAGTGAGAAACATTCACCTATCTCCTAAACTTACATTGTTCACCATTTCCATAACGTTGCATATAAAGGCCATATAAAGTTTCAAACTGACTCCTGCACTTAACCCATACGTGGTACTTTCCATTACACCAGGATTGCAAGTATTTTCCCTACTCTGATAGCCAGTTCCTTCCCCTGCCCTTTTCTCTTTATGATAACCTTTTAAGCATCCTCACAACTCAGCTCAAATGTCACCTTCTCCAAAATCTCTATACTGTTCTTTACTTTTTTGCAAATCTTAGACTTCTGTTCCTTTCACTGCTAGGATACTTGGTACATTTCACTGCAGCTATTTTTCCCCACACTTTCTAAACTATGACACATCTCACTCAACTTTGTATCTCCCAATCTGGAGATACAAAAAAAATCTCTGCTACCATACAGCTAATGTTCGGAGAACTTGCTGAATGGATAAGCAGAGATTAACTGCATGGAGTAATTGCCTGATACTGATATATATTTACCATAATCTCCAAATACATAGCACGATGAATTTATATCAGCAAGGAAGTTGTATACTGACATCTGCGCAAAGGAAATTTGAATACATTTTTTGGGGTTACTATCAACAATCTTTAAATATTTTGTTATTTAATGAGTCCATCTTTGTATAATCAACTGATTCTTTTATGCCCTTTTTTACTTTTAGACTGATTTTCAATGTTACATACCATAGAAGAAGAAAAGGAAGGAATTAAAAAAAAATTTCCTTCAAAAGTATATTGGATTTCTGGCAAACCAACAAACTTTACGAGTAACAGTGTTTCTTGATACACAAAAATTTTCAAATAGGATTATTTATCGCAGCCCAACAATCACAGTTTCATTTTCCTTGGCACCTGAAATGCAATCTTCCCTTTTGAAGGGCAATTGGAATTAAGGTGAAAAATCAACCAGAGTCACACCTGGTGAATAAAATGGGTTGTCAATCTAAATAATACCATCCTGCATTAAAATAAACAAACAAAAAACCAAGAGTACAGATACAAAATGTCAGGGAAGGAAGTTTTACAAATCATTCCCTCCACTAGAAAAATGAAAAAGCTGGAAAATAGATTGGAATTAACGAGGTGGTAACCTTAGAAACAGAATGGACATGTAGAATAACTACAGGGGGGGCCGGAGGAAGTAAGACACTATGGAGACTTCAGCTTTTGTACAAGAAAGCCAGAACCAGGAACCAGCAGCTGAAATGGCTGTGCTTGGTAATTCCACCCAATTCTGGAAGCAGCCAGTTAGGGATAGGGCTGGCAGAGGGAATTTCCTCCTCTAAAAGTTGAGGTTAGGGGATGCATTTTAGGTCAATCTGGGGTATACCTGAGGGACCAAATGTGGAAACTGACCCTGGTTTTGGTCCTCCGGGTAAAGGCACTTTCAGCTTCCCACCAGCATCCACTGGGAGGTAAAAGAGTTAGTGCACCTTCCTGAGCTGCATTTTTCCCCTCTGTGTGTGGACATTTCCTGGTCTGGCATATCCCTGAGGGCACAGCATAGACTATGACCTTGGTTTCAGCCCACTTGGCAGCAGCTGCTTATGGTCTCACATGAGCATCTATCAGTACTAAGAGGCTCAATACACTTTTTCATGGGTTGGGTTTCCGCTTTCTCTTTCTTGTGTTTAGTCTGGAGGATCCCTGAGAAACCAGTGCAAACACTAGCCTCGATTTCTCTCAGCATCATCATCTGACCTTACCATTTACCCAGACATAACGAGCCAGTGTACCTGTACCTCCTTTTCCTCCATCCCTCCCCTCCCCTCCTCTCCCCTCTCCTCTCCTCTGCTCCCCTCCCCTCTAATTTCCTTTTTATTTCAGGGTTAGTTGATACCCTAAGTGACTATCACGATGCAGGCTTAGGTTTTGGCCTCAACAGCAGCAGCTTCTGTCTTCTTTCAAACACACAAGAAACAGGAGAGGCACCTCATTTTATTTGTTATTGTTTTTTCTTGCTGTTTTGTGTATGGAAGTGTGGGTGTTTTGTCTGTTAGTACTTTTTCTTTCTTTTCTCTCTCTTTCTCTTTCTTTGCTTCATATGTTTTTCCTTTCTTGTTTTCTTCTTTTTCTTAGTCTGACTCACTGAAAGATAGGATGACTAGATGTTCAGAATAACCACAACATAATATTCAGAATATCCAGCTCTCAACCAAAAAAATTACGAGACATACTGGGAATCAGGAAAGTCTGGCCTATTGATAGGGCAAAAAAATTTATGGAAATGCCATTACTGAGCAAAAATCTCAGAAAAACTCTCATAAATAGGATCAATGAACTAAAACATGGAAAAGAGGAACTAAAAGTCACCAGGAAATCAATGTAAGAACCAAATGAGGATTTCAATATTGCAATAGAAATAATAAGGAAGAACCACATGAACTAAAGAGAAAAAACCATAGGGAGGTTTAAGAATATAATGGAAGAGGCAGAAGACAGGATGAATGAACTCAAAGATAAGAGAATAGTAATTGCTCAGGTTGAAGAACAGAAAGAAAAAAGAATGAAAAAATAAACCAAAACAGATCCTGAGAAACGTTGTGGAACACCATCAGACATACGAATATGCACATCATAAGAGTCCCAGAAAAAATATTTGAAAAAGTAGTGGAGAAAACTTCCCAAATTTGTTGAAAGATATGGATATAAAAATCCAAAATACTCAATGATTGCCAAGCAGGATGAACCCAAACAGATGATACTAAGACATTATGATTAAACTGTTCATATGTCAAGCAAAAGACAGAATCTTAAAAACAGTAGGAGAGAGGTGACACATCACTCTGTAACTTATCCTTAGCAAGATTAACATCTGATTTCTGAATAGAAACCATGGAGACCAGAAGGCAGTAGAAGAATATATTTAAAGTGCTGAAAGAAAAAAAAAAGCTATAATCCAATGTGGCGATTTGAAGCTGGAGGTACCCCAGAAAAATTCGTTATTAAATTTAATCTTTTCCTGTGGGTGTGAACCCTTTTAATGTGGTTAATTCAGATAAGAAGGTATGGACCCCTCCATCAGGATGATCTTAATGCTATTACTGGAGCACTGCATAAGTGGAGTGAAATTTGACGGTGAGAGAGAAAGTCATAGGAGGCAGGAAGCTGGACCTGGAAGACAGGGAAGAGATCAGGCGATACCACCATGGACTTGGCTTTGTGATAGTCTAAGGACCCCAGGATCACCAGCAGCCTGCTGCAGAATACCAGTTTTCAGGAAGAAACCATTGCCTGTATGACACCTTAATTGGACTTTCTTTTAGCTTTAAAACCATATGTTGATATAATTCCCATTGTTTAAGCCAGCCCATTTCATAGTATTTGCTTGATCAAGATGGGAAACTAAAACACCCATGAGTAATGTACTCACCAATACTGTCCTTCAAAAATGATGGAGAAATTAAGACATTTCCAGACAAACAAAAACTGATGGCACTAATTACCATTAGATATGCCCTACAGGATGTGCTAAAGGGTCCACATTGAAAGGAATGACAATAGACAATATCTCAATGCTGTATGAAAAAATCAAGAGAGATGGGTTAGGGCCAAGATGGTGGCTTAGTGAGGTGTGGGATTTAGTCCATCCTCCAGAGCAGCTAACAAATAGGCAGGAATAGTACAGAACAACTGCTGGGGCCACATCAGTGTCTGGACACACAGTGTACCCCAGTCTGGACAGGCTGGACCAGCTGTGAGCCTACCCAGAACCATGAGCTCCCCAAGCCACGGTGGTCAGCACCCCTTCCCCACAGGCTGCTTCCCAGAGGGGAAAGGAAAGAGTTTACCAGCAGCAGTGGCTGATTGCAACCATGCTCCAACTGTGGAATTAATTAACAAATTCTGACTACTAAAAATAGGCCCCCAGCAGAGCTGAACCTTGAGTAAAAGCTGAGGTTACTGGTTTTTGCCCTGGTGCAGAGAGGGCAGGGCTGATGGAAAAAGAAAAAAGAGGGAAAAAAAAACCAGAGGTTTTTTGAATTGGATAGCACAAAATATTTGAAAGTGTCTGGGCTGTGAAGGAAAGGAGGGGGAACATAGGACCTGGATATACACAGAGCAATGTACCAACTTAAGCTCTTGATTGGCAAACCCAAGGAATAGGGGTCCACTCTGAAAAGGATTTTTCTTTTTCTTTTTTGTGGCTGTGTTTATACAGCTTGACTACTCTTTGGATACAACTGTAGGGCTTCTCAGGCTCCAATTACCCCAGACATGGGCAGAACTAAGCTTGTCTGAGTGTTTGTCTGGAGCCTGTACCTTCCCCAGCAGAGGGGTAGGGCCCAGCTCCGGTGGAATCTCTCTGTTAAGGAATTCAAACCTTAGGGTCAGAAAAAATGAAATGATTAAAGCCAGCCTAGAACCTCTCCTCTGTCTCAGCCATGCCCCCAGCAGTTAAAAATACTGCATCACATTATTCTGTGGGGCCTGCAGGCAGAAAAGTGCCACATACTGGGCAGGATAGGAAAAACCCAGAGCCCAGAGTCTTCATAGGAAAGCCTTTCAACCTGCTGGACCTTAATCTCAGGGAAAACTGATGCAGGTGACTCTTTCCTCCTCATAGGAAGCCAGTTTATTCTGGGAAAATCTGGCTGGGGTCTATAATGCCTAAGTAGATCCTCCTAAGGGGGGAAGGCACCATACAGGGAGGACAAAAAACAAGAAAACAAGAACAGAAAAATTCTGTTCTGTTAAACAAAACCAAAGCCACAGGTCTAGAATAAGCTGAACTAAATGTCAAAGAACAGATGGACAACAAAATCATCCAGCAAGAAAACCCTAGATAAAAAAAAGTGAAAATCTCCAGAATAAACTAATTAAGATAATTAAATGCCTAGATGCCAGCAAAAAACAACGAATCATACCAGGAAAATTGAAGATATAGCCTAGTCAAAGGAACAAACCAACAATTCATATGAGATACTGGAGTTGAAACAATTAATTCAGAATGTTCAAACAGACATGGAAAGCCTCATCAAAAATCAAATCAGTGAATTGAGGGAGGATATAAAGAAGGTGAGAAATTAACAAAAAGAAGAAATCGATAGCCTGGAAGAACAAAGCACACAACTTATGGGAATGAAAGGCACTGCAGAAGAGATGAAAAAAAAAAAAAGAAATAAAAAACAGTGGAAACCTACAATGTCAGATTTCAAGAGGCAGAAGATAGGATTAGTGAATTAGAGGACTGGACATCTAAAATTCAACAAGCAAAAGAAAATATAGGGAAAAGAATGGAACTCAGGGAATTAAATGACAGGGGACTCAGGGAATTAAATGACAATATGAAGCACATGAATATACATGTTGTGGGTGTCCCAGAAGGAGAAGAGAAGGGAAAAAGAAGAGAAAAACTAATGGAGGAAATTATCACTGAAAATTTCCCAGTTCTTATGAAAGACTTAAAATTACAGATCCAAGAAGTGCCGCATACCCCAAACAAAATAGATCTAAATAGATGTACTCCAAGACACTTACCAATCAGAATGTCAGACATCAAAGAGAATGATAGAATCTTGAAAGCAGTAAGAGAAAAGCAATCCATCATATACAAGGGAAGCCCAATAAGACTATGCATAGATTTCTCAGCAGAAACAATGGAGATGAGAAGACAGTGGGATGATATATTTAAATTACTAAAAGAGAAAAACTGCCAACCAAGAATTCGATATCCTGCAAAATTGTCCTTCAAAAATGAAGGGGAAATTAAAACATTTTCAGACAAAAAAAATCACAGAGAATTTGTGACCAAAAGACCAGCTCTGCAAGAAATACTAAAGGGAGCAGTAGAGACAGATAGGAAAGGAAAGGAGAGAGGGGTGTGGAGAAGAGTGTAAAAATGAAGACTATCAGAAGAAAAATTAGATATGACATATAAAATCCAAAGGTAAAATGGTAGAGGAAAGTGCAGCCCATACAGTAATAACACTAAATGTTAATGGATTAAACTCCCCGATCAAAATACATAGACTGGCAAAATGGATTAAGAACAGGACCCATCTATATGCTGTTTTCAGGAAATGCATCTTAGATCCAAGGATAAACACAGGTTGAAAATGAAAGGTTGGGAAAGGTTATATATTTCATGCAAATAACAAATGGAAAAGATTAGGAGTAGTTATACTAATATCCAACAAATTAGACTTCAAATGTAAAATAGTTAAAAGAGACAAAGAAGGACACTATGTATTAATAAAAGGAACAATTCAACAGGAAGACATAGCAATCATAAATATTTATGCACTGATCCAGAATGCTCCAAAATACATGAGGCAAACACTGAAAACACTGAAGAGAGAAATAGACACATTACCATAATAGTTGGAGACTTCAATTCCCCCACTTTTATCAATGGACAGAACATCTAGACAGAGGATCAATAAAGAAACAGAGAATTTGAATAAAGCAATAAATGAGCTAGAGTTAACAGACATTTATAGAAATCACACCCCACAACAGCAGGTTACACCTTTTTCTCAAGTGTTCATGGATCATTCTCAAGGATAAACCATATGCTGGATCACAAAGCAAGTCTCAATAAATTTAAAAAGATTGAAATCATACAAAACACTTTCTCAGATCATAAAGGAATGAAGTTGGAAATCAATAATAGGCAGACTGCCATAAAATTCACAAATATATGGAGGATCAATAGCACACTCTTAAACAACCAGTGGGTCAAGGAAGAAATTACAAGAGAAATCAGTAAATATCCTGAGGCACATGAAAGTGAAAACACAACATATCAAAACTTATGAGATGCAGCAAAGGCAGTGCTAAGAGGGAAATTTATTGCACTAAATGTCTATATCAAAAAAGAAGAAAGAGCAAAAAATCAAGGAATTAACTGTTCACTTGGAAGAACTAGAGAAGGAACAGCAGACTAACCCCAAGCAAGCAAAAGGAAAGAAACAATGAAGATTAGAGCAGAAATAAATGAAATTGACAACATGAAAACAATTGAGAAACTCAACAAAGCTAGACATTGGTTCTATGAGAAAATCAATAAGATTTTAGGACCCTTAGTGAGGTTGACAAAAAGAAAAAGTGAGAGGATTCAAATAAATAAAATCAGAAATGGAGGAGAAAACATAACCACTGACCCCACAGAAATAAAGGAAGAAATGAGAGGATACTATGAACAATTTTATGCTAATAAACTAGATAATGTAAATGAAATGGACAACTTCCTAGAAAGGTATGAACAACCAGCACTGACTCGAGAAGAAACAGACAACCTCAACAAACCATTCATAAATAAAGAAATTGAATCAGTCATTAATAAGCTCCCCCCAAAAAGAAAACTTCAGGACTAGAATTCACATGTGAATTCTACCAAACATTTAAGAAAGAATTAGTACCAGTGTTGCTCAAAGTCTTCAAAAAAATTGAAGAGGAGGGAATGTTACCTAACTCATTCTATGAAGCCACCATCACCCTCATACCAAAGCCAGACAAAGATATTACAAGAAAAGAAAACTACAAACCAATGTCTCTAATGAATATAGATGCAAAAATATACAACAAAAATCTTGCAAATAAAATCCAGCAGCACTTTAAAAGAATTACATTATGACCAAGTCAGATTCATCCCAGGTACACAAGGATGGTTCAACATAAGAAAAGCAATTAATGTAATACACCACAACAAAAAATCAAAGCAGAAAAACCATCTCGATTGATGCAGAGAAGGCATTTGACAAAATTCAACACACTTTCCTGTTGAAAACACTTCAAAGGATAGGAATACAAGGGAACTTCCTCAAAATGATAAAGGGAATATATGAAAAAACCACAGCTAACACCATCCTCAATGGCAAAAAACTAAAAACTTTCCCACTAAGATCAGGAACAAGGCAAGGATATCCACTATCAGCATTGTCATTAAACATTGTGTTGGAAGTTCTAGCCAGAGAAATAAGACAAGAAAAGGAAATACAAGGCATCAAAATTGGAAAGGAATAAGCAATACTCTCACTGTTTGCAGATGATACTATATGTCAAAAACCCCATAAAATCCACAGCAAAACTACTATAGTTAATAAATGAGTGCAGAAAAGTGGAAGGTTACAATATCAACACTCAATAATCTGTAATGTTTCTATACACTAGTAATGAAAAATCTGAGGGGGAAATCAAGAAAAAAATTCCATTGACAGTTGCAACCAAAAGAAGAAAATATTTAGGAATAAATTTAACTAAAGAGACAAAAGACCCATACAAAGAAAACTATAAGAAATTGTTAAAAGAAATCACAGAAGACCTAAATCAGTGGAAAGGCATATCATGTTCATGGATTGGAAGACTAAATATAGTTAAGATGTCAATTCTACCTAAATTGATTTACAGATTCAATGTAATACCAATTAAAATCCCAAATACTTACTTTTCAGAAATAGAAAACCAATAACCAAATTTATCTGGAAGGGCAGGGTGCATTGAATAGCTAAAAATATCCTGAGAAAGAAAAATGATGTCAGAGGTCTCACACTACCTGACTTTAAGGTGTATTATGAAGCTACAGTGGTCAAAACAGCATGGTACTGGCATAGATAGATATACTGACAAATGGAACCGAATAAATTGTTCAGATATAGACCCTCTCATCTATGGACAATTGATCTTTGATAAGGCATTCAAGCCAACTCACCTGGGATAGAACAGTCTCTTCAATAAATGATGCCTAGAGAACTGGATATCCACATGCAAAAGAATGAAAGAGGATCTATATCTCATACCCTATACAAAAATTAACTCAAAATGGATCAAATACCTAAACATTAGATCTAAGACATAAAACTTTTAGAAGAAAATATAGGGAAATATCTTATAAATCTTATAATAGGAGGTGGTTTCCTAGGTTGTACACCCAAAGTATGATCACTGAAGAAATGAATAAATAAATGGGAACTCCTCAAAATTAAACAGTTTTGTGCATCAAAGAACATTGTCAAGAAAGTAAAAAGACAGCTTACACAATGGGAGACAATATTTGGAAATGATATCTCAGATAAGGTCTAGTATCCAGAATATATAAAGAGATTGTTCAACTCAACAACAAAAAGACAGACAACCCAATTACAAAATGGACAAAAGACATGAACGTACACTTCTCAGAAGAGGAAACACAAATGGCCAAAAAGCATGTGAAAAGATGCTCAACTTCCCTGGCTATTAGGGGAATGCAAATCAAAACCACAATGAAATATCATCTCACATCCACCAGAATGGTCATTATCAATAAAACAGAAAATGACAAGTGCTGGGGAGGATGTGGAGTAAGAGGCACACTATTCACTGTTGGTGGGAATGTCACATAGTACAACCGCTGTGGAAGACAGTTTGGTGGTTCCTCATGAAGCTAAGCATAGAGTTGCCATATGGCCCGACAATACCATTGCTAGGACATGAGGGCAAAGACACATGGACATTTGCACACAATGTTTAGCAGCATTACTTACAATTGCTAACAGATGGAAACAGCCCAAATGTCCATCAACAGATGAGTGGCAAAACAAGCTGTGGTATTTACATATGATGGAATATTATGCAGCTGTGAGACAGAATAAAGTTATGAAGTATGTAGCAATATGTATAGACTTTAAGGACATTATCCTGAGTGAGATTAGCCAGAAGCAAAAGGAGAAATATTGTATGGTCTCACTGATATGAACTGACATTCATGAATGAACTTGGAGAATTTCAGTTGGTAACAGAGACCATCACAATATAGAAATAGAGTAGATATTGGGTAATTGGAGCTGAAGGGATACAGATTGTGCAACAGGACTGATTGAAAAATTCAGAAATGGATAGCGCAATACTACTTAACTGTAATATGATAATGTTAGAACACTGAATGAAGCTGAATGTGAGAATGATAGAGGGAGGAGGGCTGGGGGCACAAATGAAATCAGAAGGAAAGATATACGATAAAGACTGAGATGGTATAATGTAGGAATGCCTAGAGTATATAATGATAGTGACTAAATGTATAAATTTAAAAATGTTTTCACATGAGGAAGAACAAAGGAATGTAATACTGCAGGGTAGTGAAAATAGATGGTAATTAATATTTTAAAACTTTAACTTATGTGTGAGACTAAAGCAAAAAATGTTCATTTGGCACAAAATTTATATTTTGACTAGTGTATTTCATAATATAACTTATGTGGACAATTTAATTGATCACCATAGGAACATGGAACCTTGAGTAGGGCATGAGATTTTGTAGGTTTGTCCAGAGTGATGCTCCTATAAATCTGAGTGATTTGAACAGTGAATAAAAAAGTATTTGCAAAGTCCCCTTGGGGTAATGGTGAGAAAATGGGAAAATTCAACTTCCCCAAGTGGAGAATTCTTGATATTCTCACTAGTAGTCAGGACAACCAAACCAATAGGCTGAACCCTCAATCTTGGGGTTTGTTCCTATGAAACTTAACCCCGCAAAGGATAGGCTAAGCCTACTTGAAATTAGTCATAAGAGTCACCTGCAGAGAACCTCTTTTGTTGCTCAGATGTGGCCTCTCTCTCAGCCAACATGCCAAGCAAACTCACTGACCTTCCCCTTTCTGCATGGGAGGTGACTCCCTGGGGTGTGGACCTTCCTGGCAATGTGGGACAGAAATCCTAGAATGAGCTGTGACTCAACATCAGGGAATGATAAAACCTTCTCGACCAAAAGGGGGAAGAGCAAAATGAGACAAAATAAAGTGTCAATGGCTGAGAGATTCCAAACAGAGTTGAGAGGTTATCCTGGAGTTTATTTTTATGCATTATATAGATATCACCTTTTTAGTTAAGGCGTAATAGAGAGGCTAGAGAGAATTGCCTGAAAATGTAGAGCTTTATTCCAGTAGCCATGTTTCTTGAAGATGATTGTATAATGATATAGCTTTCACAATGTGACTGTGGGTGACTGTGAAAACCTTGTGTCTGATGCTCCTTTTATCTACCTTATCAACAGATGAGTAAAACATATGGATTAAAAATAAATAAATAATAGAGGGAACAAATGTTAAAATAAATTTAGTAGATTGAAATGCTAGTTATCAATGAAAGGGAGGGTAAGGGGTATGGTATGTATGAATTTTTTTCTGTTTTATTTTAATTTCTTTTTCTGAATTGATGCAAATGTTTTAAGAAATGATCATGATGATGAATAAACAATTATGTGATGATATTGTGAGTTATTGATTATATATCAAGAATGGAATGATCATATGGTGTTCTAGTTTGCTAGCTACCAGAATGCAACACACCAGAGACGGACTGGCTTTTAATAAAAGGGGATTTATTTTGTTGATTCTTCAGAGGAAAGGCAGCTTACTTTCCACTGAGGTTCTTTCTTACGTGGAAGGCACAAGATGGTCTCTGCTGGTCTTCTCTTCAGGCCCCTGGGTTCCAACAACTTTTCCCGGGGTAACTTCTTTCTGCATCTCCAAAGGCCTGGGCTGAGCTGCTAGTGTTGAGATGAGGAATGCCAAGATGCTTAGGCTGTGCTACATTGCGTTCTCATTTAGGCACCAGCCAATTAAGTCAAACCTCACTCATTGCAGCAGACATGCCTCCTAGCCGACTGCAGATGTAATTAGCAACAGATGAGGTTCACGTACCATTGGCTTATGTCCACAGCAACAAGACTAGGTATGCTCACCTGGCCAAGTTGACAACTGAATCTAACTGACACATATGGTAAGAATGTTTGTTTGTTGTTATGTTTAATTAATTAATTAAAAAAAGAAAGAAAAACCTGCAGTGTAAGAAAATGGATAAATATACATGCCAGAATTATTTTACTTTCCATTTGTAATACTGCCTTTTATTTTTTATAAGGCTTAAAGTTCAAATGCATAAAAATGGCTAAATCTTTATTTGTGGGCACAAAATACAATGTAATGTAATATGTGATAAAAACAACACAAGCGGGAAGGCTGGAGGGATATAGACACAGTGTCTGTGTAGGATATTGAAGTAAAGTTGGAATACAAGCTAAACTGCAGTAGATTTAGGATACTAAATGTAATTTCTGTGATAATCATGAAGAATGAATCTAAAAAATCTACACAAAGGAAAAGGATAAGTGATTCAAAATGACACATTTTTAAAGGTCATTTATGGAAAAAAGGCAGTAATGGAGGAAAGGAGGGTCAACAAAGGTCTAAGACTTACAAAAAAGCAAAACAACTGGAAAAATGGCAAGTAATGCCTTATCAGTAATCGCTGTAAATAAAATTGGGTTAAACTCTCTAATCAAAAGGCATGGATATGAAAGAACTATGACCCAACTATATGCTGTTTACAAGAGACCTGTCTTAGATCCATAGATACAAATAGGTTGAAAGTAATAGGATGGAAAAAATGTTTCTTGCAAATAGTAATAATAAGAGAGCTGGCTGACTCAAGAAGAAATGAAAACAGATATAAAAAATTATCATATAAGAATGTTATGAAGAATTATATGCAAAAAAACTAGATAATCTAGAAGAAATGGAAAAATTCCTAGAAATACACTAATTACTCAAATTGACTCAAGAAGAAATGAAAACATCAGCAAACCTATAATAGGTACAGAGATTGAATTCATAATCAAAAAACTTCCACCAAAGCCTAGGACCAGAGGGCTTCACTATTGAATTCTACTAAACATTTCTAAAAGAATTAATAACAATCCTTCTCAAAGTCTTCCAAATAATTCAAGAGGAGGAAACACTTCCTAATTCGTTTTATGAGGCTAACATTGCTCTGATACCAAAGTCAGGTAAAGACAACACAAAAAAGAAAATTTCAGACCAACTTCTCTTATGAATATAGACACAAAAATCCTTAGCAAAATACTAGCAAACTGAACCCAGTATCATTTTAAAAAGATTGGACACCATGACACCTGGGATTCATCTGAGGAATGCAGGGGTGCTTCAAAATATGAAAATCAATCAGACACTACATAAATACAATGAAGGGAAAAAAATCCATGATTAACATAATAGATGCAGAAAAGGCATTTAACAAAATTAAGCACAATTTTTTGATTAAAACACTCAGAAAAGTAAGAATAGAAAGGAACTTTCACAGCATGATAAAGGCCATTTATGAAAAACCCACAGCTAACATCAAACTTAATGACAAAGAACTTAAAACTTTTCTCATAGGATTAGGCATGAGACAAGGATGTCTGCTTCCATCACTTTCATGCAATATCATAATACGACATCTTGCCCAAACAGTTAGTGAACAAAAAGAAATAAAACGTATCTGAATTGGAAAGGAACAAGTAAAATTATCTTTATTTACAGATGGAATGATCTTATATACAGAAAATCCAAAGAAATTTATAAGAAAACTATTAGAGCTAATTGAATTTAGCAAAGTGGCATGATACAAGATCAACACACAAAAGCCAATTGTGTCCCTAAACACTAGCAATGAACAATCTGAAGAGGAAATTAAGAAAACAATTCCATTTATAATAGCATCTAAAATGATAAGATATACGGGAATAAATTTAGCTAAGGGTAGAAAAGACTTGTATACCAAAAACTACAAAATCCAATGAAAGAAATTAAATACAACTTAAGTATATGGCAAGACAGCCCATATTCATGGATTGGAAGAGATAACATGGTTAATATATCAATATTACCCAAAGTAATATACAAATTTAATGCAATCCCCAAATTTCAGTACCCTTTTTTTAGAGTAATGGGAAAAATGATCCTCAAATTCATATGCAACTACAAGACCCCAAATAGCCAAAACAGTCTTGAAAAAGAATAGAATGGGAAGACTCACACTTCCTAATTTCAAATTGTACTACAAAGTGACAGCAATCAAAGCAGTGTGGTCCTGGCACTAAGACAGACAAATAGATCAGTGGAACAGAATTGAAAATCCAGAAACATACCCATACATCTATGGCCAACTGATTTTTGACAAGCATGGTACGAACATATTATGTGGGAAAGTATAGTCTCATCAACAAATGGTGCTGAGAAAACTGAATATCCGCATGCAGAAGAATGAAGTCAGACCCCTACCTGACACCATATACAGAAATCAATTCAAAATGGGTCAAGGACTTAAAGAATTAAAAGTATAAAACTCTTAGAAGATAGCATAGGGGCAAATCTTTATGACCGGGAATTTGGCAATGTATTCTTAGATTAGAAACCAAAAGCATGAGTAATAGAAGATACAATAGATAAATTAGATTTCATCAAAATTAAACTTCTGTCCATTAAAGGAAATTATGGAGAAAGTGAAAAGATAACCTATGGAATGGGACAATATGGTTTCAAACCATATATCAGATAAGAGTTTAATATCCAGTATGTATAAAGAAATTTTACAGTGCAACAATGAAGACAATAGCCCAACTAAAAATGGGCAAAAGACTTGAATAGACATTTCTCCAAAGAAGGAGCACAATGGCCGATAAACACATGAAAAGGTGCTCAATATCATTAGCCATTATGGAAATGCAAAATAAAACCATCATGGTTTAGCCATTACAAGAATGGCTAATATTTAAAAATATGTAAAGTAGCAAGAGTTGGTAAGGATGCAGAGAAATTAGAATTTTAGTACATTGCTGGTGGAAAGGTAAAGTTGTTCTTCTACTGTGAAAAGCCATAGGACAGTTCCTCAAAAAGTTAAATACAGAATTACTATATCATCTGGAAACCCCACTTCTAGTTATACACCCAAAGAGTGTGAAAACAGGATCACAGATACTTGCACACAAATGTTTATTGCAGTATTAGTCACAACAGTCAAAGGCTGGAAACCACCTAAGTGTCAATTGACAAATTTTCTTTTCTTTCAGACCAATGTGGTACATACACACAATGGAATATTATGCAGGCATAAGAAAAAAAGAATTTATGAGATGTGCTACTACTTGGAAGAACCTTGAAAAAATTTTGCTTGGTGAAATAAACAAGATACACAAGGATGAAAATTCTATGATATCACTTATAAGAGATAACTAGAAATAGGGAATTTGCAGAGACAGAAAGCAGATTAGAGGTTACTTGGGGTGGGGGCAGAAGGGGAAGAGGGAAGATGAGGGCATGTTTGATTGTAAAAATAAATAAAAATAAAAATAATAAAATCCCGAAGTGACTACAAAGTAATGAAACTAACTTCATTGACTGGCTTGCGAACTAATTCTGAACAAACTCTGAAGATAAGTAAATGTCAGTATCTTTAAAAAATAGTGGTTAATTTCACTGGATTTTATTTTTTGTGCCATACTTATCAATAGCCATCGATACTCAGGGAGCTAATAGCTGGTGTTCAGGAATAGGAATCAAGAAACAATCAAATGCATGATTTGAGAAATGGTAATAATTGCTAACATGAAAAAACAAATCTGAGTAAGAAGACAGAGTGAAAAGGAGGACCTCTGTGCTAGGATGGCTTTTTGGGATTTGGATGAAGTAAAGAGCCTGCTTTGTGGACACCTGGAGGAAAAGCCTTCCAGGCAAGGGAATGGCATGAACAAAGGCTTTCAGATGGAAAGTCAGC
This sequence comes from Tamandua tetradactyla, assembly GCF_023851605.1. Classification (NCBI taxonomy): domain Eukaryota; kingdom Metazoa; phylum Chordata; class Mammalia; order Pilosa; family Myrmecophagidae; genus Tamandua; species Tamandua tetradactyla. The sequence goes on along the minus strand of NC_135345.1, from coordinate 49,782,025 downwards.
CTGGGATGTCTGAGCAAGGCCTTTGCAACCTGAGTGAAATGACTGAAGAGGTGCAGTAGGAAATGAATTCCAGTAGGTAACCTGGGGCCATATCAGATGGCGTCTCATTTTGGATTATACTCTTAGTGACGAGAGGTCACTGGAGGATATTTGGTAGAGAAGTGACAAGACTTGACTACAGTTTTCAGCTTCACATGGGTATTGTGCATCTAGCAGACTATAGAGCAGGAGTTTAAAACTTAAAGGGGGAGCCTTAAATTCAGAGGGACCTTGAAATTTCATGTTAAATTGTGCATGTCCCTGTGTGTGAAAGTGCATGTACATTTATTTTCCTGGAGGACAAAGTTAATTTCTTACAGCAGCTTCCCAGAAAGATTTGTGATCCCCTGTGAGGACAGATAAGTTCAGGTGAGAAATGATGACTTCAACTGGGGAGGGAGTAACAGTTGAGATGATAAATCGCATCCTCCAGGATTATTCAGGAGGTAATTAATTTATAGTTATCTCTAATATATATATATGTAATGGGTACAAATAAATGAAACATTATTTCTTAATGTGGATTTAGTTTAATTCCTTAACAAGTCTGAATAACTTGTAACAAAAGTTGGACTTGTGTCCCACTTTTGCCACTAGCAAGCTCTGTGACATGAGCATCTCTCACCATTAAGCTACTTATCTATAAAATGGATTGTTATGAGGACCATATGTAACCTGCAGATAAGCATGCTTTGTGAATTAGAGAGAGGTTTAGTATAGACCCTAAATGCACTAGAATCACAGGTCCTAATACTTCATAGTACTGCTTACAATATTTACTATTGCATGCAAACTTTCAAATATTACTTAACTACTCTCTGGCCTTTATTTGCTCATTTAAACTAGGGATACTAGTGCATCTCAGGGATTTTGTGAGAGTGAAATGAGATAATCCATGCAAACTGTTTTACATAGTGCCTGGTATGACTGAGGTAAATAGTCAATAAAATCTAGCATTTCATACAACTATCAGGTATTATGCTTCATAGTTTGGATAAAGCACCTCTAGAAGCCAACCAACAAAATGCCAAATAATTTTCCCTAATAAACAGAGCTAACTATAGATAACATCATGGGATTAATATCTTTTTAATTGAAGATGTTATTACTCTTAGTAGGGTATTTCTTTTGAGTTATTTTTTCAAGATAGATAATTACTGAGTTTCATGTTTATTGTCTGGGGATACATGTCAATTTGGGAAAGGTATGGTCCCTTAAGTCTTCAGAAATATAAATTTGTCAGAAATACGAAATATTTCATGATACCTGGAAATACATAGACTATTTTTTACCAGCATCTCTTATTACCTATACACTAGATCCTTTAGATTACTAGGGGATTTTTACAAGTACATTTGAGACTGTTCAGATATTTCAGGCAAATTTCCTCCACAAATCAAATGCTTATATCAGCCTTTCTAATTTTAGCCAAATTAAATATTACAGAAAGGATCTTTCTGTGATTTGGGTTCCATCTTTTGATACCTGGTATATATAATGGTGAGTTCTGGACAGTTACTGACTTTCTGACAGACAACTGAAAGTTGATTTAAGCACAGTGATTACAAGAGAGAGAGCTCAGACTCCCAAAGTTCGTTTTACTGATGTTTGCTTTGAAACACCCTTCCTCACCTCTCCCCCCCCGCCCCACATGGATGCCTTGACTTTGTGAAACTGAAGGTACATTTAAGAAATAATCAAAATTCTAATTGTTAAAACACTTTGAGATTGTAAATCTTGACAAACATACAAATATAAAACACTTTAAGAAACATACTCAGTGTTGCTTCAATATTATGGCTGCCTCCAGTATTTGAAAAGACATTCAATTAAGCACTTGGGGGATCTTCTGTAAAAGGCTAAAAATAGGCCAGTCATGACCAGTTTGAACATCACTTGCTGTTTTCCCTTGGTTAAGTATAGCATAGCCACGCACTGTACTCCTCCATCAGACAGCTGAACAGAAGGGCCATGTTCCAAAGAGAGCAGCAATCTGTTGCCGTTAGCTTTAAAGGTTTCTGCCCCAGTACTTGAGAGCTAGAATTTGCAGGCCGATTTTTCATTGCTCCTTCCACTTCCTTGAGATTAGTTTTTTTTTATGGGGGATGTTTTGGGTTGAATTGCCTCTCCCCAAAAAAGATAGGTTCCAATGCTAACTACCAGTCCTGCGAATGCAACCCTCTTTGGAAATAGGGTCTTTGAAGATGTGAATAGTTAAAATGAAGCCAAACTGGATTAGGGTAGATCTTAATCCCATATGGCTAGTGAACTCATAAGACGGGAACAAGAAATACAGGCACTTGGCAGAAAGCCATGTGAAGATAGAAGAGGCAAATATTGGGGTGATGTACCCACAAGCCAAAGAACACAAAGAATATCAGGCAAAAAACAGAAGCTAGAAGAGGCAAGGAAGGATTTTTTCTACAGGTTTCAGATGGAGCATGACCTTGATTTTGAGCTTCTGTACTTGGAGACAGAACTGTGAGAATAAATTTTTGTTGTTTTAAGACATCCATTCTATGGGACTTATTACAGCTGTCTCAGTAAACTTAGTAAACTATGACAGGGGGTGATAACTACCATTTATTGCCAGATGCTTACATGATACATAAAATGAAAATCTTGTGAGGTAGTTGGTATTATTAGCATCTTCAGATGGGGAACCAAAAAGGCTGGGAGATTGACCACTCCAAAGTTTTAAGATAACTGGAAGAACCAGATTTTAAACCCAGTTCTGTATGACTCTAATGCTCTACTTAATAATGTACCACACTTTCTTTTACAGAAAGGAGAGTGACAAATGGATGGGTCTCTGTATTTTATGTAAGTTTAAATATTGACCTTTATATTTAAAGCTGATATCAAATCCACTCCTTCATATGACTCACTAACATCGACTTTTTACTCCATAGTAGGGTGGAGATACAAATATTTTTCCAAGAAGCAGTAGTCTTGGTTCCTTTTGGAAATTACTTGGGAAGATGGAGAATAACTAAGAGAAGGAGGGTCACTTTTATCTGGGAGGATCAGAGGCGCTCTGCAGAGCCCTTCTTTTTTTGTGAATACCCTCAGGAGGACATGTGCCCAGAGAAAAAAACTGATAAATTTCAGTAACTTTTATGTTCTAAGCACAGACCATTTTTATAAAAGAGAATACAACTTGCTGGCAAAGGAGATCCAAAACAATGTTTGTTGAAGTCAAATGCAAGCAGAGCATTCTTACAGAAAGCATAGATATAAACCAAAATTCAAAATAAATGAATGCCCATTCTAGAGGTACCAAAATAAGGCATGTTAGGCTGAGGGCCCAGGGAGGCATCTCAGAGCCGTGGTCATTCATGCCATTTTGTTTCCTTAAGCTTTGCAGATTGAGGTATAAAATCAAGCGAAAGTAACCTTAGCTGAATACAAGTGATTTTCTCTGACCCTTCAACCTGGATTTCCTTCTGTAGTCTGATCTAGCACACGGGGATACCACCAAAGTTGTTAAATGAAACCAATTAAATTAAAGAAAGAGTTAACATGCAGGGCTTGATAATGCTTCAGTGTAGTGCACAAAGCTCTTCCACCACTATAGTGCATGACTCAGAATGAGGTGATGTGAGGTAAGATCCATAGAACAGCAAAGTTATTATTTTGAGGGAATTAAATTATTCATTCATTCATCCATCCTTCCATATAGCCATCCATTCATTCAAAATCAATATTACATTGAATGTACCATTTCTTATGAGTAGACAAGCATATGAGATGTAGTCTTTGTCCTCAATAATCTAGTAATCTAACTGGTAGAGATATAACATACATGCATTAGACAGATAAAAAGATATTGGTATTGACAGTTAAAAGATGGTTGATGACTGAAAGGATGGCAGTTTTGATAGAGTGGTAGAGTTACAGAGACAGTGAGTGGAGAAAAGTGGTTTTCCCCAATGCCATTTTGATTTCTGGGAGTGGGAACAGATGAAGCAGGTTGTTAGAGTGACCAAGCTGGCCATTAGCATAATGAAAATGGTGAAGTGTTAAAGTGTGGTGGGAACCGTATTGTAGTGTCCAACCATGGCATCCTGACTGGATGAGAGTCTAGGGTAGGGACACCAGGAATTAGAGTAATTAATTAGGCCAGAACATCTAGTTGAGGGTATGTACAGGAATGGATGAAGAGATAAGAGGGAAAAAGCAGGGAGACAAAGTCAGTATAGACTTGCTAGCATGCTTTTGCTATGAATGAAGCTGAAGGTCAATGGACTGAGTAGTTGAGTAGTCCATAGTACTATATCTTCAATCATGTAGAATTCATTGAGTTTAAGGTAGAGAAGGAAAACAAACAAAACCATGCAAAGGAAGTTGACTCTAACTTCATGGGGATAGAAGTTAGTCAGGATTGAAAGTAGATGATATAAACAGATAAAACAGACCTCAGATTAAACATAGAAAGAGGAGAATTATTTAATATTTTAGAATTAGCAGTTGAGGGGGAAAAGGAGGCATCTACTTAGCACTTCATTTCCAAAGTTTGGAAGAATGAAAAAGGGGGTACTCCATGGATGAAATGAGTGGATAGGTCATACTTTTATAAGTGTAACAAATCATAGGTCCAGAAAACAGAGGGAAAAGGAACTGATGATGTCACACTATGTGGGTAAATTACTGAATATACATCAAGAAAGAATTGAGCTGAACAATAAATACACTAAATCAGTTATATAGATTTGGGTGGGGAAGTTAATAATGCTTTAATATTAGGGGTTATTACAATATTCTAGATGTCCCTGAGGAGTATGAACTTGAGAGTCATAGAAATGTTATGGAAGCATATGATTGATGTTACCTCACTTCTTTAAGACCTCCCCCATGTGTTTGATACCCTACTTGGAGCACCTGCTGAACTCCAATCATGAATGTGACCTCACTTCAACAAATAAGCTAAATACATTTACCAGCTATGGTAAGGTTTATCATTCTCAGAAGACAGCCAGTACACAGGAGATCTGTAATTTTCACAGCAAAAGAAAGTGCCTGAAAATAAATAAGCAATTGCTTTAAGTGTATCTTTGGACATTGCAAAGTATCCTAGTAACTTTGGAATGTATATATTCTGACTTGCTTTATATTGGGGGTTGAGATTATAAATGTAATATGTAAAATCTCTCAACTATTACCCTAGAGTCTGCACTGCTACAGCACTGGCAAAAGAGCCCTTTTATAAGCATGTGATTAAACAGTATTTTAAAAATATCATACCATTTTAGCTAACTTTACTTTGATCAATGTTATTTAGCCACCCCTTTTCCTGTCTGAACCTTGTCAGCAGAAGGGGTGTAAATGGAAAGAAATATCCTAAACTTTTGCATCTACTTTTGTATTAAATATTAAAAACAACAGAATAAGTTTGAAAGAAGAATCAGAGTAATCACAACAAAATTCTACATTAAACCTACTCATTATACCATGTATGAGATTTTATCATTTGAGTTAAATAATGTTCCTGATACACATAAGAAGCAAAACTTCTTCCTCTATCAATATCAAGGGAAAACAGTAATGTGGGTGTTACCACTTGGTAATCCTGAGGGAAACCAGTAATGTGGGTGTTACCACTTGGTAATCCTGAGATTCAATTTTTTTAAAAAAATAGAAAATATTTCTAAATCTTTTCTAAAACATCTGAATTTCAGGCTTTGTTTTCTGCAGTGTGAAAACATGAATCTCTATTGCTCATGCTTTCTTGCATCACATCATCCTAGGATTTAAACTGTAACACATTTGTGGTGGTAAATACAATTCCTGGTTATCAGTTCCCTCTCCCAGATACTTACCTCAGAAATCTCTCCCATGATTTTCTGGGATATTCCATGAATTGTCTTACCTGTTCCCATGAACAAGTCCTTTTAGCTTCCAACACAACGCAGTCACTCAATTTTGGGTGCAAACTTATCGGTGCTTTTATTCATAGGGAATAAGCAAAAATATAAGCTTTAAGTATACCTTCTGCTCCAAGATCAGTATCTCTGTTGAGTTGCTGCTCTGGTTATGTTCACCACACTAGACTGCAGCCTGGAGTCAAGGAAAGGACTAGGACCTTACTATCCAATCAGAGTTGGAGCTCTTAATTAAGTATCTCTGAGGAAGATATGTGGTGTAACCAGTTACCCCTTTCTGGACTGAAGCTTGCCTTACTCAAGCCTGACCTTCTGTGAGGTCATTACAAACCAGCATGCTTGCAGGAGAGATCTCCCTTGGAATATGAGTTAATAATTAAAGTTTACCAAGAGCACAGAGTAAACAAAAACCATGAAAACTTACACTTGAGGAAATGGTAACAAATACAACAACAATAGCAGCTAACGTACCAATTATATACGGTACTAAATGATTTGCATGTGTATCTTCATATTGTCATAACAATTTTATGAGGTAGGTACTATTATTTTTACCCTCTAGTAGGTAAGGAAGCAGAAGAACAGAGAGATTAAGTAACTATTCAAGAGTAGAGAGGTAGCAAGCAATGGAGCCTGAATTAGAACCTAGGCATCCAAATCCAGGGTCCACGTTTTTAGGCAATATGCAATCTGAAAGGCCTTTGGTTTATATATAATTAATATTTCCAAAGAGATCAAGGAGGAAAACCATAAACATTTTAGTTTATTAATGCTGCTGGAATGCAATATACCAGAAATGGAACAGCTTTTAAAAGAGGAATTTATTAAGTTATAGGTTTACAGTTGTAAGGCTATAAAAATGTCCAAACTAAGGCATCCAGAGAAATATACCTTGACTCAAGAAAAGCTACTGTCTGTCACCTGGAAAGGCATGTGGCTGACATATGTTGGTCCTTGTTCCGAGTTCTGTTTCCAGCTTTGATGCCAGTGGTTTCCTGTCTAATCATCTGTGGGTCTCCTCTTAGCTCCTGTGGGACACAAATCTGGGTTCTGGATTGCTTAGCATCTCATGGGAATGCACATGGCAACATCTGAAGGGCTCTGTATCTCCAAATATCTGTGTCTAGGCGTCTGCTCTCTCTGTTGGCACTCCAAGCATCTCCAAATATTGGCATCTCTGTCAGCTCTCTAGCAACTGTTCTTGAAATGTCTAAGTTTTCTGCAAAATGTTTCCCTTTTTAAAGTGCTCCAGTAAACTAAGCAAGCCCCACCTTGAATGGCCAGAGTTACATCTTCATCTAATCAAAAGGACACACCCACAATTGGATGTGTCACATCTTCATGGAAGTAATCCAATCAAAAGCATCCCACTCTATACTATTAAATCAGATTAAAGAAAGTCATTTTCTGGGGTGCACAACAGTTTCAAACTGGCACAATAAATAAAATAATAAAAAATATTTAAGTGATTAAAAAATAACCTCACAGAAAATGTGGAAATTAAAAATGTAATTATTAAAATAAAAATTCCAAAATATTAGTCAAGTAACAGATTGGACACAGAAGAAGTTTAAATTAATGAACTACAAAATTAAGGTGAGGAAATGTCCCAGAATTCAGTGAAAGAAAAAGAGTAAAAAGATAGAAATTATAAAAAAAATTATGAAATAGGAATAGTATAGCTCTAGAAGCCCCAACATCTGTTTGTTAGAAGTTATAGAAGGAGGGTGCATGATGGTAAGCTGATATTTGGAAATATAAGAACACAGAATTAATAAAAGAGATGAGACTTCAATTTGAAAAAAATATATCCCAAAATACTGAGCAGGCTTTAAAAAATCTCTGTAGAACTCCACCCCAAGGCACAGTTAAGTTCAATAAAGAATAGAATTAATGATAGAAAATACTGAAGTCTAATAGTAAGAATGAGATTTTTTTCATTAGTATTGTTGATTTTTTAAAAGTGGAGTAGAACTTCCAAAGTACTGAGTAAAAGTATCTTTGAAAGTAGAATTCTTTGGTCAAGTCAGAATCCCATTCAAGAACTAGGGTGAACTGAAAACATTTTTTTGATGTACAGAGAGAGAAATGTTACTTACGAACTAGGTGTTTGCTGATTACACTCTAGCCAGAAAAAAAAAAATCATAAAGGAAGCCGGGGTATGAAAGAAGCAGGAATGAATAACCAAAAAATTAAGTATTTGTTGTTGGTAAAATAAGTATTGCAAAAGACTATAGCTATAGCGATAAATTTAGGTGCTCAAAAATAAGTTGGAATCAAAATTATTCACAACAAAAATTGAGAGGCAATGCAGAGGGAAGTTAAAGCAGATGTTGCCTTATTTGTGGAGGGATTAGGACTAGAGATTAACTTTAGACTAGTCTAAAAAAATAAGTTTAAATATGGTGTTCGAGCATCATTTGTGTAATTTTAAGGTATGTATACTTGGATACATAGGTAAAATCTAACTTAACTGTCAAAGTTACTCTATCGCGAGTCAATTATTCTGGAGACTGTATTTATATATAATTAATCATGGCACATAAAAATTATATATATACAAAATGCCAAAAGCATACTATTTCTGTTTTCTTCATCTTTCAAAATTCTCATAAAAGAAAATAAAGGTAAGAAACAACAAAAAGTAATGAAATAGTAGACCAGTGATCTGAAACTAGTCCAGATTTAGCACCTCAAGTATAAACTATCTAAATTCAGAGGCACTCATTGTTATTCCATCCTGACTTGGCCAGACTCTTGTTGAGATTAATTATAGTATTAACTTTCTGAAAAAAGTAAAATCCTGGTTTAAAGACTATTAACAGTGGATTAATTTACTACATGATCTGTAATTATGTTTTGATAATTATGTTTACATATTGATATTTATTATCTAGAGATTTAGAGATGGCCAATATTCAAGGAAGAATAAGAATTTCCATTAATTCCATTGATTGAATTTTTTGTTTTGCTTGTTTGGAGGATTGATTTCTTGTTTTTGCATTGTTCTTATTCCTGCTGAGATTGAAAACGAAATAAGTTTCTAACACATAGGGAACTTTTTACTATGAATATTCTTGTCAGGTCATTCTGGAACAGCTGATCACATAAATGTAGTTGGCTTATGTCTGGGAGTTTGTTTGGGAGGTCTTAGGTGAGGATATTACATTCTAACTGGAAACTAGCTATCTTTAGTAGATGCATCCTTGATTAAAAAAATACATTTTATCTCTGGGTTACTGAAAACTATCACGTCTATTTTTATCCAAAGTTTATGTACAAATGAAAAGATTCCAAAGATAACAACAAAAAAAAAGATCTCTTAGATCAGAGGAGTTTTCATGCTAAAACCTCATTTGCAGATATTTGTAAAGTAGATATTAAAACAATACTATTTATCTGTGGTTTTCTAAAATCATAAAGCCTTTTTCATTTTCAGAGTATTGATAGTTTGAGCTATAACATTTAAACTGCCTTTTATCATACTACATTTAGCTTTGAGTTGCTTAATTCAGGATTATGAACTAAAGGAATAAGCTTAAGCATAATGACAGATAAATGGCTAGAATCATTTGGAGGGATTGGCTGCAGGTAAATTCTACAAGCTTGTTAATGTTCTTCTGTGAAATAAACTTTCCAAGATTAATAGATAATATGTGATGTCCTAATAGTCTATAATGAAAATATGGTAACTAGCTTAATCTATTAAGTTAGGAAGAGAACAGATAATACAGACGCAATAAATTATTTGGCTATGTTCTTTCAGACAGATAATTATTGATTGCCAGACAATGATACCTCCACAGACAATGAGATGAACTTCCAGTACCAAACTGGGTACTGTTTGAATTAAATTCATGGACTTTGCAGTGCTACATACCTATGTTCAAATGCCAGCACTGCTACTAACTAGTTTAGAGATGTTGGTTAAATTATTTAAATCTCAGCTCCAGTTTCCACATCTGTTATAAGAGAAAGCCTAATACTGCCTCCTGGAAAGGGTGCTAAATACAATTGCAATTGTGCTTGACAGTTGATAACACTTGATACATAGTAACTGTTATCATTACAATGGTTTTTAAAAATATTTTTATTGAGCTATCTTCACACACAAACAGTCCATTCAAAATACAGAATCAATGGCTCAAAATATCATCACATAATTGTGTATTCATCAGCATGATAATTTTTAGAACATTTGCATCATTCCAGGAAAAGAAATAAAAAGAAAAAAGGAAAAAACTCATATATACCATACCTTACCCCACTCTCTCATTGACCACTAATATTTCAAGTTTTTTTTACCCCTTATCCCCCCTATTATTTATTTATTTATTATCCTTATTATTATTATTTTTTAATTCACCTGTCCATACTCTGGATAAAGGGAGCATCAGACACAAGGTTTTCATAGTCACATGGTCACTTTGTAAAAGCTATATAGTAATAAAATCATCTTCAAGAATCAAGGCTACTGGAATACAGTTCAATAGTTTCAGATACTTCCCTCTAGCCACTCCAATACACCATAAACCAAAAAGGGATATCTCTATAATGTGTAAAAATAACTTCCAGGACAACCTTTCAACTGTATTTGAAATCTCTCAGCTACTAAAACTTTAGTCTGTCTCATTTTTTCTTCCTCTTTTTGGTCAAGAAGGCTTTCTCATTTCCATGATGCCAGGTCCTGCCTCACCCCCAAGAACCATGTTCCACATTGCTAGAGAGATTTATACCCCTGAGAGTCATGTCACACATAGGGAGGAGAGCAGTGACTTCACCTGCTGAATTGGCTTAGAGAGAGAGGCCTCATCTGAGCAACAAAAGAGGTTCTCTGTGGGTGATGCTTAGGCATAATTATAAGCAGGCTTAGCTCCTCCTTTGCAGGAGTAAGTTTCATAGGGATGAGCCCCAAAATTGAGTGCTCAGCCTATTGGATTGGTTGTTCCGACTGCTTTACAATAGTTTTTAAATCTCATCCAAAATCTTACAGGTCCATGATGGCTAATTTTAGGTGTCAATGTAGCCAGGCTACAGAACTGATTTATTTAATTCTACACTAATCAAGGTATTGGTAGGAAAATATTTTGTAGCATAATTAAAGGATATTATCCTTGATAATTGCAGGTGGATCTCACACAAACAGTTGAAGGCCTTAAGAGCAAAACTGGAAGTTTCCTTGAGAAGAAGAAATTCTGCCTCAAGAAATTTCTGCCTGACTTTCCAGCCCTACAGATATTGGACTTGCCAACTCCCACAATCACATGAGCTAACTCCTTAAAATAAATATATTCAAGCAGCCAAATAATGAAGTCTTTAGGGGTTTGCCTCTCTAGAATAGGAATGATATGAAATGCAGTATGAGGCGCATGATTAGTTTGCTTTTCAGAGGGTGCTTGATATTATTTTTGCATTGTGATGTGAGCGCCCTGTGATACTTACATTAATATTTTTTAATCTGACTGTTACTTTGTCAGAAATCCCTTTTCCCCTTCAAACATATAATATTTTAATGTGTGGCTTCAATCTAAAGGTGACCCTTATTACACCCAAAGAGCAAACATTTCCAGCTGAGTAAGTCAATGGGAAAAGAGTATGCACAGTGCAAATTCACTTTGTGGAGGAATTTTGCTGGAATGCATTTCTTGCACTGAGTGAGCAACATCTATGATCACAAAAGTGCCTGAATAGTCTCTATATCAGCTACTTCACCTAAGACATTCTAGGCAGAAAAACAGAGATTATGACTTGTGCCTGAGCTATTGCATGTGCATGTACAAAGAGCACACTATAAAATGTATGTGGTCACCCTTTGTTAGCATCTGAACTCTCAGGAAGAAGAGCATAAACCACAGGGCCCCTGCTCTCTACTGTGTGAGTAAGAGTAGAGTGTCTGCTCAGAGCAATAGAGACATTAGTGTCCAGTCTTGGGATTTCTATTTATTTATTATGTGGAGAAGAGGCAACTCAGCTACCAGGTGGTGGATGGAGTGGGGCCACTATAAAGAAAAACACCAATTTCTTTTCCTCAAAATGGTAGTATCTTCCTCTCTTCTTTGTTCAGTGATTTGAATGTTTTTATTATTATAGCACTTCACACAAAATGTTATATGTGGTGGCCTCTCACTAACTGTAGAATGAGGTATCAAATAATGGATAAGCTAATTGAAGCCCATATCTCTTATTTTTACTGGAGAATATTAAGGTAGAATAACTGACTAATAATAACAGCAATACTTACATGTTGAATGTTTACTAATGTGATAGCCTCTATCTTAAGTAATTGCTCTACATGCATTTTTATATATTTTTGAGATATATTCACATATCTTATAATCATCCAAAGTATACAATTAGTGGCTCACAGTATTATCATATATCTGTACATTCATTGCCATAATCAATTTTTGAACAAAGTTTGGGGGAAACCCCCCCCAAAATACATATTAGAATACAAATAAAAATAAAAATGAACACCCAAAATATCCCATATCCCTATCCTCCTATTATTTATTGTCCTTTTTTTTTCTTGTCATGGGTATGCTGCAGGAATTGGACCTGGCTCTCTGGCATGGCAGGCGAGAACTCTGCCACTGAACCACAGTTGCCCACCCTGTAACCTGTCCTTATTTTTTAACTCATCTCTCAATACACTGGTTAAAGGGAGTGTCAGCCCCAAGGTTTCCACAATCACATAGTCACATTGTAGCTATACAATCATCTTCAAGAATCAAGGTTACTGGAATACAATTCAACAGTTTCAAATGTTTCTTTCTAGCTATTCTAATCCACTAAAAGCTAAAAAAGAGTATCTCCATAATGCATAAAAATAACCTCCAGAATGAATTCTCAATTCCACTTGCAATCTCTCAGCTACTGAAACTTTATTTTGTTTCATTTCTCTTCCCTTTTCTGGTCAAGAAGACTTCTCAATTCCATGATGCCAGGACTAGGCTCATCCCTGGTGTCCTGTCCCACATTGCCAAGGAGATTTACATCCTTAGGAGTCATGTCTCACATGGGGGCACGGCAGTGGGTTTACCTGCTGAGTTGACTCTGAGAGAGGCCATACCTGAGCAGCAAAATAAGTTCTCTGTGGATGACTCTTAAGCATAATTATAAGGAGGCTTAGCTTCTCCTCTGCAGGAACAAGTTTCATAAGGGCAAGCCCCAAGATTGAGGGCTCAGCCTATTAAATTGGTAGTCCCCAATGCCTTCAAGAATATCTGGAATTCCCCAAGTGGGGAAGTTTAACATTTCCACATTTTTTCTCAGTCCCTCAAGGGGGCTTTACAGAGAGTTTTTTATTCTCTGCTCAATTACTCTGGATATAGCAGGGCATCACACTGGCCTGCAAAATAACAAGATCTCACTATCTATTCAAGAGTCCACATAATTATGGTGTTCAAATAAGCTGACCATACAAGTTAAATTAGATAGTGTGCTACAGAAAATACAAATTTTGCACCAAATATCTATTTCTTTGCTGTCTCCCATAAGTTTAAGTTTTAAAACTCAGTCAATCTTACATGATGCACAATGGATGGAGGTGGCTGAAGGATGCACAAACTGAAAAGTAGATTGGTGAACAGTGGTGTATACATAGATCAAATAGTATACTATAAGGAGCAAAGTTGTGAGTCATGAAATGCTGTGATGAACCTGTGGGACATTTGATGAGACAAAATAAGCAAGAAACCCAAGAGTAAGTATTGTATGGTCTCACTGAGAGAATACTTTTAAGAAAACTGGGGCCTAGATTTGTAAGCTCTTATAGCTGTTACATTTACACTGGAGTGGTAATTGCTATTTGTGAATTTTGAGAAGCTGTTTTATATAGGTATAACCTGGTATTTAGAGATAAGGATGACGCTGATCAGGTTGGGAGTAAGGTAATTCAGCATACAGGGGTAACGAAGACATTGCCTGTATTTTAGAACTTCACCTACTCTTTGAGACCAAAGGAAGAAAGTTTTATTTTGTCCTGAACCAAAATTTTATATAGCACATAATCTAATTCAACCTGTCTGGATAGAACACTTAAACAATCCAAACACAGGGAGCTCAGAATAAAAATGAGGGCCTTTAATCTTGTATAGCTTAGTGTAATGCCTGGATACATCTCAAAGTATATTAAACAGATAATCAAAAAGCATTGACAAAGTCCCTTGAGGAATGGGGGAAAAAAATGGAACTATTAAACTTTACCACCAGGGAAACCACTGATACTGTGTCAAACATTAGGGATACCCAAATCAGTAGGCCAAGTCCTTGATATTGAGACTTGCTCGTGTGAAACTTATGTATATAAGAAAGAAGCTTAGCCTATCTATTGGTAAGCCTAAGAATTACCTCTAGAGGACCTCTTTTGCTGCTCAGATGTGGCCTCTCTGTCTAAGCCCAACTCTGCAAGTTAAATTACTGCCCTATCCCCTACGTGGGACATGACATTCAGGATTGAAAGTCTCCCTGCTGGCATGGGAGATGATTCCCAGGGATGAGTCTGGCCCTGCACCATGGGATCAGTGATGACATCCTGACTAAAAGGGGGAAAAGAAGTGTAACAAGTAAGTTATCAGTGGCAGAGATAGTTCAAATAGAGTTGAGAGGCTACTCTGGAGGTCACTCTTATGCAAGCTTCAGTTAGACATTGCTTCTTAACATAGCTTGCCCAACCCTAACCAAAAGCATTCCTGCCAATCCTAAAGAACACGTAGGGCATTATACAGGATTCTACATAGGTTCCATGCACTAGTGTAACTTTTCAGAAACCTACAACCTCCAGATGAGTCCCTAGACCAGATGAGTCTTGAAATTCAGAGGGGCCAGCCTCCCCAGAACATCAACTAGTTCCATTCCCCTATCCCATACTATCAACAGTCCCCTCCAACATGAAAAAGTTAGAACAGGCATAGCACAAATGCCTAAAGAATGGGAGAAAGATTGAAGGTAATATGGAGTTATACAGAGAAGGTAAGGTTTAACAAATGAATATGAGCACTGAATCATTATACTGATATCTCCTTTCATTTCCAGTGTCTTGAAGTAGTTAGTAATAAAAACCTAAAAATGTGGAATTAACCCATGCCAAACTCTGAAATCTGTTCTACAACTAATTGTTGTGATGTGCTTTGAAATTTATTGTTTTTTTTGTAGATATATTATTTTTTATAGAAAAGAAGAAAAAGTTGATTTATGATCAAAGATGCCCAGCTATACGATGTATTGTGAACCATTTTGTACACTTTGAATGATTACGTGGTATGGAAATTTATAATATATATAAATAAAATTAAGTTAAGAAAAACTTAGTTAATCTTATCCTTAGTCCTAACCAGATCTACTTCATTCATATCTTTGATTGAAGTCTGATTTCTTTTTTCAGCTTTCACATAGTTGCTGTATGAGATGGTGCATTGCTACAACAAAAGCACCATCACTGACTTCCATAGCTGCAGAACTCTAGCTTTGAGTCTCAGGTATCACACAGATACCCAAAATTCCAGGCACCAGCCAGGTTATACACAAAGAGCTCAGGACCTCAAAATTTAGAAATAACTATTACAACTCCAGAATTTAAGTGACTGCTGTAAGAACTTACAGTCTAGGAAACTTTATAGTAGGCCTTCCCCTGATAACCTATGCTCTTGGGTTAAATTTTAAGAGTTTGCACATTATAGCTAGTCCATACTAGTGACACGTTATAATGTTTGTCTTTTGTTTCTGGCTTATTTCATTCCACATACTGTCCTCAAAGTCCATTCACCTAGATGCATGCCTCACAACTCCATTCCTTCTTGCAGCTGGTCAATATTCCATTGTATGTCTAGATCACAGTTGGCCCTTCCATTCATCAGTCAATATTCCCTTAGGCCACCTACATCCATTGCAAACTATGAGTATTGCCACCATAAACACCAGTGTGCAAATGTCCATTCATGTCCCTGCTTTCAGTTCTTCCAAGTATATACCTAATAACAGGGTTGCTGAATCATATCACAGTTCTATACTTAGCCTCCTGTGGAACCACCACACTGCCTTCAGATGGGTTGCTCCATTTTACTTCTTTACCAACAGGGATTAAGGAACACATCACCCTTCTCTCCACATTTTCTCAAGCACTTGAATCTTTCTCTTTGTTTTTTAAACAGTCTTATTCACACACCACATAATCCACCCTAAGTAAAGAAATCAATGGTTCCCCATATAATCAGTTATGTATTCACCACCACAATCTATGCGAGGAAATTTCCATTTTTTTCTGCAAAGAAAGAGGAGGAGGAAAAAAAGGAAAAATGAAGAATAAAAAACAAAATAAAATAGAAAGAAGAAACAACAAGAACACCAAGAATCCCTATCCCTCTTTTATGTACTTCTTTTTATTGACGTTTAGCTTTGCTATATTGCCTTTATTACATTTACTGGAAGCATATTACAATGTTACTGTTAACTATAGACTACTGTTTGCATTGATTGTATTTTTCCATATACATCCCATTTTCAATATCTTACACTATTCACATTCATTTGTTCTCCTTCACATAAAAGCCTTCTAATATTTGTACATTTAAGCACCATCACTGACCTCCTTAGGTTTTGTTATGTTATACAGTCCAAGTCTTTGTCTTCTATCTTTCTTTCTGGTGTCATAAATGCTCCTGACCATCCTCTTTCAATCATACTCACATTCATCTTTGTTTATATTGTGCTACCATCAGACAGTATTGTGTTGTCCACTTCTGGATCTATAAAATCAATCCTGTTGAACATTCTGTACTCCTTCAGCATCAAATGCCCACTCTCTACCTTCTTTCCATCTCCTGAAAACCTGTGTTTCCAACTTTAACTTTAACTTTCAAAGTTCACTCATTATGTTACTGCATCTTAATGAGACCATACAGAATTTGTCTTTTTGTTTCTGGCTCATTTCACTATCATAATGTCCTCAAGATTCATCCATGTTGTTACATACTTCATGATTTTATTCTGTCTTACTGCTATACAATATTTCATTGTATACATATACTATAGTTTTTTATCCACTTGCCTACTGATGGACATTTGGGCTGTTTCCATCTTTTGGCAATCATGAATACTGTCCCTATAAACATTAGTGTGCAAGCGTCCATTTGTGTCCCTGCCTTCATTTCCTCCAAATATATACCTAGCAATGGACTTGCTGGAACATGTGGCAATTCTATACTTAGCTTCCTGAGGAACAGCCAAACTGCCTCTAGGGTGGTTGTACCATTCCACATTGCTACCAACAGTGACTGTGTGGCTCGTTCTCTACATCTTCTCCAGCACTTGTAATTTTAATGGCCATTCTAATAGGTGTGAGATGATACCTCATTGTGGTTTTGATCTGCATTTCCCTAATAGCCAGTGAAGTTGAGCATCTTTTGATATATTTTGAGCTACTTATATTTCCTCTCCAGAAAAGTGTTTGTCCATGTATTTTGCCCATTTTTAAATTGGGTTGTTTGTCTTTTTTATTGTTAAATTGTAGGATCTCTTTATATATTCTGGAAATTAAACCCTTACCTGCTATGTGGTTTCCAAATATTGTCACCCATTGCCTACGCTGTCTTTTTACTTTTCTGGCAAAGTCCTCTGATGCACAAAGGTGTTTAATTTTGAGGAGATACCATTCTATTTTTTCTTTCATTGCTCGTGCTTTGGGTATAAGGTCTACAAAACCATCTTCTATCAAAAACTCTTTAAATATTTCCCTACATTTTCTTTTAAAGGTTTTATGTTCTTATCTCTAATGTTTAGGTGTTTGATCTACTTTTAGTTAATTTTTGAATAAGGTGTGTGATATGGGTCTTCTTTCATTCTTTTGGATATGGATATCCACTTCTACAAACACCATTTATTAAAGAGACTGCTCTGTTCCAGTTGAGTTGGTTTGACTGCCTTATCAAAGACTAACTGTCCATAGATGAAGGGGTCTATTTCTGACCTCTCAATTCGATTCCATTGGTTTCAAATTGGTATCTTTATGCTAGTACCATGCTATTTTGCCCACTGTAGCTTTGTAATATGCTTTACAGTTGGGTAATATGAGACTTCTTATTAATTTCTCTTTTTCACAATATATTTAGCTATTTGGGGCAACCTACCTTTCCAAAATTTGGTTATTTGTTTTTCTATTTCTGCAAGCTAAGCTGTTGGGATTTTATTGGTATTGCACCGAATCTATAAAACAATTTGGGTAGAATTGACATCTTAATTATATGTAGTCTTCCAATCCATGAGCACAGTATGACCTTCCATTTATTTAGGTCTTCTTTGTTTTATTTTAGCACTTTCATGTAGTTTTCTCTGCATAGCTTTTTTTGTGGCTTTGGTTAAATTTATTCTTAAATATTTGATTCTTTGGTTACTATTGTAAATGGATTTTTTTTCTTGATTTCATTCTTACAATGTTTGTTATAGAAACACTACTGAGTTTTGCATACTGATTTTATACCCTGCCACTCTGCTGAACTCATTCATTAGTTCTAGCACCTTTGCTGTAGATTTTTCAGGATTTTGACATACAGTATCATATCATCTGCAAACAGTGAACGTTTTTCTTCTTCCTTTCCAATTTGGGTGCTTTTTATTTTTTTTTCCTGCCTAATTGCTCTAGGTATAACTTCCAGCACAATGTTGAATAACAATGGCGACAGTGGGATATTTGTCTAGTTCCTGATGTTAGTGGAAAATCTTTCAGTCATTTCTGATTTAGTATGATGTTAACTGTGAGTTGTTCATATATTTCCTTTATCATGTTGTGGGAGATCTCTTCTATTCCTATCCTTTGAAGAATTTTCATCGGGAAAGGATGATGAATTTTTCAAATGCCTTTTTTGATGATCATGTGGGTTTTTTTGCTTTGATTTATTGATGTGGTGTATTATATTAATTGATTTTCTTGAGTTGAACTAGCTTTGCATACCTGCAATCAGTCCCACTTGGTCATGGTGTATAATTCTTTTAATGTGCTCCAGGATTCTATTTGCAAGTATTTTTTTGAGGATTTTTGCCTCTATGTTCATTAAAGAGGATGGTGTGTAATTTTCTTTTCTTACAGTATCTTTTTCTGGCTTTGGTATTAGGGTGATGCTGGCTTCATAGAATGAGTTAGGTAGCTTTACCTCCTCTTCAATTTTTTTTTTGCAGAATTTGAGCATAATTGGTGCTGATTCTTTCTTGAATGCCTGGTAGAATTCACATGTGAAGACATCTGGTCCTGGACTTTTCTTTTTGGGGAGCTTTTTGTTGACTGACTCAATCTCTTTACTTTTGATTGCTTTGTTTATGTTTCTATTTACACTCAAGTCAATGTTAATTGTTCATGCTGTTCTAGGAAGTTGTCAATTTTTCCTATGTTCTCTAGTTTTTCAGCATACAGTTGCTCATAGTATCCTCTCACTATCTCTTTTATTTCTGTGGGGTCAGTCATTTTGTCCCCTCTCTTATTTCTGATTTTATTTATTTCCATCTTCTTTCTTCTTCTTCTTCTTTTTTTTTTTTTGTCGCCTAGCTGACATTGATTTTATTGAATTTTCTCAAAAAACAACTTCTGGTTTTCTTGATTCTCTCTATTGTTTTCCGGTTTTCAATTTCATTTATTTCTGCTTTAATCTTTATTTCTTTCCTTCTATTTTCTTTTGGGGTTAGTTTGCTGTTATTTCTCTAATTCCTCCAGGTGAACAGTTAATTCCTCATTTTTTGCTCTTTCTTACTTTTTAATGTAAGCACTTAGGGCAATCTATTTCCCTCTCAGGACCACATGTGCTGCATTTCATAAATTTTGATTTGTTGTGTTTTCTTTTTCATTTGCCTCAAGAGATTTACTGATTTCTCTTATAATTTCTTCCTTGACCCACTGCTTGTTTAAGAGTGTGTTGTTTAGTCTTCATACACTTGTGAATTTTCCAGCCTTCTGCTTTTTATTGATTTCCAACTTCACTCCTTTATAGTCCAAGAAAATGTTCTGTATAATTTCGATCTTCTTAAATTCATTGAGACTTGCTTTGTTACCTGACATGTTATCTATCCTAGGGAATGATGTATAAGCACTTAAGAAAAATGTGTCTCCTGGTTGTTGTGGCATTTAGTGTCCTATAAGTGTCTGTTAGGTCTTGTTCATTTATCAAAAAAATCGAAATCATTTATCATATAAATCAAGATATTGATCCCTTATCTATCTATCAATGAGAGATGTGTATTAAAATCTTCAGCTTTTATTGTAGAGGTGTCTACTTCTTTCTTCAGTGTTGTCAGTGTGCTTCATGTATTTTAAGACATACTGGCTTGGTGCATAAGTATTTATGATTGTTATGTCTTCTTGATGAATTGTCCCTTTTATTAATACATAGTGTCTTTCTATGTCTCATTTTATTGTTTTACACATGAAGTCTGATTTGTTGGATATTAATATAGCGGTGGTTGTTTGCATGAAATATCTCTTTCCAGTTTTTCACTTATAACCTATATATATCCTTGGGTTTAAAGTGAATCTCTTGTAGACAGCATAAAGATGGGTCCTGTTTTGTAATTCACTCTTCTAGTCTATATGCTTTGAATGGAGAGTTTAGTCCATTAAATTTAATGTTATTATTGTCAAGGAACTATTTTCTTTTATCATTTTGTCTTTTGGATTTTATATTTTATATCTTAGTTTTTCTCTCTCTCTTTTTATGTTATTGATAGTCATTTCTACACACTTCTCCAAACCTCTTTCTCCTGTCTTTTCCTGTCTGCTTAGGAGTGTTTCCTCTACTACTTCTTGCAGACCAGTCTTTTGTTCACAAATTCTCTCAGTCTCTGTTTGTCTGAAAATATTTAAAAATCTCCCTCATTTTGAAGGATGTTTTGCTGGATATAGAATTCTTGGTTGGCAGTTTTTCTCTTTCATTATCTTAAATATGTCATACCACTGCTTTCTCATCTCCATGGTTTCTGCTGAGAAATCTGCACATAGTTTTATTGAGTTTCCCTTGTATATGATGGATTGCTTTCCTCTTACTGCTTTCAGAATTCTCTCTTTGTCTTTGACATTTGACAATCTGATTAATAAGTATCTTGGAGTAGGTATATTCAGATTTTTTTCTGTTTAGCATACACTGTGCTTCTTGGATCTGTAATTTTATGTTGTTCATAAAAGTTGGGACATTTTTTAGTGATTCTTTCCTTCATTATTCTTTCTGCTCCATTTTCCTTCTCTTCCCCTTCTGACACCCATACTTGTGTGCTTTCTGTTGTCATTCAATTCCCTGAGATCCTGCTCATATTTTTCCATTCTTTTCCTATCTGTTCTTTTGTGTGTAGGATTTCAGAAGTTCTGTCTCCTAGTTCACTAATCCTTTTTTCTGCCTCTTCAAATCTACTGTTGCAAGTCTTCTTGTGTTTCTCATCTCATCTATTGTGCCTTTCATTGTGCCATTTATTTTTTCAAACTTTGCAAGTTCTTCTTTATGTTTACCCAATATCTTCTTTGTATCTTCCATCTCTTTTGCCATATCTTGTTCTTCCCTCAACTCACTGATTTTATTTTTGATGTGCTTTTGCATGTCTGTTCAAACATCCTTAAATAATTATTTCTACTCCTGTGTCTCATTTGAAATGTTAGTTTGTTCCTTTGACTGGGCTATATCTTCATTTTTCTCATAATTTTTTGCCAATGTTGACGCATCTGATTCCTTTGATTAGTTTATTCCGGAGGTCATTTGTGCTCTTTTACCTAGGCTTTTCTTGTTAGTTGCCTTTGTTCTCTATTTGTTATTTGGTGTTCTGTTCAACTTATTCTAGACATCTAGCATAGCTTCTGTCTAACTGATCAGAATTTTTCAGCCCTCATTTTACTGGTTCCCTGACTGTATGGAACCTTATTTTGAGAAGGGTCTCCCCAAATATGATTGATCTCAATCAGATTTTCCCCACCAGTGAGTCTAGTCTCAGGAGAAGGGTGTAATCGGTATCAAGTTCCCTGAGGGTGAGACACAGCAAGTTGTCAGACTTTACTATGAAGCCTCTTGCCTCTGTGCTTTTCCTATTCCACTGCTCCTCACCAGTATAAAGGGATGCAGTGCCTTTAATTCTCAGCAGCCCGTCCCTGCCAGAGGTGTGTTTGAGGCAGATGAGGTAGAAGGTGGGCTTAGATTGCTTCTGTTTTCCAACCATCAGGCTCTGAATTCCCTGAAGGAGGACCACCTCTTGAGCTGGGCCCTGATTCCCTTATCTCCAGGAAGATACACCTCTAGGAAATTATTTTCCCCACTCATTACTTTGTCTCTCAGACCTATCTTAAGTCAGTCCTTACCTGGGTCCCAATGACAATTGAAAATGTTGAGGCTTTTTCTAAAGAGCTGCTTAGACTAGTTTAAAAAAATGAAAAAATAAAAAGAAACCCTTTTTCAGAGCCAGTTTCAAGCTCCCAAGTTCCATTTGTTAGGAGCTGGAATTGGTACCTGGCTCTATGTGTCCCCCCTTTCCAATACTCTGAGCTCAGTTTCCAAAATCCTTTTATTATTTTTATTTGAAATAAAATGAAATATTTTATTTTTGTCTGTCAGCCCCACCTCTTCTATGCTGGGATTAAACTGCAATTGGAGCTTGGAAGAGCTATCTTTCCTTGATTCCCATAGAGACTATTTAATGATATGCCCTTCAGGGAATTATCTCCTTCACCTGACTAGTTACTTTGTCTCCCAGACATATACTAATTCTGTTCTTGCCTGGGGCAGTGCTGAAGCCTGAGAATGCCCAGGAATGTTAAGAAGTAAAAAAAAAAAAAAAAAAAAAGCAAGCAAACAAACAGAGAAAAACAAAACAAAAAGCACCTTCTCAGAGAAGGACCCCTGGCCCTGGGTTTGCCAATCAAGAGTCAGAGTTGGTATCTAGCTCACTGTGCCCCTTTTCCAGTATTTTGAGTTCATCCTACTCAAAAAACCTGTTTTTTTTTCCCCATCAACCCTAGCCCCTCTCTGCTAGGGTGAAACCTCAGAGTTCCTTTTGTGCTTGTTTCATGTTTATCTATCTTGGAGCTTGTACTCAGCGGTCAGAATTTGTTCATTAATTCCACAACTAGAGCTTGATTGAACTACCTTCCTTGCTTCCAGTAGAGAGGACTTCTTTTTCCCTTGGGGAACCAACTCTGAGGCAGAGTGCTGTGCCAGTGGGGGAGGAGTGCCAGCCTCCATGGTTTGGGAGACTTACAGTTCTGTGTGGGATCTTGGCCATTCCCCCCATTCCAGACTGGTGTATGATGTGTGTCCAGTCCATGAAGGCCCCCAGACAGTCATGCAAGACAGTTCTTGGCTATTTACTAGCTTCCCTAGAGGACTAACTAAATTCCACATCTCACTAAGCCACAAACTTGCCCCACCCCCCACCCCTTTCATGCATTTTTACCTTTTATTTTCAGAAATTTATTAAGTAGTAACTGCATTTATTCTCCACTTTTCAAAGATGGAAACTGAGGTTCAGAAAGTTTGAGAAATATTGCCCAAGTCCCTCCAACTGGTCAGTGGCAATCCAGTTCAAACCCAGCTCTGTCTTACTATTAAATCTGTGCTCATAACCACCACCTTATACAGTCTTCCAGCTTTTGAGAGAAGACATATTGTACTAAGCAAGGGCAAGGTCACATCAGAGCTCCAGATAATTTAATTACAATCACCTCCAGCTAGGTTTGGTATACTACAACCTGGTGTATTTATACCACAGATGTGTCCTCAGGGATTTCCTTCTTAGAGCTATGCTGGCATAATGAGGAGCTTAAGTACCATGGGCTGCTCTGCTGCGCCCAGATGCCAATCAGTGACTCCAGTTTACTGAGAAGGATTGGCATCCACTGTAATGGCAAGCTGAAACTTGAATCTATGATCTTATGTTAAGATGAATCCCAAAGTCCTACTGGACATATAGGAATTCGGAGTCTAAGTTTGTTTGATTCTCCTAATAGAATTAGGAAAATGGCAGATAACTAGGAAATAGAGTCAGAGCATAGACTAGTGAGAATTTGGGTGGCTTTTCTAAATTTTTCTTTTAAATTGCTGAAAGTCAGGGGAGAAAGGTTTCTTCAGAATTATTTGAAATGTTGTGTATCCCAAAGAGGACCCTGATAATATCATACTTCTTTGAACGGACCTTAGTTGTCCACTTTCTTAGGACATAGCATGTAGGTCAATTATTTTGTTATTATTTCCTTCTGTCTCTTCTCAGACATTGAAAATAAGTAAGACATCCATTTTGGGAAAAGCAACTGACTTTAAAGGTATGGCTCACCATTCTCTTAGCCATGAGTAGTACTATTTTAAATTCTTGACAATAAAAATGGAGATAAAAGCAGAATATGGAAGTGGAACCTGGAACAAAGCTATAAACTCATTATACTCTATTTCCCCTCATTTTAAAATGCTGCATTCAACTACAGTTCCTAATTTTCTAAAGCTTCTTAGCAGAAACCAAATCTCTTGGCATCTCATTTGGCATGTGTATTTCTAAATAAAAGAAAGAAAGGAGGCTGATCTTCAAAGACTCTTTGTCTTTTTTCTAAAAATGGCATTCTTCATTGCCCTTTTTATATGGGGTGAATAAAAATGACTCTTTATATTTTCAGCACATACAGTTTCTTTGGAACAGAATTATCCTGTGACAGAAAAGACTAAAGCACAAAATACTTGAAAATAATGAGCAATAACAGAGTTCCTGCATCAAGAGAATGGCTTCATTCTTCCCTGGCCCCACTAATCCAATGACTAAAAAAACTCAGAGTACAGAAAGAATGAAATTCCTCTTCACTGTCCAATTTGAGCAAATCTGGAGAGAATCTAAAAGGCTAGGAATAGATATCAACAAATGTAATCCAAGTGATTCTATAAGAGTCAAGAAAAAGGCTTCCGTTTAATCTTGAAAGCAGCAGCACCTCCCCAGGAAATGGAATAGTACACTAAAGAGATAGGCTCTTAACCGACAGAGCAGTTCCTAAGAATAGGAATTACTGCTGTTTATTGAGTGCTTACTATATGGCAGGCCCTTTGCTATGTATTTTAAATGAATTTTCTCATTTAATTGTCAACAACCATGCTCCATTGGATTATTATGAAGAATAACCTGGAGAAACAGGTTAATTGACATATCCAAGTCAATTATAGAAGAGGTATTATTATATTAGAGAGTTAAGATCATATCCAAGAACTATCTGTCTCCAATGTCTGTTTTTTATCACCATGAATAATGTTTTCTTTGCTCTATAGCAATAATGATGCTATAATTCCTCATAAACATGTTACTCGGTCTCATGCTCAGGGTCAAAAATCCCTTTGACAGCATCCTGGATGTGCATTTTGCTTGTCCACACGTTCTAAACATTTCTAGTGATGGAGGGGCCACTGTGAGAGAAGGGAAAGAGGAAAACGAAACAAACATGTTAGGAAACAAACAAAAACACTTTCATTCTCACTTCACGTATACTTGTTCTTATAAGAACCTGAAAGAAAGAGAGATATCATTATGGCCATTTTATAAATGAAGAAACGGGGGTTCAGAGAGTTGTGTATATGGTCCTAAATCATGCAACTAATAAATAGTGAGGATGGCTTGTCTGATCCAAATCCTATTTCTTTGTAATGTACCAGCCTGCCTCCCTATGGGCAACCTCCATGCTAAAGAGCCAGGAAGCAATGAAAAATCTGTCTGATACATGCAAATCAGGCTTCTGCAGCAATGTCATCAACTCTTGGGTTTAGCAAAAGTTCCTCTCCTTCTTCATGCTTAAATGAGAATGAGCTTTTTTATGGGAGTCAACATCTGTAAAGTTGGATATGAACTCAGCTTTAAGTCATGGACTATTCCAACATGCGTTTCAAGTGGTATGATCATTGTATACACAAAGTGTTATTTCTATCACAATCATTTTGTGAAAGATTGTGATAATCTATTTTATTGGTATTAATAGACATATACAATGAAGAAAACAGAATTTTAAGACCAAAATAAAATAACTCCTCAAGAAGAATATTAATCAATTACATTGATCTCATAATATATAACACTCATATTCTAATGGAAAAAAGCTAATAATGAGGCATTAATTTCAGTTTTTGAACAGCTCTTTAGGATAATATTTTATAATGGGCTATGTCACTTTAGGCTTGCTACACTTAGGTAAATGAAACTCACACCTATCAAAAGTTCCACATGTTGAGCATAAATCTTCTGTGAGAAGCAAATAGACTAAGTATTCATTTTATGATGGTCTTTCAAATATTTCACATGATTTCTCACACTTCTCCATTGCCTATGCTCAGTTTCAGGCCCTAATTCCAACTTTTTCTACTTCTCCACACTGCCCTCTTTTCTTAAAATTTTATTTAAAATCATGGTTTTTTTTTTGTTTTTCCTCTATTTCCCAGCACAATCCAAAAATGCTGGCATCTCAGGTGGAACCAATCTTTAATGATAAAGAGCATAGTGATAACAGAGGTAATCTTGAGAGCCTCATTATCTCTGCTACATTGAAACAAAGTTCCAAGACTTTTGCAATCCTGGTTGTGCTCCTCTCAATGCACCCTGAGTTACTGATGTTGTTCTGAAAGTGACATCCAGGACAAAAATAAAATTGTCTAGGTGATATATGACCTTGTGTTGGATTCTGTATTTCTATTACAATAGTAGTTAAGCATTTAGGCTGTGAAGTCAGATTGCTTGAGATCAAATCCTGGCTTAGTTATTTTCCATGTAAGTGACCTAAAAAAAAAGGTTATTTAACCTGATGATGCCTTAGTTTCCTAACTTAAAAGGAGGTAAAACAAAGAGTACATATCTTAAGAGGTCATTGTAATGATTAAATGCTATCATATTGATCCACCAATAACTTTGAATCCATAGACTCTGCCTTCTCTCCTATTACTATAAATGAAATGTCCCTGTGCCTATCTAAAGTTAAGCCTCCACTTTTGCAGTAGATGGCACATTCTCCTGGATACTCAGGGTCATTGCCCCAGTATCTCTTCCCTCTCTCTCCTAAATTATCAAAATTTCTTTCTCTAATGTGTCTTCCTCACCAGCACACTTGAAGGTTCATTGTTTCCAATTCTTTCTCTCTTGAATCTATTTCCTCAGGCTATTTGCTTCATCTTTCAACCTCTCATGTCAAAGTCACTAATAAACTCATGTTGCTAAATCAAATGGTCCATTATCAGTTTTCAAATTATTCCAATGCTTCTCCAAATGTTGGGCCTCATCTCCATTCTATCTGTGCTCCTTTCCTGGATAATCTCATCCAATCACATGGCTTTAAAGACCATCTATATATCAATGACTTGAGTTCCAATAAGTTTTCACATTTAACTGACAACCAACCTCTTCACTGGCATGTCTGATAGGCATTTCAAACATAGCATATCCAAAATATAGCTCCTTAGCTTCTCAGAAATGTTCCACTTACAGTCTTCCTTAATTCCATTTTTCAGTTCCTCAGGTCAAAAGCCTCAGACATCACTGACTCTTTTTCTCTTATGACTTGCATCCAAACACAAGCAAATTCATCAGTGCATTGATCCTACTCCATCCAGGTAACTAAATGTCCTCCTATAATTTGTTAATTATTTTGTTTTTCATATTTATGAAACATATTTGCTTTAACCTTTCAGACAGAATATAATTCTCCTTACTTGATATAATGAAGTAAGATATAAATTGTATAGCTCTACTTTTTCACTCTGTAAATATTACATCTGAGCTAAGCAATGGGTATGAACTAACCTATAAGTTTGGACTCTTTAAAATGGTCTTATGGAGAAGATAAATTATTTCACTCATGTATGTCCCTAGCTAAAAGCACTTCTGAGCTCTCATTTATAAGGTGCAGTTATAGTTATTTGATGAACCATGCAGTAAAAAAAATTATGTGTGTGTTTTTTCTACCTTGTTTTTGACCAAAATATTGTTCCTGAGTTTATTTTCTACACTTATTTGTTCCAGTAATCACTTTCAAGGAAACAATTTGCCACCATTTTGAATATTTACATATGTAGCCAACATTCAAATGGATTTCATAAAGAAGAGTTGTGGACATATTTTGAATGCAGCAATGTTGATGCACTAAGCATAATTTCTGGGGGACCTATTTTGAAGCAAAAGTACCCATGCATGTATCTGCATGCTTGTAAAACGAGAAAACACATTTTCCAAAGTATTGTGTATGCATTCATTTTATCTTAACATGCCCTGTACTCTAAGGAGAAAGTTCCATACCCATCAGCTACAGCAGATCTTAAGCATTAGAATTAACCATTTTCATATAGGGTTTCCATTTTCAAATAAAGTTCCATTTTCTTAAAAGGCATTAGCTTTCTCAAATTTTAGCAAACCCGACTACACAAAGCCAAACTAATCAGGGGGATATTGGTTAAGAGCAGGATTGAAGTTTAAATGTAAATAAATAACTATTTACTGTTCTATAGAATGTGCTGTGTTATGAACTGTGGTGAAAAGAAGCACAAGGAACAGATGAATCTCAAAAAGATTATACTAATTTTTGAAAGATAAGGCTAAAATACATGAAGAAATAGTTAAAAGGAGTTGACATTTTATCATTAAGTACTGTATTGCAATAGGTTTCACGTTCTGTATAGGGAGAGGGAAATTTATGATGTTTAGAGAAGTGGTAGGAAGATTTTAAGGGGAGCTATTTTCTGAACTGGGTCTTGGAAGATGAACAGTGTTCAGTTGAAAAGAAAGGGAGCAAGAAACTTGGGAGTTAAAATCAGTCTTGTAGTTAGGGAAAGTGAAAAGAAACTCGCACTTATAAGGAAAGGCTTCGTGGCTGGATGAAAACTTAAATAAGACTGTAACAAGGATAGATGTGATTGCAAAGAGATGAATATCGGTAGAGCTGCTAAACTTGATATGGTGTGTAAATGGGAGTCAATAGTTTCCTGAGCAGGAGATAGGTGTGATGAAGTGTTGTTTTATAAAAACAAACACGCTAGTGGACTGCAGGCTAGAACTGAAAAAGAAAAGATTAGAGGCAAGAGAACAGGTAGAAAAAGCCAAGGCAAACAAAGCATGAGAGAGTTCTCTGTGAGCATTCTATTGACCTGGGGACTGCCTTAGTGAATGCAGGAAATATAATTTTCAAAATAACTTTTGGAATTTTTTTTTGTCACAAGAGAACTGTAGATATAATGTTACATTTGGAGACATTTAATAAATAATCTTAATTTTGTTCTTGCAACTTTTTTTTTCTATTTTGGAGCTACTGAACTTTTTTTTCATGTCTCAAATATTTTCATGGGAGCTTGGAAAGCCAGAGTTCAAATGGAACCTTGCAATCTGTGCCTGCCATGGATCAGAATAAAATATTACTAAACCTGAAGGGATTTTTTTTGTCATGGTATTGTCCATCACTTGATTGAGAAAGTAAAAGTATATAAATAACATAGTTCTGATCATAACACTTCAGTCAGTACTCATTCAACTTCACGATTTTCACCTTCTTAATCGATAAGTAATAACTTTGATTTTCAGTGCAATTGGTTGTTAGGGTTCTTAAGTGATACATTTATCCCTGTCTTCAATAATTCATTGATATTTTAGGAAGAACATCAATGTTCTTCCTATGCTTTAAGCAATTTTACATGAGTAAAAAAATAGGAGTTAACAATGTAAGAATTTAATAAGTAATTAAAGATTGTATTTATATTAATATTTTGTTATTGCTGTTATTGGCATATTATCTACTACTTTGCCACTTGAAAAAAAAGAATCAGTCAGTTCTATCATCTCCAGCTCATTACGGTTGCATTACAGCCTCTCTCTACCCCAACAGCTCTAGCCATATCTTTGTTAAAAAAAGAAAGAAAATGGTAAACCTAAAATGCATCTAGGAAATACATAGAAACAAGTACTAATTATTTGGACAAAGAACTGCTCCTTTAATTTAACTATCTATATCTTGGAAAGGATAAAGAATGTTCTACTTGGAACATTTCTTTCCTGCTTTTTTTTCCAAGCAGGAAAAAAAAAATGAGTTTTGTAGGAAAACATTTTGTTTTTTCTTCTTGAAAATGTGTTTTTTAGGTATAAGAATTCGGAGGGCTGAGACATTAATTCCAGTAAATATGGTACTCATTGTTTCATTACTGATTTCATAAGGTTTTTTTTTTTGTATACTGTGTGATGGAGTTCACATTTCATTCTTTTTCCATGTGACTATCCAGCAATTGTAACACCATTTACTGAATATTTTGGGGGGGAGCAGGGAAGTGCACGGGATGGGAATAGAACCCAGGTCTCCCTCATTGGAGGTGAGAATTTTACCACTGAACTCCCCTAGCACCCAAAACCCATTAATTATTTTAGACGGAATGAATCAATATTACCTTCCTGTACATGAAGTATATCAACTCCAATCAGAATACTTAGATTAAGATACAAAAATAAGAAAATATATTCCTGAAAGCAGTAGCCTTCATAAATTTTTACTGCATTTTAATGATTCATTTGTTTCCAGAAGTCCGCTGTGATTTTCTGTCTTAATCTGAGGTAGACTACTGTTCCACAATGTGATGGGATGCCACATAATACATAAGCAGCATGTTACCTTGACACAAAATGGTAAATCCATATCTGGAATGTTACATAATATTCTGATCATAATTTTTACAATTAAAAATGAAATGCCAGGTTAAGTGTTCTTTTAGCGATGCAAACCAAGGTGGAATTTTGGATTTGAGCCACAATTTCAGGCTTCTCTTTGATAAATAAAATCAAAAGTTGAGTTGCAATATAACCAAATGGTAGTTTCTAAGGTGGCCATTTCAAAGTCTGGCATACATAGCAGTGATTGAAGGGAGACTACCTTTAAGTTGGTTTCACAAAAGGTTAGTAAAGAAAACCAAGGACTTTATTTTGTTGGTAATTATTATATAAGTAACGTGATGTTTATTATCTAAGTATTATGCATGGGCCACG
Source organism: Tamandua tetradactyla (assembly GCF_023851605.1). Taxonomy (NCBI): domain Eukaryota; kingdom Metazoa; phylum Chordata; class Mammalia; order Pilosa; family Myrmecophagidae; genus Tamandua; species Tamandua tetradactyla. The sequence continues at coordinate 49,751,128 of NC_135345.1, read as the reverse complement.
GGTTTTATAAGAGATAAGTGGATGCCTATGTGCCATGATTATGTGCAAGTATATGTTGAGAATCCTTTGCTTCCATTAGCTTATTTAAGCTTAATAATCCTCGATTATGTAGGTGATATTGTTATCTCACTTCTACAAATGAGGGTAAAAACATTGTTGGTGGAACATGGATAAGCATTTTTAAAAATTTTATTAAAATGTGCTGCCTGGATTTATTTGAATGTCTATTTTAAAAGCAATGTTTTCCCACATACACAACCAACAAAAGTTTCCTTTCAATATATATACATTTATATATACACACACACATGCGCATATATATGTAAGTAAAAAATAGGTCCATAGTTTTTTTAGTCGATGAGCAGTTATGGGAAAAATCATGAAAGCGATTCTGAAGTATTGAAGTTGGAAATTATGGTTTAACAGAATAAGTTGAGGAAACTGGAGAAGATTACTTTTAAAATTTCACAAATGGTTGTCAAAACTTAATAAGTCTTCTTGGGAAAATGGTGTCATTGGTAGTAATATAGCTAGGATCTAAAATTCATAACACATCTCTAAGCTATTTGGTGTCCTTTTTTTTTCTTTTGATGTTTTTTTCTTCCTTCCTCCACCCCACCCCTTCCTTCCTTCCTTCTTTCCTCATTTCTCTCTTTCTTTTCTTCTCTCTTGAAAGGTCACGTTGGGTACTCTTCCACAAGAGATTCAATAAAAGTTAAGAATTAGAGAAGTAGATCTTTTTTAGATTCAATTTGGTTATTTTAATTTTATTTAAATTTATACATAATATTTAAATTCATACATAAATTTAATAAAGGAGGCTTAATCATAATGACACAGCCACTGGTTACAGATCACACAATAGCTAGAGTAACTGTATAATTTTTTAATTTGTTCTTTTAGTATTTGAAGTAGTCACCAAACCATATTTACCAAAAAGGAAACATAAACATCATTTCATCCTAAAGTTTTCCACATATGAATAGATAAAGAATATTGAAAATAAATTTTTTTTTGAAAATAGAAACCTTGAGAAGCAAAAGTAGCCCTTTCAATGGAGATCATTTTAAATAGCTTTCTCTGTACTCCTCTGATGAACTCCGAAATGTAAATCAACTATACTGTGAGGGGAATAGCAACAGCGTGCCCTTTTGTGGGAATTGCAAAGGGAGTCTCCAGCATACTTTCTAATAAAGTGAGCTACCTGTTCTTTATGCACAGCCTGCTTTGTTCTCTAGTCCATTTGAAGTAACATTTCTCTTTCTCTTAACGGGTGTATTTGTCAATAGCAGCCAGTTCTCTCTACAAACACTACATCAGCCCGCATATTTATTCTGTCAAAGGCTCGACAATATTTTTGTCCAACATATTTCACAGTAAGCCCTGAGAGATCTGCCTGGCATTCTTGAATGTAATCATATCTTCCTTTATACAGGGAGAGAGAAATAATTTTTTTCAGGGTGTGCAATCAATGTAGAGAGCTAATATAAAACTTTTAGAACGCCTAAACTGCTTTCAAAGTCAATAGTCGTGGGAAGTTTTTTTGGCTCTGTATTATCAAGATAATTCCCTTTGCTTTTTACCTTGCTTTATAATTAAGACCAAGGCAAGCAGACATGATTCTCAAAGGAATAGTGAGAAATGCTTTTTTTAAAAAAAAAACCCATGGATGTAGCCATTGATTTTATTCTCACACACAAGCCACAGTCAGGCACTATCAAGAACATTGGAAAATTTATTTGGAATAGAGCTAAGTAAAGAAATGAAGTGGGGGAATTCTCAAAATCTGCATCAGGCCCTAGGTTTCTGGGTAATGTTAGACTCTCATTTCTGAAACCTGAAGCCATGAAGCTTCTCCTTGGAAGGAAGAGGCATTACTGTGTATTGGAGAACATGAAAAAATCATGTATGTTTTTAAAGTTCACATATTTGGCAGAGTCATTTCCATTTATTCTGTGTATCTTCTATAGTTATTTTCATTTCCGTAATGATGAGTAATGCAATCATCACACACTGACCACTATCTTCCTAGAAATTATCTGTAGGGAAAGAACATTGACAGAAGGCAGTAATCGAGCTATTTTGTGCAGGGGCTAAGAGTGCAGATGCTGATTTGAGAAGACTTGGATTAAAGCCAGCATTCAACATTTAGGTGGCTTTTAAAAGTTACCTACAAGGGCGGGCCGCGGTGGCTCAGCGGGCAAGGTGCTTGCCTGCTATGCCGGGGGACCTCGGTTCGATTCCCGGCCCCAGCCCATGTAAAAAAACAAACAAACAAACAAAGTGCAATAAAGCAAGAAAAGGTTTAGGGATGTTTCCTTTCCTTCCTTCTATCCTTCCTTCCTTCTCTCTGTCTTTCCTTCCCTTCCTCCCTCTCAAAAAAAAAAAAAAAAAAAAAAAAAAAAAAAAAAAAAAGTTACCTACAAGGTACAAGTAGTGTGTATAGTACGCTCCCTATCTTGTAGCAAAGGTAGGAAGTACAAGTATGTGTGAGTGTCTGTGATAATGAAAGGAAAATCCAAAAACTAATGAAATGATTTACCTATGGAGGAGGAAGGTAATGGGAGGAGGGTTGGGCAGCAATAGAAGTAGTTTTATAGTTTGACTTTAAGAACATGTAAATGTTTTACATAGTGATAAAACAATATTAAATCAAATTAAAAATCTAAACCCAAGCAAAATGAGGCAAAGAAGCTTACCTATAGAGTTAGGAACAATTTTTCAACTTAAAATATAATATATATTTTATTATAATAAAATAAATATATATTTATAAAATATAAATATAAATATATTATACTATATAAAATATAATAAATATAAACATTGACTGTGCACTTGGTGGGATAAATCCTAAAGAGAAAAAGCACTGCAAAGAAATCTTAACCTGTCTTCAGGGATCATATCATTAGTAATAAAAATTTGGTAATTTTTAAAACTAAATATACATATACACACATTCATTTAGCTATATAACAGGATAAATTACTAAATAATCATATTAAAATCATTAGGAACCAATATTTTCAATGGAAGAGAAAAGAAACATAATATAAAATAAAAGAAGCTATGCAAACACCTTATAATCTTAAATTTGAATTATAAATATCACTATGAATTCATGATATATTTCCTTTGTTTCTGGGACAGGGAATGAACAAATTGAGCCTAGAATATCTTAATGTATTACAGCACAAGAAAGATACTACTGAGGCCACGAAGAAAGAACTCAGGGATAAAAAAGTGGTCACTGGACAAATATAAGACAAAGTGAGCACCCAAAATAACAATAGTTGCAGTGGACCAAAAGAGCTATACCTGTTAAAACCCATCTTCATAAAGATAAACAAACAAGGGAAATGCCAAACCTAAGTTGGTCACATTTAGGGGATGCTAGGGAAACAGCGTGTCATTTTGAAAGGAGCTAAATGAAGGGAAAGAATCAAGCATTCATCCTGCCTACAGTATACAATATACTTCAAAATAACCAAATCAAACATATGGAATAAAAATAAATAATAGGGGGAACAAATGTTAAAATAAATTCAGTTTGAAATAGTGGTAAATGAAAGAGAGGGGTAAGAGGTATAGTACGTATAGTTTTTTTTTCTCTATTATCATTTTATTTCTTTTTCTGTTGTCTTTTTATCTTTTTCTAAATCGATGCAAATGTATTAAGAAATGATGAATATGCAACTATGTGATGATATTAAGAATTACTGATTATATATGTAGAAGGGAATGATTTCTAAATGTTTTATTTGTTAATTTTTTTTAATTAATAAAAAAGTTAAAAAAAATAACCAAATCACTGATAAGAGAAAGTTCTTCTTTATAGTATAATTTTAATTAATAAATAAATAAGGGATTATAGAATATCACCATTTTACAAACTCTTAACACATTTAGGCAATGATCAACCATTGCTGCTATCAGTAATTTCTGATAGAAGAACACAGCACACAATACTGCCTACGAAGGGGTCTTGCCAAAGCTCATCTAAATGTGATTAAACCTCAAATATAGAAGATAGAGGAACATATTTACACCAAGGGGAAGCTATCAAAAGAAGTAATGATTTCTTACAAAAAATTATGAGGCAAGAACAAAGGAAAGTAAGGGATCCTATCAAGTAAAAGACACCGACTATTTATCAGTCAAGTACACTTGGAAAGGAAGAAATGGGAAGGCAAAAGTGGGGACAATTTCAAAGAGGTTAAATACTCCACTAAAATTTTTCCCAGTATTAAGTTGTTTCATCCCTGCCATTTCCAGGGAAAGATAAACACAGTCTTACAGCACCCACGTGGCTGGGCCTTGGAGAGGATCAGTGTGTGAAGCCAGCTGGAGCATGTTTGGACTAAAGACAGAACACATCTGGTCATTAATAGTGATAATTGATCTTTGGTTAAATGCCATCATTTGGATAAAGGAAATGTTGCAGCTGACAACTATCTTGAATCAGGTGACTGCATCTTACAAATTTTAATTCCAATTTCACAAACACTCCCTGGCCATCTATTTGGTCTGAGAGAGGAGATACAAAGTTTAAGAAATATAGTTTGCATTTTCAATGAATATAAAATCTTGTTTCATCACAGTAAATATAGACAAACAACTCTAAGACTCAGACAGAAACATCAAAAGAGAGTTATGAATCTCACGGGCCTTCAGGAGATTAAAGCACAGTTAGTTATCAAACGGTAGAAAGTTTTTCCCTGGGTAGGTAGACTGTGAAAGAAAAATGGAATTAGAACAAGGCTTTGAAGAAAAAGGTTTAGCATGGGAAAAGATAGTTTGGTGGGAGAAAGAGTATTTAGAGGCAGAGAATGGAGGGCATTTCAGTAGATCCAGAGGGTTGCCAGATAAAATGCAGGATGTCCTGTTGAATTTGATTTTTAGATAAACAGCAAATAATTTTTTAGTATAAGCATGTATTATGTAATAGTTAAGAAATGCTGAGTTTGAAATGCTCCAGATATGTTTAGAGAATTAAGTAAAATGCTTTTAAAAAGTGTAAGATTTTCAGGAGAGGTTCCAAGATGGTGGCTTAGTAAGGTACGTGCGTCTTAGTTCCTCCTCCTCCAAAGCAACTACTAGGTGAACTGAAACAGTGCAGAACAGCTCCCGGGGCTACGGCAGGGAATGGAAACACAGTGTACCCCAGTCTGGACTGGCTAATCTGACTGCGAGACTCGGCTGCGGTGAGATCCCCGAGCGGCGCGCGATTTCCCGAGCAGCGGCAGCTGCAGCGGTTGGAGCTACTCCCTCCCTCCTTCCCGGGCCGGCTCAGAGTCTCGGAGAGGCAAGTTTCCCAAGTCGAGGCGGCCGGCGCCCCTCTTTTGCAGGCGGCTTCGAGTCTCGGCTTCGAGTCCGCAGCTACGAGTCTCAGATCAGAGGGCTATCCAAGCCGCGGTGGCCACCACCCCCGCGGGCGGCTTCCTGTTCCGGTGGGGAATTCCCCAGGCCATGGCGGCCAGTGACCGATGCCCCTCCCCTGCAGGCGACTTCCTGGTCCGGTGGCGAATTCCCCGGGCCCGCTGCGGCTGGCGACCAGTCACAGGGTCCCCTCAAGCCGCAGCAGCTGACGCCCCCACCACGCGCGGCCCCTGAACCAACGGAGAGAATTGGATCGGAAATCCCCAGGCCACGGAAATCAGTGACCGGGGGGATCCATTCCAAATACTTGAGACAAATGTGTGTCACGAGTGCCACCTACTGGGAAGGATAAGAAAAACAGAACCCAGAGATTTCACAGAAAAATCTTACAACCTTATTGGGTCCGACACCCAGGGAAATCTGACTAAATGCCCAGACGCCAGCAGCAGAAGATAACTGTCCACACTCAGAAGATTGAGAATATGGCCCAGTCAAAGGAACAAACCAATAGTTCAAATGAGACACAAGAGCTGAGACAACTAATGCTGAATATACGAACAGAAATGGAAAACCTCTTCAAAAATGAAATAGATAAATTGAGGGAGGACATGAAGAGGACATGGGCTGAACATAAAGAAGAAATAGAAAAACTGAAAAAACAAATCACAGAACTTATGGAAGTGAAGGATAAAGTAGCAAAGATGGAAAAAACAATGGATACCTACAATGATAGATTTAAAGAGACAGAAGATAGAATTAGTGATTTGGAGGATGGAACATCTGAATTCCAAAAAGAAACAGAATCTATCAGGAAAAGAATGGAAAAATTTGAACAGGGTATCAGGGAACTCAAGGACAATATGAACCGCACAAATATACGTGTTGTGGGTGTCCCAGAAGGAGAAGAGAAGGGAAAAGGGAAAAGGAGGAGAAAAACTAATGGAAGAAATTATCACTGAAAATTTCCCAACTCTTATGAAAGACCTAAAATTACAGATCCAAGAAGTGCAGCGCACCCCAAAGAGATTAGACCCAAATAGGCGTTCTCCAAGACACTTACTAGTTAGAATGTCAGAGGTCAAAGAGAAAGAGAGGATCTTGAAAGCAGCAAGAGAAAAACAATCCATCACATACAAGGGAAACCCAATAAGACTATGTGTAGATTTCTCAGCAGAAACAATGCAAGCTAGAAGACAGTGGGATGATATATTTAAATTACTAAAAGAGAAAAACTGCCAACCAAGACTCCTATATCCAGCAAAATTATCCTTCAAAAATGAGGGAGAAATTAAAACATTCTCAGACAAAAAGTCACTGAGAGAATTTGTGACCAAGAGACCAGCTCTGCAAGAAATACTAAAGGGAGCACTAGAGTCAGATACAAAAAGACAGAAGAGAGAGGTATGGAGAAGAGTGTAGAAAGAAGGAAAATCAGATATGATATATATAATACAAAAGGCAAAATGTTAGAGGAAATTATTATCCAAACAGTAATAACACTAAATGTCAATGGACTGAATTCCCCAATCAAAAGACATAGATTGGCAAAATGGATTAAAAAACAGGATCCTTCGATATGCTGTCTACAGGAAACACATCTTAGACCCAAAGATAAACATAGGTTGAAAGTGAAAGGTTGGGAAAAGATATTTCATGCAAATAACAACCAGAAAAGAGCAGGAGTGGCTATACTAATATCCAACAAATTAGACTTCAAATGTAAAACAGTTAAAAGAGACAAAGAAGGACACTATATACTAATAAAAGGAACAATTAAACAAGAAGACATAACAATCATAAATATTTACGCACCGAACCAGAATGCCCCAAAATACTTGAGGAATACACTGCAAACACTGAAAAGGGAAATAGACTCATATACCATAATAGTTGGAGACTTCAATTCACCATTCTCATCAATGGACAGAACATCTAGACAGAGGATCAATAAACAAATAGAGAATCTGAATATTACTATAAATGAGCTAGACTTAACAGACATTTATAGGACATTACATCCTACAACAGCAGGATACACCTTTTTCTCAAGTGCTCATGGATCATTCTCAAAGATAGACCATATGCTGGGTCACAAAGCAAGTCTTAACAAATTTAAAAAGATTGAAATCATACACAACACTTTCTCGGATTATAAAGGAATGAAGTTGGAAATCAATAATGGGCGGAGTGCCAGACAATTCACAAATACATGGAGGCTCAACAACACACTCTTAAACAACGAATGGGTCAAAGAAGAAATTGCAAGAGAAATTAGTAAATACCTCGAGGTGAATGAAAACGAAAACACAACATATCAAAACTTATGGGATGCAGCAAAGGCAGTGCTAAGAGGGAAATTTATTGCCCTAAATGCCTATATCAGAAAAGAAGAAAAGGCAAAAATGCAGGAATTAACTGTCCACTTGGAAGAACTGGAGAAAGAACAGCAAACGAATCCCAAAGCAAGCAAAAGGAAAGAAATAACAAAGATTAGAGCAGAAATAAATGAAATTGAAAACATGAAAACAATAGAGAAAATCAATAAGACCAGAAGTTGCTTCTATGAGAAAATCAATAAGATTGATGGGCCCTTAGCAAGATTGACAAAAAGAAGAAGAGAGAGGATGCAAATAAATAAGATCAGAAATGGAAGAGGAGACATAACTACTGACCTCACAGAAATAAAGGAGGTAATAACAGGATACTATGAACAACTTTACGCTAATAAATACAACAATTTAGATGAAATGGACGGGTTCCTGGAAAGACATGAACAACCAACTTTGACTCAAGAAGACATAGATGACCTCAACAAACCAATCACAAGTAAAGAAATTGAATCAGTCATTCAAAAGCTTCCTAAAAAGAAAAGTCCAGGACCAGACGGCTTCACATGTGAATTCTATCAAACATTCCAGAAAGAATTAGTACCAACTCTCCTCAAACTCTTCAAAAACATCGAAGTGGAGGGAAAACTACCTAATTCATTCTATGAAGCCAACATCACCCTCATACCAAAACCAGGCAAAGATATTACAAAAAAAGAAAACTACAGGCCAATCTCTCTAATGAATATAGATGCAAAAATCCTCAATAAAATTCTAGCAAATCGTATCCAACAACACATTAAAAGAATTATACATCATGACCAAGTAGGATTCATCCCAGGTATGCAAGGATGGTTCAACATAAGAAAATCAATTAATGTAATACACCATATCAACAAATCAAAGCAGAAAAATCACATGATCATCTCAATTGATGCAGAGAAGGCATTTGATAAGATTCAACATCCTTTCCTGTTGAAAACACTTCAAAGGATAGGAATACAAGGGAACTTCCTTAAAATGATAGAGGGAATATATGAAAAACCCACAGGTAATATCATCCTCAATGGGGAAAAATTGAAAACTTTCCCCCTAAGATCAGGAACAAGACAAGGATGTCCACTATCACCACTATTATTCAACATTGTGTTGGAGGTTCTAGCCAGAGCAATTAGACAAGAAAAAGAAATACAAGGCATCAAAATTGGAAAGGAAGAAGTAAAACTATCACTGTTTGCAGACGATATGATACTATACGTCGAAAACCCAGAAAAATCCACAACAAAACTACTAGAGCTAATAAATGAGTACAGCAAAGTAGCAGGTTACAAGATCAACATTCAAAAATCTGTAGCATTTCTATACACTAGCAATGAACAAGCGGAGGGGGAAATCAAGAAACGAATCCCATTTACAATTGCAACTAAAAGAATAAAATACCTAGGAATAAATTTAACTAAAGAGACAAAAAACCTATATAAAGAAAACTACAAAAAACTGCTAAAGGAAATCATAGAAGACCTAAATAGATGGAAGGGCATACTGTGTTCATGGACTGGAAGACTAAATATAGTTAAGATGTCAATCCTACCTAAATTGATTTACAGATTCAATGCAATACCAATCAAAATCCCAACAACTTATTTTTCAGAAATAGAAAAACCAATAAGCAAATTTATCTGGAAGGGCAGGGTGCCCCGAATTGCTGAAAACATCTTGAGGAAAAAAAACGAAGCTGGAGGTCTTGCACTGCCTGACTTTAAGGCATATTATGAAGCCACAGTGGTCAAAACAGCATGGTATTGGCATAAAGATAGATATATCAACCAATGGAATCGAATAGAGTGCTCAGATATAGACCCTCTCATCTATGGACATTTGATCTTTGATAAGGCAGTCAAGCCAACTCACCTGGGACAGAACAGTCTCTTCAATAAATGGTGCCTAGAGAACTGGATATCCATATGCAAAAGAATGAAAGAAGACCCATATCTCACACCCTACACAAAAGTTAACTCAAAATGGATCAAAGATCTAAACATTAGGTCTAAGACCATAAAACAGTTAGAGGAAAATGTAGGGAGATATCTTATGAATCTTACAATTGGAGGCAGTTTTATGGACCTTAAACCTAAAGCAAGAGCACTGAAGAAGGAAATAAACGGGAACTCCTCAAAATTAAACACTTTTGTGCATCAAAGAACTTCATCAAGAAAGTAGAAAGACAGCCTACACAATGGGAGACAATATTTGGAAACGACATATCAGATAAAGGTCTAGTATCCAGAATTTCTAATGAGATTGTTCAACTCAACAACAAAAAGACAGCCAACCCAATTACAAAATGGGAAAAAGACTTGAATAAACACCTCTCAGAGGAGGAAATACAAATGGCCAAAAGGCACATGAAGAGATGCTCAATGTCCCTGGCCATTAGAGAAATGCAAATCAAAACCACAAGGAGATATCATCTCACACCCACCAGAATGGCCATTATCAACAAAACAGAAAATGACAAGTGCTGGAGAGGATGCAGTGAAAGAGGCACACTTATCCACTGTTGGTGGGAATGTCAAATGGTGCAACCACTGTGGAAGGCAGTTTGGCAGTTCCTCAAAAAGCTGAATATAGAATTGCCATACGACCCAGCAATACCATTGCTGGGAATCTACTCAAAGGAATTAAGGGCAAAAACTCAAACGGATATTTGCACACCAATGTTTATAGCAGCATTATTTACAATTGCAAAGAGATGGAAACAGCAAAAATGTCCATCAACAGACAAGTGGCTAAACAAACTGTGGTATATACATACGATGGAATATTATGCAGCTTTAAGGCAGGATAAACTTATGAAGCATGTAATAACACGGATGGACCTAGAGAACATTATGCTGAGTGAGTCTAGCCAAAAACTAAAGACAAATACTGTATGGTCCCAATGATGTGAATCGTCACTCGAGAATAAACTTGGAATATGTCATTGGTAACAGAGTTCAGCAGGAGTTAGAAACAGGGTAAGATAATGGGTAATTGGAGCTGATTGGATACAGACTGTGCAATAGGACTAGATACAAAAACTCAAAAATGGACAGCACAATAATACCTAATTGTAAAGTAATCATGTTAAAACACTGAATGAAGCTGCATCCGAGCTATAGGTTTTTGTTTTGTTTTGTTTTGTTTTTACTATTATTACTTTTATTTTTTTTCTCTATATTAACATTCTATATCTTTTTCGGTTATATTGCTAGTTCTTCTAAACCGATGCAAATGTACTAAGAAACGATGATCATGCATCTATGTGATGATGTTAAGAATTACTGATTGCATATGTAGAATGGTATGATTTATAAAAAAAAAAAAATGGACAGCACAATACTACCTAATTGTAATGTAATTATGTTAAAACACTGAATGAAGCTGAATCTGAGCTATAGTTTTTTTTTATTTTTTTTATTTTTTTCTTCTTATATGTTTTTGTATTTTTTATTTTTATTTTTATTTTTTCTCTATATTATCATTTTATTTCTTTTTCTGTTGTCTTGCTATTTCTTTTTCTAAATCGATGCATATGTACTAAGAAATGATGATCATACATCTATGTGATGATATTAAGAATTACTGATTGCATATGTAGAACGGAATGATTTCTAAATGTTGTGTTAGTTTATTTTTTTTAATTAATAAAAAAAAAGTGCAAGATTTTCAGAGGAAAGTAGTAGGCAATAACGTGGAAAAGACACCTTGGTCATATATAGAGGGTATAAGATTCCAGACAGAAAAATAAAAACAGTTTTAGAGGACTGTGGAGGCATTGACTCTATATATGTATACATATATTTTTCATTATTCTTGTTCTCCTACAGTTTTGCTATTCTATTGCTGGCTCCTCTTTTCCCTCTAATTGTGAATTTAGGGATTCCTCGAGGCTTTGACCGGCTCATTCAATCATCTACCTTTAAATATATATATATATATAAATGGTATGGGAGTGATATGAAGAGATATGTACTGTAGGAAGAATAGGCTAACAGTGATGAGAGAAATTAAGATAGGAAATTGGCCTGGAGGTGAAGATGTTAATTAGGGTGGTATAAATTATTTGGAAATGCAGATGGTTAAGATACAATGCAGGAGAGGAAACTACTGAGACTGGATCTCAGAAGCAAATGAGGTAAACGTAGACAAAGACACATTCAAGTTTATACCTATCGACTAGGATGATAATTATTTTGTTGGCACCTGGGACAGTAGAGGACCTGGTTTTGGGAAAAGATGATAATATAAAATAGGGGTCATGACTATTTTACCAGAGGAGCTGGTAGTACATTTTGATAAAGATGTTCAGTGAGCAATTAGAAATCTTTTTCTGAAACTCAACAATTTGGGATTTTAGATATTTAAAGCTAGACAATTGAATGAGCTGATCAAAACCTTGAGGGATCCCTAAGTTCACAAGCAGAGGGAAAAGAGGAGCCAGCAATAGAAGAGCAAAACTGTAGAAAACCAAGAACAATGAAAAAATGTGCAAGGTGTTGGCTGAAATCAACATTAGTCATTACTCTCATCATCAGAGAAGTCAAGAGTATTGAATAAGAACCAGCGATGGTTTGGTCATTTAGGACAGAGCTGTTTTAGAAAGTAGCATTTGTGGGAGCTATGTTGCTTGAGGGTTGAGGAGTAAATGGGTGACAAGGGAATAGAAAAAGACAAAGCTGGGAGAGAGTTAGTGCTTAAAGAGGAAGCTGAAGGGAAGGAACCAGCTGAGAGAGAGGACTGAAGATTTAAGTAAAAGGGGAGCAAAGTTCAAGAAAAGTAGGCAGCTATAAGATTAAATGTATATCTGGATATATTAGCCATAGAAAGAAAAAATAGCTACCTTGGAGGTAAATGGAAGCAAGGGAAGAAAGACAAAGAGAGAAGAATTTTAGGGATTTAGTGTGTGACATTGAGGGAGTTTATGTTGTGTGGTCTCCACTTTCTGAGCTAGAAAGGAAATGATATTATCTGCACTGAGAGGAGTTGAGTAGAGAGCTTGAAGAACATGGACTAAAACCCAGGTGTCCTACCACACTGCAATTTACAGCACATCACAAGCATCCCTTACTGAGGTGAAATGTAAGAGGAGGTAATAAGGGTTTCAGGGTTACTCCATGGTGTAATGTATTTTGTTGAAACAGAGGTAACCTGAGAGCAAGTGATACAAAGGATGGAATCTCTTCTATGTGCTGAATGCCTGTTGCAGAGTAGCCTGTTCCTCCAGAATTACCTTTCCTGTCTGAGCTAACTCAGAACATACAGTTTACAGGACTGTGCATCATCCCTGGGGTGGAAAATTTGATTTGACTTATGTGGTGGTTTTAAGATGTATGCACCCCAGAAAAACATGTTCTCAAATCTAATCCATTCCTATGGGTGTGAACCCATTACAAATAGGACCTTTAGATGAGGTTACTTTAGTTAAGGTGTGACCCAATTCAGTCAGGATGGGTCTTATTCCTAGTACTGGATTCTTCATAAGTGGAATGAAGTTCAGAGAGAGAGAGAAAATGCCAGAGGAAGCAAGAAGCAGAATATCGATGGAAACCAGAAGAGAAGGGAGAGACCAGGAGACACCACCATGTGCCTTGCAGAAGCTAAGGACCGAGGTTCTCTGGCAGTCAGCCCAGAATGCCACGGTTGTGGGGAAGAAAGCATCACCTTGACGGCAACTTGCTTTGGACTTTTTCCCAGCAACAAACCATGAGTGAATAAATTCCCATTGTTTACCTTAACCCTTTTCATGGTATGTGCTTGAGCAGCCTAAGAAAGTAAAACAAAATGGTTCATCAAAAAAGAAAACAACCAACTCTATGCTTGTGGTTTCATATAAATTGTTGTAGCATTTCATATTTCATTTGACTATAGTATTGATTTTATTTAGTTTAGTGATATGGTTTTATATTTATGAAATACCTGGCCAAAGAGACTTTCAGGTACACTTAGAAAATCCCATTGGCCCCATCATTGCTAAAAACAACCCTTTAATGTATTGCCTCATTTCATGCTGAGCATTAGCTGTACCTAGAGAAAGGAATTAGGCAAGCAGATTGAGTCTGGTTACCCATGCCTTAAATAAGTAAAGCTATAAATATGCCAAGAAAGATGTTATATAATAAAGATTTTCCAGTACATGTGCTTAGGAAGTGATACATGGCAGTTATTCTTAAAAAGGCTATTACAAAGTAAAACAATGTTGATTGCCTTTTTGAAGATGAGGGGATGTTAAATTAGAGGGATTAAAATGAACACACCTGAATATGTAGAATTACAAAGGCAATGGAATTTAGATATGGAAGGGAAGTTTGAAATAATTTTGTTTGCTATCTTCCCTTTGAGATCAGGGGATCTAAAGCCCAAAGAGACAAAATGGCTTACTGAACGGCACAAATTGTTTGAGCCACAAATTTCTTGACCCCAAGCTCAGATGCTTTCCACTTTGCCACAGTGATGAATTTCTACCAGGCTTCCAAAAAATTATTCTGAAGGCCAAAATAGTAAGAGTATGGCACATATGAGGCACTCAGTTTTCCTAACTGTATGGCTTTATCTGTGTGTTTAATCACATTATCTGTTTAAACCCAGCCCTGGTACATAGCTTGTACCTAATAAAGATACAAGAAGCATAATCACTTTAGGAAAATATTGGGAAAAAAAGTTGATATTCATTATTTTATATGATCTTTATACTAATGACTTAGGAGTTATTATCCCCTTACTGCAGATGATAAAAATGAAGATCAGAAAATTTACTTGATGTATTCAAGATCAGGAGTTAGAAAATGCTGGCATCGGAGCCTACCTTTGATCCTCTAATTCTGGATTTTATGAATTATGGTGTCTCTAGGATACATACAACGTCCAGGGAAAGGAAAACTAAACCTGGTATAGAAGAGGTAAGGAAGAAGAAGGGATGAGGAAAAGGAAGATATCAGCACTGGTGGGAGATTTTTACGGAGATAGCTCATGCCACAAAGACATCAGAGCCTATTTAATAGATGAAGAGTTTATGTTTTACTTTAGAAAGTCTGCCTGTTCACAGGTTGGTCCAGAAGAGAAGAAAATTAGCGTTGTACAACTTGAAAGGAGGTGTTACTTCTGAGTGCATTTGAGAGGTGATAGTGTGGGAAAAGTACAGGTATGGGAATCAGGAGACTTACTTTAGTCCCATCTTTGCTATTTTGTTATTGTGTTCCCTTAAATAAGGGCCCCTCTCCTTTTGGGCTTCAGTTTTCCCAGTTATAAAATATGATGTATTGAACTTCATGTTACTCAAATATTTTTCTTCCTCCATACCATTCCCACTGGTAAAGACTGCCAACAATTTGGAAAATGCTCGACGTGAAACTCTGTAAACTGAGAATGAAACTCACATTTTTATTTCCACAGATTCTAGTTGTCTGTGTTGGGGGGGGGGTTGTTCTGTTTTGTTTTTAATAACTTTTAGTATAACTTGACTAATCATTATAGTTATACATATAGTAGTTGATTATTCAGGCTAAATTGGGTCATGAGATTATTCTCTCGCAAGGGTAGAGAGAATAGTTTGGAATATCTGATAGAAATGTTATAGAATTACAACTGACTTCCAACAAATGAACCATTACTAATGACATCAGTGATCTCAGATTTTCTAATTTAATTTACTATTTTGTCTGTAATAACTAACAAAAGACTCAAGGGAATTGTTAGTTTAGTTCATCATTCTTCTGAGAGACATTTAGCTCAGAGCTTTTTAACCACTATTAAAAGCTCTTAGATCTTGATCCAGTGTACAGATTCCAAAGATCATTTTTCTGAAATCAGTTGATGCATTTCAGTGAGCAAATAAAGACAAAAACTATCAGTTAAATAAACCAACTACTAGGTTAAGATCAGAAATTTTATCACGGCCGTATTTTTCAACTTGTGTACTGTTCGTGGGTATTGGTGAACTTAACAGACATCAATTGTGGGATTTTGTCACTTAACTAGAGTTTTAGTTTAGTTTCCTTGTTCCATGGTATAGTACTTTAGGGAGCCTAGGAAAGCTCTGAAATGGAAGGAAAATTTGGAGAAAATATGAGCTTGTGGATACATAGTTTCCATCAGCTTCTCAAAGGTCTCACAAACAGTGACAAAAAAGGCTAAAGAACCACAAATCTACTGTTCTACAATAACAGCTAGTTTTTTTGCAGAATGGCAAGCTTCTTTTAAAACACGCTATGAAATTTTTAATAAGGCCTTAACTACACTTGATTTAATAGGCTCCACAAAGTGTATGAGGTCTCTATACATGATTCTGAAACAGACAAACAAAACCTCACTATAGTACAAAATATTCCTGAGATGAATAAAAGATCATCTAAAGAAATCACATTAATGGATTAGAAGACTCAATATTTTTAATATTTCAACTCTTCCCCAATTGATCTATAGATTCAATGCAGTCTTAGATATAATCCCAGAGGGCTTTTGTCACTTTTCTTAAAAGAAATTAACAAACAAATTATAGAATGTACAGGGAAATGCACAATGCAAAGCAATTTTGAAACACAGGAACAAAGAAGATTTATACTACTTTACACCAGGACTTACTCTAGAGCTAGAGTAATTAAAATAGCATGGTTCCGCCTAAGGACTGACAAATAGGTCAATGGAACAGAATAGAGCCCAGAAGTTACCTCTGCTTACACAGTCAAAGGCATCAAAACAATCCAATGGGAAAAAGAAAGCAAGTTCAACAAATACGACTGAAATAACTGGATACCCATATGGAGAAAAGTGAACCTCAACCCCAACCTGATATGAAGCACAGAAATAAATTCAATTTGGATCACAGACCTAAACATAAAACTGAAAACATAAATCTTTTAAAGGGGAAAAATAGGAACCCAACGCTACGCAACTTTTCAAAATCACCACAAAATATTTTTTCTAGTTTTTCAACAAACTGTTTCCCAATGCCCTTTCATAATTAAGTGGCTATAATCAGCACCTGGAACACCCTTTAATTCAGGCCAGGTGACTCTGAGATAATCAAACAATTGACTAACAAAGACATAACTTCTTGAACAAGCTAACGTAAAATCTGGCAGGCAGACGCATGTTCCTACTGCTATGTTTAATATTTTAAATTCAGGGTAAATAATTCACTTACCTTTGATGGAAAAAGTTGGCTATATTGAGCTCAAATTATTCCAACAAAGATTTCTTAAGTCTTTAGTATTATTTTTAATACAAAAGAAAGCATCTATATATTCTTCTAGTTGCTTCTCTCCCCTCTGCCCGCTTCCACAAGATAAGAATGAAACAGCAACAGTAAGAACCCAAATGGTAAAACATGCAACATGGAGCCATTTACCGGAGTCCGTACAGAACTGTTCCATCTGGATGCAGTCGGATCATTCGATTCTTCACGGTAACCCCATGCACAAATGACTTCTTGTCATTCAGAAAGTAGGTATCTGGTACCCAGAGTTGGTCAGCTACCCTGTTGTCCAGTGTGAGGTTTAGTGGGATTCCAGAGTAAGAAAGCCTTTTGTCTTTCCAAGACTGCTGGAAATACATGGTGAGTGTATAATCCTGTGAAATAAAGGAAGGCAAAAAAGAATTTTACTATCATCATTACCTAAGACCTTTTGTTAAGAAACTGATAGGATGTGGTGTTATAGTTGCCCAGAGACCCATGGTCCTGTTGTCCCCTAAGAGATTACATTTGAGTACATTAAAATTTGCATTTCCAAATATAGAGCAACCGATAGGTTCAAAGTAACAGAGGAATACTTGATCATATGCATGAGTATTTAGTATAGAGTAAATATATTTGCTTGAATTTGAAGGTTTCAAGATAGGGTAATGTTATCATGAGAAAGGTGATAAAGGGAGATTGCATTGAGAGATCCATATTCACAAAATTTTATCTCTGAATATCATATTTATAGTACTATTCGGGGGGCAATGTTTGCTAAATAATAACTAACAATGCATGCACTTAAAAAGGGAAGATGTTTTAAAAACTGCAAATGCCTTTTGAATGAATACTGATCTGTTTCACTCACAAACGTTATCGATGACCACTATCTGGTTATATTTCTAGAGAATTACAATTTATCTATCAGCCATGACAAGTAGTTTATAGAGCACATGTAGGTAGAGATATTTAATTAGCCTGACAACTGATGTCAGTGGCGGAACTTCTCAACAATTCCTCTTACCTCTGTTAAGGAATTAGTTTGTGGTCAGTGTCTGCAAAAAGGCTTTGCTAAGGGTGTTCTCTGCACTTGTCTTTCTGTTAGTTTTTTCCTGGCAGTGGCAGAAAAGGAAGATTTAGGCTCAATAAATGGATCAAGCCACTAGGAAGGGATGGTGATGATCACCTTGGAGCTTTAGTTGCTGTCTATTTTTAAAGAAATTGCTCATTAAAAGAAAACAAATGGCAGAAGTAAAACCTAGGTCCCAACATTATAAAAACAGAAAGATGCTTTTCCTTTTAAAGGGCATTTATCTATCAATAGCAACTTTTCGAATGCCTTCACAACTATCAGGGAAACACAGGGTAACTCCTGAAAAGTGTCTGTGTGCCACCATTGTTGTGCACATCATTAGTTAAGCATTGACTCGATCATGCTTCATATCTGGACAAACTGCACCTCATCTGGAGCTCTAAAGGGCATTTGTGCACTTCTGAAATTTCTAAGAAGTTTAGCTAACTGTCATAGTTAGGGACAGGTGTCAACTTGGCCAAGTTGTGGTACCTTTTTATCTGATTGGGCAAGCGCTGGCCTGTCTGTTGCAATGAGGACATTTCATAGGATTAGGTCATGATCACATCAGCTACATCCACAGCTGATTCCATTTGTAATCAGCCAAAGGGGAGTGTCTTCTGCAATTAGTGATGCTAAATGCAATCATGGGAAGCCTTTTAAGGAGGACTCAGAGGAGACAGGTTGCATTCCTGCTTTGGCTGGTGAGCCTCTCCTGTGGAGTTCATCCAGGCCATCCATTGGAGTCATCGGCTTCGCAGCCTGCCCTGTGGATTTTGGACTCTGCGTTCCTACGGTCACGTGAGACACTTTCATAAATTTTATATTTGCAAGTGTTCCCTGTTGATTCTGTTTCTCTAGAGAACCCTAACTAATACACTAATATTCACACTGGATAATGAATTCCAGGGTTCTATAACCATTATCTTCATGAGCATTTATATTGTTTACTCGGAAACTATTTTGCAATGATTCAAAGCCATTCTTTTCTTTTTTAGAGAAGTTGTGAGTTTACAAAACAATTATGCTTAAAATATAGGATTCTTTATGCAGCCCCCCATCAATACCTTGCATTGGTGTAGAACATTTGATACAATTAAAGATCAAAGCCATTTTTGTTAAATGGCAAGGAAGACATTTGCTCTTCAGCGTTATCATGTGATGTCCCTTTAAAGATGGAAAATCTCCTTACACTTTACCTTCATTAAAAAAAAAAAAGTAGCCGCAAGATTACATACAAACCTCTTATCAATTGCTACCACTCACCTTTGCCTCTCCACAAATTCTTAGCCCTGTGTCTTTTTGAAGCTAAGTGAATTGGATGGATGCTGGGTCTTAGATTTCTCGGTCTTAGTTTCCAATACAGCTTGTTTCTGAACTCTACCACGTTTGCTATGTAATCTTGGGCAACCATTTTAACCCTATTGAACCTCATTTCTAACATGAAGACAAACACATTTTATTGCAGTGTTGTGAGTTTCAATTTAGGAAATTAAGGTGAAGGCACTTCAGAAATTGTAACATGTTAGACAAATAAAAGATATTACATTCAAAATTGTTAATTGCTGTGTAAAAATTAATATCATACTTTCAAATTACTTGGAGTGTTCATATTCATTTTCACAAGCATTTCTAGTTTTTAAAGAGACGATTATGAAACATTCTGTAGGCAGAAGGAGCCTGTTGGCCATGAAAATAAACAGTTGTCTGTGATCAATTCTAGGTCTTGATGTTTGCTTCTTCTTTGTATTTCAGCCAGTGTGAGAAAATTAAAAATTAACCAAAGACATGTTGCTGTAACCATCACAATCAACCTTTCAGTATTCACACTGAATCCTCTTAGTTTCCAGACACTAATGAATGCTATGAAGGATTATATCACTATGGAATATGTGTGGAATCCTTACTCCACAATTCTCCTCAATAGAGAAAGTTTTAATGTGTGACAGAGGGAAAACAATACCTTAAGTATAAAAGATTATGATGGCAAAATAATACTCTAATAATAAATGTTGTGATCAACATGTGATCTTGCAGTAAGTAAGCCACAGAGAGTGGAAAGAAGAAAATAATGTAAACATGAATAATCTCTGGTTAACTTTAAATGTGCATTTGTGTGTGTGAGAGTGTGTGTGTAGACTTTACCTGTTTTTCTCTGGAAGCTGTTTTATTTCCTGTACAGAGAGAACTATGAGCATGTAATGACGTCTGTGTTCTATGCAGCTCACTCTGTTTTTAATAAATATTGACTAAAAATCACAGGATAACTATAGAGTAGAGCAGAATTTCCCCCTACTTGCAATAAAAACCAAGCCAATAAACGTATATACATTAATAGGTTACATTTGCAAGTGGAGAAAAGTGAAACAAATACCCTTCACACCTGTTGTTCTAATCCTTTTCTAGGGTTGTTGTCTTAATTTAGGACCCTGTTCACTGATAAATGAAAATAATGGGTAGATGAGATTGATTATCTTAATTAAACATTTTGAAAATGTGATTCAGGTGAATATTAGGGAAAGACCTAAAATATTGTAATCTCTCCTTTCAACTGTCTATATCATACCACATGCTTGATAATAATCCCTTTCTTCTGGTAAGTGCTCCATGCTCTGTGGTTTCCATACCCCTCTCATATCTATTTTTGCATTTGTTTGAACAATAATCTTGTGAGAGAGGCAGCTATGAGGAAATTTATGTTTTAAATGTCAGAAAGCTATTTTCTGTAGCTTAAATAAATTATCCTTTCTACCTACACTTTAATGTAAACATCAATAATTAACAATGAATATCATAAAGCCTAGGACTTCCTTTCAGTTTTTCCTATTTTTAGATTGAAAAGAGAAGCTTATAATTGCTGCATTTTGCTCGCCCATACAACAAATTTTCTATTAACTCTTCATACGCCCGAAGAGCCAGCACTCTATAGAGGGTGGAAAACTTTTTAGAAAGAAATGAAAGGGATTAACATTTTGGCCAACAGCATTAAATCTGTTTTTTCCCAGGTGTATTTACAAGTGTTTGACCAGCTTTCTCAAGCGTTGAAGCTACTCCATGAGACGAAGAGCAACATATTTAGAAATTTTGAGCCATGGGAAATTCTCTGACACTGAAGCAAATGAATGGGTGTGAGGTTGCTAATGAAATTGGCCAGGCTAATTCAGGCATGAGAGAATTTGATTTATTGGAGAAGGCAGGATGCACAATACTAAATCAGTAGCACTCAACAAAACTGCAAAAGGATATACTCTTTAAATCTAAAAACATTTGAAGGTACAAGTAAATTAATTTAATTAAATAAAAATCATTTCATTTTGGGAATAAAAATAATTCGTTTTAGATAAATGGTTTTACATGTGTTAGAAAGAGCACCGTACTTGAAAGAGAATAAGCACTCATGGAATTGTGGAGATGAAAAGAATTATTCATGATTTTGAAAGAACGGGGGGGGGGGGAGCCCACCTGAAAAATGTAGTTGGGAGTCACTAAAAGCAGTGATATTTATCTAACCCGCGAGTTCCTCCCCTGTTTCTCCAATGATTGGATACTCCAGAGTTTACAGCCTATTCTCATAATCTAACTAATTTGAATTTCCCTCCGTAGTTTCCCCCTTTGTTTATGTTCTACTTTTTTAATGATTCTGGCCTTTAAGGATTTGGTATCAGTTCTAAGTTTCCGTCAAAGGCCCTCCCTTGCTGCCATAATCTTTTGTGAAAGCTAAACTAGTTTGATTCTTACACATGCAGGGAGATTTTGCCCCATAGGATACATCTGGCAAGGTCTGGAGGTAGTTTGGATACGCACAACTGGGGGAAAAGGTGGGTACAGGCATCATGTGTACAGATGCCAAGGATGCTACTCAGCATCCTGCAATGACCAGTGCAGCCCCAGATAATGAAAAAATTTCCAGCTCAAAATGTCAATACTGGTAATGTTGAGAAATCAACCCTGCCTTAGGTGAAAATATCCTCTTTAATACCAGTAAAATATTTCCAAATCTTTTGTCACTATTTATCATGAAACACAAGTGTATTTAAATATCTACTCCGAGCTTCTAATATATCCCTCAAAACACTTTCCTAGGGAATGCTGACATTAGATGGTTTGTAATTTGCCACTTTACCATAACAATATAGTCTGATAAAAGTCCATTAGTTATCTAGCACTGAAATAGGGAAAGCAGTTATGTGTTTTAGACAAATACATTAATGTATGTTAGCCAGATGAGCACTAAGACTTCAGGTGGTCTTGAAAAGTGAGAGCCCCTTATTAAAAGTGAGAGCCACTTATTTAAAGTGAGAGCCATTTATTAAAAGTGTGAGCCCCTGCCTTTATAAGCAACACACATCTTAGACTATGCTAGTATAGAGACAAAATATTGTCTTATTCGCAATTGCCAAAATATGGAAGCAACTCGAGTGTCCATCAACTGATGAATGGATAAACATGTGGTGTATCGGTACCATGAAATATTATCCAGCCACTAAAAGGAATGAATTTCTGATATGTTAAACAATAAGGATGAACCTTCAAGACATCATGTTGAGTGAAATAAGCCAGACACAAAAGGACACTGATATGAAATAATTAGAATATACAAACTTATAGAGTCAGAATCTAGATTTATAGGTTATCGGGGAATAGGGTGGGGATAGGCATTAGGGATTAAGTTTTAAAATGTATAGAATTTCTGTTCAGAATAATGGAAATGTTTTGGTAAAGGATGGTGGTGATGTTAACACAACATTGTGAATGTAATTAACAACACTGAAATACATATCTGACTGGTTAGAACAAGAAATGTTAGCTTGTATATTTGGAAGTAGAATAATTATTTTAATTCATGGAACTGCACTATATGAACAGTGAACCATGGTCTATAGTTAATAGCACAATTATTAAAAAAGTACTTTTATCAATTGTAACCAATGAACCACACCAATGCAAGGTACTAATAATAATGTGGCATATGGGAATCCTGTATTCTATGCATAAATGTTCTTTAAACCCACAACTTCTTTAATAAAAAGACTTTAAAATATTACCTTATCTTGTAATATTGTATCTATTCAAAGACACCATATAAGCAAACCCTTCTTTTGCAAACTGTTCTCAAGAAAGGTCTTTTTTGTTTGTTTATTTTTAGAAGAATCGAGACTCTTGCACACATTTTTATTTTATCTTTCATTGATATGAATATACATTATGAGAGGTCCCAGGCACAACCTCCTCTACCTTGTGAAGTATCCCTGCCAGTTTAATTGAACCATGAGACTTGCTTTTTCTAAAGCTAAGGCTGCTTTCCTCAGAGGCTGATGATTGTAGAGCTGTACGTCATCGCTGCCCATCTCTATAGGCTCTTCATCATGGAAACTGCCCTCCAACAGTCCCTGCTGATTGAGTATGCTCATGTTTTATATCACATAGCCCTACCCTCCTCCAAATTTGGCCATGGCTCTCAGGAATGTGATATCTGATTCAAGAGGAGCTGATCCACAGGCAGGCAATAAACTTGTACCTGGCTCAAAGAGATGTGATGGATCAATCAGAGTGCTCTCCAAGGAATTTGCTATTGGGCAATTCAAAATCTGATCCAAGAACTGTGGAACCAACAGCAAAGTTCATGACTCAGAACTGGGACTGCACTGTTATTGTGAGATTATGCAAGAAGAGAGACTATAAATAAAAAGAGGAAGTCAGTCTGTAAAGGAATAAAAAAATGAGAAAAGATGCAGAAAATAGTAATGAAAGACACAGTCTGACATCAATAGGGAAAGAATAATCAAATTCCTAAAAACTCTTTGGTTCCCATTTCTAGTTCTTGTGAGGTCTAATTGTGTTCAATAGTGTAGTTTCTTATGAGCCCTCTTTGTATTATTACAACAAACCTCACTTTTCTTGTGCTAAATTGATCCCATCTTTATTTCTTCCAACAAGAAAAAGCTGAAATGGTGATGCTGTTCGACATATGTATCAGAATCTCACAATCAATAAACATAGCTATTAAAACTAAAGGAAACCATAAATAAGCATTTGGTCCAGTTTTCTGATTTCAAAAAGGGAAGGGATTAAGAGGCAACTGAGACCCAGAGATGTTAAATGAACTGAAAATGGGGAAAATGTGATTTTGTTTATTTCTCAGGGGACTTAGGAGAGAGAAGGGACATGGACTTATTTCCTATCAAGTCAATTCCTCATCAAACACAATGAAAATTATCAAGAAAAGCCACTTGGAGGAAAGGGAGAAAAGGGGAAATGTTACCTTGTATATTCGCATGCTGACAATTAGCACCTCTTACGTGGAAGGATAAGGAAAAAAAATGTGCGTCTCATGGAAGCAAGGCTTACTGCAAAATGGCCTGATAAATAAACCAATTTAAACTGTAATTAAAATGAACCACACAGCATCTGTTTCTAATGGAACCTCCTGTTTAAACGAATGTTTTGTGTATCAGTGTCAGCATTAAGTACATTCTGTAACAGAAATTCATCATTGTACCCTCCAGGTTTACTGTTAATTTGTAATCTTTTAGCCACACACCAACTAGGATTATATTAATATTAATATACATTTGTTCTACTATTCCTTAGTCATGTTTTTCTATAATACCTGTCATTCTTTACTACCATTGCCGTTAAAGCTCATGATCTTAGATATTATTGATTTTCCTCACCAATTGTAGACTACCTCTAATCTCAGGGAACAAAATCTTCTTTTACCTTTGTCTCATCCTAAATAGCATCATTTGGACTATCCATCTGTATAGTCAGACTTTTTGTCAGTCTTATGTTGTGTTCTGAGAAATTCTAGAATTAATCAACCCAGTGGATGAACAAAAGTATTTAGGGTATGGTTCCACACAAACTGAGAGTCATTTAAGGAAATTGCATGGGGCACATTGTAAGATACGTGATATGTGTGACATTGGCAATATAATTGCAGTATACACTAGTGTTCCAGGGCAATGAAATCCATGGGACTCACTATATGAAAATCGGTGAGACCACACCAATATAACCATTTTAGTATTTATAATCTAATATCTATTCTAGAAACTTAAAGATTCATGTTATTTAAAAACCTCAAAACATTTTTCTATCCAAGGAATCCAAAAGAATTATTAAAATGCATAGCATACATTTATGTTTCACACAGTGAAAGTTTAAACGTCTTATATTCTAGAACCTAGATATTCAAAAGCTCATATAGAGATATTTCCATGCTAAAATATAATGAAACATTGGGCCTGAAGCAGGGAAAGTTTTCTAACACTTTCTGAGTCAAAAAGATCTTAGATTATTAGAATGATTAATTTATTCTGCTAACATTTAATGATTGTTTACTGTATTTTAAGGATTGCATCTTACCAGACGCTGAGAGAAAAAGGTCAAATAAACAGAAAGTTAACAGAATGAGTCCTGCCTCAAGGGACTCATAGACCAAGACATTGGATTTAATATTTCTAATTTCCAGGCTGTCCCACATCTTCTCTAGGCTTCTCAACTGTGTAACAAGCCCCTGTATGAAACTCCCTCCATTTCAAATCCTCAAGAACATAGAAAGTTTTCTCTTTTCTTCATTGGAAGATGCCTTCTAAAGGAGACAAGATTATTAAGTAAGAGAATGTTAGTTTAAAAAGTTCTGGCATTCACCTAGAGAAAAAAAAAGTCAGGGTTGACTTAACACAGCACCTTGAAGAGAAGCAAAGAAGAGGATTCATGTATGAAATATTTAAGGCAGAACCTGGTGTCCTTTCGATATGTGAAGTTAGGGGAAAGGAATCATAAGCATGGCCTGAGTAGGTGGATGGAGCTGTCATTTCCTGTTGTAGATAACAAGGAGCTGGAGACCTATTGTTAAAGGTGAGTAATTTATTTTGGGTTGATTTGTGCTGGGGACACATGCAGGCAGAGGTGCTTAGTAAGTAGTTATGGTTCAAAATCCAGGCAGAGAGGGCTCACTTAAAAACACAGCTATGTGAGTCATGAGCGGCAGATGAAGCTGTGGGAAGGATTAGCTCATCATGGAGATAGTATAAGGTGAGAATAAGATAGAACCCTTGGGAAATTGGATTCCGAATCAGTCATGCCCTCCTTGAATGTCCACAACACTCTGCTCTTTCTTTGATTGCAGTATTTACCACATTGTTTTGTAACTATCTCTCATCCCATTAGATTCTAAGCTTCCCATGGCAAATTTTTTTATTTCTAGGCCTTAGCCTAGATTAAATATGATTAAATATGTTAGTTGTATGTTGTTTTAGTTTCCCAGGGCTGCTATAACAAAGTACCAGCAATTGGATGGACTAAAACAATAGACATTTACTGCCTTGCAGTTCTGGAGGCTGGAAGTTTAAAATCCTTTTGGAGGGTAGAAGTTCACATCCATAGAGGAAAATTCTTTCCTGTCTTTTCTTAGCCTCTGGGAATTTTCATCTATTCTTGTGCTTCAATCTCTGCCTCAGTGATCCTATGTTGTTCTCCCTTTAATGTGTGTGTGTCTAAATTTCTTTTTCTTATAAAGACAATGATCATATTGGTTTAGGACTTACCCTAATCTAGTTTGGTTTCATCTTAACTAATCTTTTTTAGAAGACCTATTTCCAAAAAGGTCACATTCACAGGACCAGGGGTTAAGAATTGGACATGTCTTTTGAACAATTCAACCCCAATTCAATATGAAATGTTGTGTGTTTGGGGATACTAGATGTCAGTGCAAAATGTGTCAATTCTGAATCTTATTGCATTCTAATTTTCTGAAAAATTGGTCATCCTTAAACAACCCCCATGGGAATTTTCAGTTACCTAAATTAATTAATAATCTAAAATTCCAATTCTCTAATCACTGAGGATTAATAGATCTATAATTCCTGCTAACATAAAAAATTGATAAATTCTGGGAGGTGATAAAAGTAGATAGTGGTTATAGTAAACTTTTACTTTAGGAATTAATTATTAGTGGTTATATTTTGAATGATATTAAGTGAAATTTCATTGATAGTTCTAACAATAATTTCAGTCATTTTAGAAATATAAGACTTGTACTAATTCTTCATTCAGTGAAACTCTGGAGCTCAACTACAAGTTGTCAATACTCAAAACTATCAATCAAGTATTAAATTGATGAATAATTCCTGAGGGGATGATTCAGAAATTTCACTGACTTTTAAAATTGCAGTTAGTCACATATGACACATTAGCTTTCTCTTAAGTGTTTTAGTTCCAGAGGGCCAAATTAGCTATTCTGTTTTCTCCAACACCTAAATAAGATCAGAGATAAAATTGGATGCATAGAGAATCTAATACTAAGAATGTAGAGATTCTTGAACTATGAATATATGGTCAAAATTGTAAGTAGTATGCAATATGCATGGCAACCAGAGACAATCAAGTTAACTATGAAATGATCTAAGCTGTAAGGAAACAAACACTATTTAGAAGAAATGAAAGAATTCACATGTCATTTTCCAACCCAAGAAGGCAGTTTTCTCTTGTGATTTGAGCTCTTGTAATATGTTCAGAGCTTAAAAGGGAGCAGTCTCAAACAAGGATTCTAGGTTTTGTAGGAGTAGAATGAGTTCTTAGGAACTCTTAACTTGAAATTCATAGGGTGGAAAAGGAGACATTGGTGTAGGATATAATAATGCTCCTCCCAGAAATCAGCCATTCCTTGCATTTTTTTTAGGGCTTTCAGTCACCTTCCTATAAGGAATCCTTTGGATACTGTCAGGAACTTATTTTCAGACTTTCTAACCAGACAATGGGTTTCCATCAAATTATCCATGAAATGATCAACCTTATCATGTTTACTTGCTTGCCCCATCCTCTCCCTCTGTACCATCCTGTATTTTTTACTTTACTATCCAAAGACAGAGACCATCAACCTTTTGGCATCCACCATTCCTATCTCTCTAATTTATTTAAAAAAAAAAAAAGATCACCCTATAGATACTTTTTTTTTATTATGAGCATCTTTACCTTTTTATACAGGTATTTATTTATTTGTATATCAATTTATTAATCACCCTACTTTCTTTCACTAACCGATTTATAGGTTGGTGAGCAATCTTTTACACATTTGCTCATGTGCTCATGGAATTATTAGGAACATATATATGTATATATGGGGCTTTTGTCATGTGTTTTAGTTTGCTAAAGTTGCCAGAATGCAACGTACCAGAGATGGATCAGCTTTGAAAAAGGGGATTCATTTAGTTACAAATTTATAGTTCTTCCGAGGAAAGGCAGCTGGCTTTCCTTTGACTTTCTCTGTCACGTGGGAAGGCACATGGTGGACATCTGCTGGGCTTCCCTCCTGGCTTCTGGGCTTCAACAGCTTTCCCAGGGCAATTCCTTTCTACAGCTCCAATGTCTTGGTCTGAGCTCTGAGTGCTGAGATAAGGTGTGTAGGGGCTGCGGAACCTGCTGAGCTCTCTTCTGACCTCTCTTTTAAGCCTCCAGCTAATTAAATTTAACATTACTCATTGTAGAGAACACTCCCCTTAGCTGACTGCAGATGCAATCAGCTATAGATGAATTTCACATGCTGATGAATTAAGTCCACACCAACAGAACTGGGCACCATTTACTTGGCCAAGTTGATATCTGAACCTAACTACCACATCATTGTTTTTAAAAAATGGTATTGTAATAATTGCTGTGAATCTTTTCATAGTGACAGCACAGAAATCCCTCTAAATCAATGGGTAGATTCTAATAGTTACATAGTATACCATACTAGGAATCTAGTATAAATTATTCAGTCATTGGCTATTAGTGGTTATTGTAGTTGTTTCAAAATTTTTAACAAATAAAAATAATGATGTAATAAATATCAATCTCTTGTGTGTATACACATGCATACACAAGTTGCAAGCGGTGCTTTATTGCATCTTTTGCTCTATTAGAGACCATGCTACTCTAGAGCTTAATATGTTAACTTACTAAAGCAAATAAAAATAAAATCATAAGCTGTTCCCTTGGAACCATCATTTTCTAAATATCATACTCAACCTAAATATATTAACAAAGCATCAAGTAAGGTCTTGAATTTAGTATTACCGAACCAATAGGCTACATAATTATCCAGATTGGCTATCTCCAGTGGCTCAAACTGACTGAGCATCTGTTCAAACTTCTGTTGGTCTTCAACTGGATCTGGCTGAAAAGTGACCTGGCAGACATTTCTGGACAGAAGGACACTGGCAACTTTATACCACATAATAAGGAGAAACACCATACCTCTGGGAACCCTCTTGGTAGTGAAGGAAAAAAGGTTATGAATTCTAAAGCTAACAAGTCTGATAACACTTAGCTCTCCTCTGATAAAACTTCCCTTGGGCCTTCACCAAACATGAATATCTAAGCAGATTCATGTTAGGGATATAGAACAGATCCAGCTATGGAAAAATCTGCTATCTTGGCCTGGCAAATACTATGCTAAAACAAACTGATCTATCAAGTAAGTGTTGAGCTAGCATTGACGTTCAGTGTAGTAATGAAATGTGGCATTAGGTATTGGGAGACTTGGTATCTAGTTAAAGTTTCATTTCTTATAAGTCTTGTGATCTTGGAGCAAATCTGTCAACTAGTCTGAAATTAAGTTTCCCTGTTGTGTGCTGGGCAGGAACACTATCAGCAAGATTGCTGGAGTGATAAAATGAAATAACATATGTAATAATCCTTAAAAATCTCTAAATCCATAAGTGAATAAATGAGGAAAATCAAGTAACTTAAAGCATTTTATATAATACAGTGCCTAATAAGTATTTTCATTCCCCTCAGCTAAGTTATTGATTTTTTCCCCCTACCCAAATACTTAATAATAAGAGCTCCCTATTACATACTAACTACACAACCAATACTTTCCTGGGGGTTTCCATTTGTTATGCTGTTTAAATCTCACAGCAATCCTATGGAGTTAGAATTAATATCTCCCTTTTATAGGCAAGACTGAGTTTGAGGGATGCCTAAGGTGACTGTGCTAGAAAATGTCACAGCTTGAGATTTGAATTCAGGCCTGTTTGGCTCTAAAGTCGTATTTCTTTTCACTATATCCTATAAGAAGCAATGGCTCAAGCATGTACAAACAAAAGGTTTTCCTCCTAGTAGATGGCTTTTATCTGTTGCCTACGGCTGCTTTTTTTTTTTTTTTTAATGGATATCAATTCATCATTAGCATTCTGTTTTAGTGTAGATATTTCAATCCTTTGTGATGTTTTATCCATGAATTTCCCTTCATCAGCAGCACTGGTAATGAATGCCACTGCCATGCAACTCAGGAGAGCTCTTATCTGTGTGCTGTTGCCATCCCCACAGAATGCTAAATATAATCAGTTGTTTATCACTGGTCAGGATGAACCATCAGATTGTAGGTGATGGAAAGTCAGCATTTTCCTTCCACAATAATCCTCAAAGAATATACCAAGTAGAGTAATTTTCTTTTAGTAGGATGGCTTTCACATCAAGTGCCTGCCAATGTATTTTACCACTTCCAAGTAAAAAAAAAAATCATTTATTTATAATAATAAATCATTTATTTATAATTAATAAATAAATAATAAAATATTAATCATTAGTTATCAGCTATGGTGGCAACTGCTTTGCCCTTGCTAGAAATTATTGTTAAGTGACAGTAAGATGGAAGGCAGACATGATAAGTGCCTAGAGACTTAGGATCTCTTAATTTAAATTGTGTGTGCATGATAACACTCTAGGAGAAATGGATGAGCATAAACTGGTTAAAGGTAGGGACTGCTGTGCTTTACCTCTATGCCCTGGCATCAAACTTACGAACTGCTGAATGAAAGAGCTATGCATGGCCCAAAACAGAATCACGCCTGCCCATTTTTGAATCTGATCTTCCACCAACCACCCAGTTGATCAAACCAGATTCATATTAGGGATTTAGAACAGACCCAGCTATGGAAAAATCTGCTATCTTGGCCTGCCAAATACTATGCTAAAACAAACTGATCTATCAAGTAAGTGTTGAACTAACATTGACATTCAATATAGTAATGACATGTGGCATTAGGTATTGGGAGACTTGGTATCTAGTTAAAGTTTCATTTCTTATAAGTCTTGTGATCTTGGAGCAAATCTGTTAACTAATTTGAAATTAAGTTTCCCTACTGTCAAGCAGTCTTCCTTGACTCTTTTCTTTCTCACTTTCTGCATTAAATAAATCACCAAAACTTAGCAATTCCGTTTCCTAAAAATAATTATACTGTCTATCATTACTACTCCTTAGTTTTTGTCCCCTATCAGTTGCCATCTGGATTACTGCCATAGGCTCCTAACTAGTCTTCTGCTTCTAGTCTTGCTCTTCTCTAATCTATTTTCTGTATGGCAAAGTGGTATTGTACATTTTTAAAAAATTGCAAACCTGATCATATTGCTCCTAAGTCCAAAACTTCAATGGCTCCTCAATGTTCTGAGGATAAACTATAAATTCATTAAGGGCAAACAATGTCCTTCTACTGTTCCTATCTCATCCCTCCAGGAGTACCTCTTACTTGTTTCCTCTTTTACCCTATCTATCATCCAGTCATGCTGATCTTCTCTTGGCTTCTTATACCTCTGTTTTCTCTTGCGATGACACATTCTTGGCTTGGAACATTTGTTCCTTCTCTCTTGTAGACCTCTGGATAATTAGATGATGGTCAGTCAACAAATCAAATTCCCGATAAAGTGAGCTCCTTCACCTAGTAAAATGAGTGGGCTGCCTCTATCAGTGATTCTCACACTCAATGTGTATAATTACCATGAGGACTATATGGGTTACTGTGATTCTGAGGAGCACAGTCCTAAAATCTGTGTTCCTTGGTAGATGCTTCTGAGGAGATTATTATGCTGTTCATTCGTAGATCATAATTTGACAAAGGATGGCCTAGATATTCCCTAAGTGTTCATTAAAATCCTAAGGGAGCAATGTCTATGATTGCATTAGACCTTTAAAGTCTGTTTTTCTTCCTTCCTCCATTTATAATGTCATTGCTGCTTCTCTCAATCACCCCTTGTACTTTCCTTCCACTGCAGTGAAAGGAATGTAAGTCTAGAAACTTCTGCTAGTGCTGCTCTATAAAGACACATTTCCATGAAAACCAAAAGAGGAACAGAGACAGAATCAGAGACAGTGAGACAGAGATAGACAGAGACAGGTTGACAAACAGACTTTTATTACCTTTACTTTCTGGTACTGTGTATTTTCCTGCGCCCTCCAACTTACTTCTGGTTTTGCACATTTGTTTTCTAAAATATGTAACCCTGGAACACCCTGGAAATTGAATCTCCAGTTCAGATGTGAGTGGAAATCAAAGATCGGCAGGTGGTGGGCCCACTAAAGTAATATCTGCAAATGTGATGAAGAATTTTCCTTCTGAAGAGCAGTCTAAATTTCTTCTAATGCTACATACTGTATCTGTGGTCATTTTCCCATCCTGAGGATGGAAAAGAAGGAAGGAAAAAAAGAGGTCTTGTGTAGAGATGATATAGGCAGCCTTAGGGAGAAATAAGATTGTACTGATGTATTTTTCATCTGCATGGAGGAATGTATATTTTGGTACAGTGTTAAAAATCCTCAGGCAATTTCTCTCATGTCACAAGTTTAAGGAGTTATCTATGAATGAGTCAGCCTGGGAGTTGCCATGGTAACAATTCTCATCCCTTTAGAGTCAATACCCTTCTGATGCTGCTACTGAAATACCTTACTTTCAGGAGTATCTGAAGTTCCCATTGAATTTCATTCCCTGATTTTGCAAGATTACCTGACTTGTAGTGACTATTAGATATCTATAAGTAGACATAATATGCCATGCCCATTTCTTCCATGAGATGAAATGAAAGACAAATCCAGAAAAATCCTTCTTGTGGTAACAGCCTCTCTCTATGTTTCTCCATCCCCTCATACGTGAGAGAGTAATCAGAGTCCTTTATATTTGATGTAGTTGAAGAGGACACTCTGGACAGCTCTCATGAGCCTCAATTTTCAGGAGAGTGGTTGAAAATACATACAAGCTTGTCACCCTGCAATTTCACATGAATGCAAATGATGCTGTAATTTAGTGTGGCATAACTAAAGGAAGCATTTGTCTTGTATCCACACTGTGTCTTGTATCTTGTATCCTGATTTATATTCCAGAGAAGATGTACTTGATAAAACAGAATTGCTTGTAGCTGCCATACTCCTAAAAAGAGAAGTCCAGACTCCCCCCCCTTTTTTTTTCATGGGCAGGCACTGGGAATCGAACCCACGTCTCTGGCATGGCAGGCGAGAATTCTGCCCCCTGAGCCACAGTCACAGCACCCCAGGTTCCTTTTTGACAAGCAAGGTTCACAATAATCTGGTTCAATCTACTTTTCCAACATCTTTTCTCCATTGACTCTCTGTCCACTTATATGTACCTTGTTGTAAACTCAAGGACTACTCTTTATTTCCTTAACGTTCTTATGTTTTCACACATCTATGCCTTTGGCTGTATTTTTGCCTAGTCTTAAAATTCAGAATCCTACTTATCTACAAGCCCCAACTGGATTCCAGTTCCTTCAAAGACTTTCCCAATTCCCTTTCCAAGTGAAGTTAATCTCCCCATTACTCTGCTATCATTACTATATTTATTTTTCAACTACACCATTGGCACATTCTGCATGATATGGTAGTGATTAGGTATTCATGTAGCACTCCACTGTAAATTCTCCAGGTTATGGTCCATGTCTTATTCATTTTATACCCACAGTGCCTAACACATGGGCACTAATACACATAATCGCAAGATTTAAATAAGTTGATATTAACTAAATGAAATATTAGGTTCTCCAGGGCTCACAAAGACAACCAACTGAGAGGTTTTGAGGTCTGGTTGTTCATGACTTGTTGACTCTTCATAATGCACATAGTTCTAATACATAATGCATATTGAGACTGGCCTTACTAATGAAGTCTATATAATATACTCTCTTTCTGTGTTAAGCATG
Organism: Tamandua tetradactyla; assembly: GCF_023851605.1. NCBI lineage: Eukaryota > Metazoa > Chordata > Mammalia > Pilosa > Myrmecophagidae > Tamandua > Tamandua tetradactyla. Next base: position 49,717,161 of record NC_135345.1, on the reverse strand, counting down.
ATAGGCTATACTGTTAGCTATGATTGCTTCCCTAAAATCCATTGCTGTGCTGCACTTTTAAGTAACTGTGTAGTAGTATATCAAGTTTTGTCATCAACTGATCAAATTTAATCTCAGCTTCATCTTTTACTGGCTCTATTCCCAAGTCACTTAACCTTTCTGAGGTCCTGTTTCCTCATCCATTAAATTGGAACTAATTGAGACATGCAAAAAGGGCTTAGCACAAGCACTTGTATATAATTATGTACTCAACAAATAGGACATTATTATTAATCTACCGCAAGTATAATTCAGGGATACTCCAAGAGATTGCTTTATTTCAAATGTTCTCACAAAGTCACTGGGCATCTGCTCTGTGACTAATATATTGCACATGAAATAGTTCTCCATGTGTGTCATGCCCATCACTACTATCCTTTAAACATATTTGACCATACTATGGCCATATGACTTTTCTAAGCTGGCCATAATCTTGCTGATTCAAAAACAGGACATATATAGACTGGGCAGTGGGCTATAAATTGGTTTTAAGTAATTAGTCTGCTCATTATGAAAGCTACGCACTAGATAAATCCTTCCCTTTGAACATGAATGACACACAGTAAGGGACCCATTAATAGAAACAGAAACCAAGAAACTCAAGGAAGAAGCAATACATGGTAAAAAGAAAAAAAAAAGAAGACCAACAAGAGGAGCTGGTAAAGGAGAATCAGAAATGCTTATAGACAAAGCAAGACAAGGAGTAGCTGAGTTACCTGAATGGTACAGCAGAAAGAAGTAGAAATTGGCATTATTTTGGTACCCAGTTCCCAGTTTTATTCAAAGTGTGGATGCTAAGAATATTTTCATTTCTCAAAGACTGAAATAACTGAAATCTGTCTATGCTCTTTACAACCTGAAAGTGCCCACTAAGGATCTCACTATTTCTAATTCAGGCATGCCTACTGTTTAAAATCTTCTTCAAGAGAATTCTGATGTTCTCACAAGCAGTGGAGGCAACAAAATTAATTGGCAAGCCCTCAATCTTGTGATTCACCCCTATGAAACTTATTCCTGCTAGACCTACTTATAATTATGCCTAAGAGTCACCCCCAAAGAACTTCTTTTCTTGATCAGATGTGGTCTCTTTCTAAATCAACTCGGCAGGTGAATTCACTGTCCCCCCCCCCAAATCTCCTTGGCACCATGGGACAGAACTTTGGGATGAGCCTGGACCTAGCTTCATGGGATTGAGAAAGCCTTCTTGACTAAAAAGGGGAAGAGAGAAATGAGACAAAATAAATCTCAGTGGCTGAGAGATTTCAGAGTTGAGAGGTTACCCTGGAGTTTGTTTTTATGTGTTATATAGATATCCCTTTTTAGTTTATGTGTATTGGAGTGGCTGGAGGAAAGTACTGGAACTGTTGAGCTGTGTTCCAGTAGCCTTGATTCTTGAAGGCGATTGTATAAAGATACAACTTTTATGATGTGACTGTGTGATTGTGAAAACTTATGTCTGATGCTCCTTTTATCCAGGGTATGGACAGATGAATAAAAAAATAAGGATAAAAATGAAATAATAGGGAGGATAAGGGGTAAAATAAATTGGGTTGATGGAAATACTAGTGGTCAATGAGAAGGAGGGGCAAAGGGTATAGTATGTATGAGTTCTTTTTTCTTTTTATTTCTTTTTCTGGAGTGATACAAATGTTTTAAAAATGATCATGATGATGAATACACAACTCTGTGGTGATATCATGAGCCACTGATTGCCTACTTTGGAAGGACTATATCTGTGTGAAGATTTGTCAATAAAAATGTTTTTTTTTAAAAAAAAAAAACTCCTCCACAGTGATCATCTATTATCTGTTAACTATTTTTTGAGTAGCTGCTAACTTCCAAGCACCATGCTAGTAACTGGACACCCCAAAAAGAGTTACTTTCTATCTCTTCTACTTCCATACAATCCTGTACCTTCATATTAAATTCAGTATGCCACATTGCATTTATCTACATGTCTGTATCCTCTCCTAAACTCTCACTTCCCAGTAGGCAGTGTTGATGTTTTTTGTATTTTCATCTAATACATCATATCCAGAATATAATAGATGTCCATTTACAATGTTACAAATGGATGAATAAATTGATCAAATAGTGCTACGTGTGATTTCTTGGTGACACTGGTATAATTTCTTGAAGAGCAGTATATATAATACAGAAATCAATCAATTTATTTCTAACAATAAAATTATTAACACCACCCAAGTTTATGTTAATTAATTTGGCTTATAAACAAGATTTCTTGCAAGTTTGTGAGTTTAAAAGTTCTATAATATGCCCCCTTTATTAAAGTCTTTAATCCGAATAATGCTCATCTTAGCCATTTTAAATTTCATTCTAAGTGCAGTCTATCTAGTGAGATTCTGGACATTTTGTTAAAATAAGAACCTGCAACTATCTCTGGTTTTAGTAGAAACTAATTTTTTAATGCAATATTACAGAAGACACATGATATACTTAGAATTCATTTAGCTCTGTCCGCTTAGCAATACTGAGGAACAAGGGACAATTTCCTTCATTTATAATTCCTTCCTTATATACAAAAATGAATGTGATTTCAAATGCTTGTGGACAGAAGTTTAGTTTTAACTTCTAAAGGACTTTTGTTGTATTTAGTTGCGAACTATATTATTTGATGAGTTTTATTATAAGATTCAGTAATGAAAGTATTCTTGAGAAGATTTATACAAAGGGAATAGCCACTAAATTGCTGTAGTAGTTATATCTGGTATTCAAAAGGAAACCTTGAACTAGCCAAATACTTTCACATGAAGTGCTTACAGAGAGGAGAGGAATGGAATTAACATTTTTCGAGCATCTATAGTGAGCCAGGCACTTTGCTATTCACTCCCTATACATTATCTCATGTGGTCCTCTTAGTAATCCATACATGTAGTTATAGCTTCCTAGCAACCCATCAAGGCACATATATAAATATATAAGGACTGAGGTTCAGAGAGATTAAAAAGGCTAGTTATAAATACCTGAGCTGGGTCTTGAATCCAGATCCGCCCAACTCTGAAGTTGCTGACTGTCTACTACACCATAACTCCTGTACCAGGCAGAATGTTGACCACCAAAAAGACGCATCCATGCCCTAACCCCCAGAATCTGTGACTCTGATCTTTTTGGAAAAGGGTTTTTGTAGACAAAATTAAATTAAGGATCTCAAGATGAGATCATCTCAGATTATCCAGGTGGACTCTAAACCCAATGTCAAGTATCCTTTAAAGAGACACACAGAGAAGAGACACAGAGGGAGAAAAGCAGGCGGCCATGTGAAGATGGAAGCAGATATTGGAGTTATGCAGCCAGAAGCAAGGATTGGCTGGAGACACTAGAAGCTGGAAGGAGCAAAAAAAAAAAAAAGAGAAAAGATTCTCTCTTACGAACTTTGGAGAAAATACCATTTTGCTGAACCCTTGATTTTGGATTTCTGGCTTACAGAACTACAAGAGAATAAGTGTCTGTTATTTTAAACCATTCCATTTGGGTCACCTTGTGATAGAGGCCCTAAGAGACTAACATGCTTCCTGAAGTCATTCTTCTGAAGTCTGGATGATTCACAAACAGAATGAGTCTCTCAGTTAGCCTTTGCTTCCTGTGTAGAATATAGAATTTATCATGGTCCATTCCTTAAGTATGGTCAAGTAGAAAAAATAAATATACACAAAACAATCAGTGAACAGTATTCATCTATATATTCTAAAGTATTTATTCAGTGTCCATTATGCAGCAAAGACCGCTTTAGGGGCTGAGGATGCAATGAACAATGTAGAAAACTTGCCCATTCTTAATGAGACTCTAGGAAGAAACAACAGCTATCTGCAGGTCCTAAAACAGGAAGAAGCACGGTGGGCCGAAGGAGCAAAAAGAAGGCCCACGTGGCTGGAATGCCAATAGCCAAGGTGAGAGGAGCATCAGACGTGCAGAGAGTGGGAAGCCTGCATGAGATGATAAAATTGAGTTATGCTATAATACAGGGCGTAGACACTAAAGGTTATAGAACTTCAGAAATAGGTACATCACGAGGGATAGAAAACCCGAGGAAATATTCTTGGAGGAAACTGGGACTGAGCAGAACTCCATAGGAAGACTTGAAAAACAACACAAAAATAAGTAGGAAGTCAGTGTACAGCTGATCCCCAGGACCACTTCACCAAGAGGAACAGAATGCAGCTGCAATTTTTTTTTTACCAAATTTTGTCTTTCCATAGCTAGTTTTCCCATCCAAGAGTACTTAAAATCTTAGATTGAGTTGAGTAGGTTCTGCAGTCAAAAAAGGTGGGTTTGAATTCTAGCCCTGACTTTTACTAGCTTTTAAGTTATTTAACCCTTCTAAAATTCAGTTTTCTTATTTGTACAATGGGGAGAATACAGAACTTATTTCATATCGTTTTTGTGAGGATTAAATCTAATAATTTATTTCAAGCCCTTAGTAGCGTGCCTAGCACAAATTAACCACTCTAACAGATGTGAGCCACTCTATTATTTAGATAGCACTGAACTACTATCTAAGCAATATATTTAGAACTTGCTGACAGACGATATTAGGTTTTGCAATGAAATAAGGGATGATCTATGGGGTCTGATATGAAGAGCATCTCCAAAATGTTTTCTCCATTCATGTGCTATGCAATATTCACACTCAATCTAGAATTCTAGGGATACCACACTGAACAAATGAAATATAGTCAGTATC